>NC_048893.1:18729064-18744341 GCF_011077185.1 Oxyura jamaicensis
AAGAAAAGAAAAGAAAAGAAAAGAAAAGAAAAGAAAAGAAAAGAAAAAAAAAAAAAAAACTTTGATTCTGCCTATTATATGCTTCCTGTTTGCAGCAGAGAGAACCAATATAAAATCCACAACAGCAAGAGAAGGTAATACAGAAACTGTTGAAACATCATTTCTCTGATGAAATGTAATTCATTTTATGAATATTTTTTTTTCAGGGGTAAAGAAGATTTGGTGTCACTGAAAGAAGATTACTGGATCGTTAACATAAATCAGAAAATATAATCACTTTGATGAAATCAACGGAAGTTTAGGAGCTTTCAACACCTGATAATCTGATACATTCCTTGCATCAGTGCAGCTACCATCACTGTCTATGGGTGACGTGAATAAAAGGTTTGTGGCATGATTATAATTCATCTTGCTAGAGTCTATCATTTAATGAAATTAAACAGATGAAAAGAAATTGATAATTTACAGCCTTTTTAGTATTTGATAATGAGAAGTACTAAAGAGTTAAAAACCACCTACAAGATTTTTTTTTTTTTAAAAAAAAAAGGGGGAAAAAAATCTATTTGAAAGTACACATCTTATTTTTGAGGCTGTCACATAACTGTAGGAAAGGATTATATACTAAAGTTACAGCCCATTTGATTTAGCTGTCGTTGGATATGATACTTGTAAGCAGGCATACTATCGTACTCCTCACTCAGATGTCTCTGCATTACACATTATATTTTTCATGCCTTTAACCATCCACCCTGAAATGCTGTAAAATGAACCTTCAGAGATCATACAGAATATTGTAGCAACTGTTACATTATGTTTCTTCGTGGGTTATAAATGTACATATATAATTTGTTCTAATATACTCCTGTGAAAGTACTGTTCAATATGGAACAATGACCTAGAAGGTTTCATTTTTTTCTTTATTTGCAGAAGAAAAAATTCACATCATATTTCATAGGCAAGCTATAACGTTAATATATATAACATTAATAAAATATCCCATCTCACTCCCCACTTCAGGAACAGGTATATTTAAAGAACAAAATGTAAATACCAACAGTATACATTTTTCCTCAGAATAACTGATTTAATTTTCAGGCAAACAAATAGATGATAGTCTGCATGTCTCTGAAATGTCAAGAACATTTTCCTTTCAATGTTTTTATAGATGCCATTTCCAGACTGCCTCAGACTCTGGGTAATTCTTTATTTAGACAATATCTGTCAAGCCAATGAAAAAGGATTCTAAATGACCTGAAAGGCCTGAAACCCTTGAACAAAAGTGTTTTCTTTTTTGTTGTTGTTGTTGTTTTGTGTGTGTGGTTAAGATGGTTAAGACAACTATGGAGTACAATAGAATTTAATTAAAAAAAAAAAAAAAAAAAAAAAAAAACACCAATGATCAGTCTCAGAAAGAAATTTGCTCTGTCTGATGTTGAGCTTCTAAAGTGATAGATGCATGAGAAGCAAATACGTAACTGATAATAAGAGTTGTGAGAAGTTGCTTTTCAAACTGAGCAGAAAACTCCATTTTACATCTATTCAATCACAAAAAGTCCTAGAACTTCTGATGTGTAAAAAATATGCCAGTGTACACATTCTTTCAAGAACTTGCATCATGGTTCTGCAGGCAGGGAGGCTTCCCTACTGTTACTCAATTCCTACTGCCAAAACAGCATCTCAGTGCTATCATCAGTATGTCAATGAATGAAAGAAGGAATACTACCGCCTTTATTGTGGGATCAGGTATTTTCTTCTGATCCTTAAGCAGAGTTAGATGTGTTTCATTTCAAGTATCTATGTTTACAAGTTACTGTGGAGTATGAGGATTTAGGCAATTAATTAAATACCTAGTGGTGGAAATAGGAGGCTTATTGATAGCTTGTAGATAGCTCTATTTTGTGAATCCTAGTAGCTACAAAATTCCGAAACATAAGTACCTAGGAACTTAAACTATGTCATTCTCCCCACCTTTCCCACCCCTAAGACTGTAGCCATTTGTCTAACTGTATGAAGTAAGCTTTTTTTCTTATCATTTTCATCAGAAAGATTTATTATTCTCCACTATTTTGAAACCAATATAGTCATTTGCTTTTCTGCAGTAAATATAAAAGGCAACCTTTCAGTTGTTCAAGAGCACACCACAAAATAATAAAACCTTATTTTCTTTGATGCCAAAGTGTCATTAAACTTAAGTACACCAATGCATAAAGGAATGTATCTGCTTAATTGTTTTTTGAACCAAGGCCCAAGTATCTTACCTAGAAAACATTTAAACACTGGAAAACCTTTTCATTTGTTTTAGTGGGCTTTGGATAACTTTGAAAATAACTAGACATGATGAAAGTTCTATAATACATTTGCTTAGTTAACTAAGGTAGAAATCCATTGAGCATGGATTTTGTCTTACCATTTCTCTTTCTGAGCTTTCATACCTTATATTTAAGGTCTGTGTTTACAAAGGAAACTGAAATAAATGTTTGTAGAAACACTGTATTGTCTGATCAATTGCATTGTATCTTAAATTCTGCAGTATTACAATGGTCAGCAATGCAATGAATCTTGCAGTGCAAAACTAGATAGTTACTGTTACTTTCATTATATTTAATTCATTAGTAGGACTAAAAAGTAACTGCCCAGAGAAGTCATGGATACCCCATTCTTGGAAGCCTTTAAGGCCAGGTTGGATGGGGCTTTAAAGACCTGGTCTAATGATAGGTGTCCCTGTCCATGTCAGGTGATTGGAACTAGATGGTATTTAAGGTCCCTTCCAACTCAAACCATTCTATGATTCTACAGTTCTGAGTGCTCACACCCCAGTATGTGATTGTACTACTCAGCAACAGGCTTAATTCTGACACAGACACAATTTTCCTAGACTATGTCTGACAATGGTTGCAGAAGTCACAGAGCCTAGAAACTATTTCCTGTGGGAAACTCAGAAATGGCCATGCTTTTTGGGGATAGGCAAGTTGGCAATCGCAGTTGATAAGTGGGCCTCAGGACCCCCACAGAGTGCACTCTGACCATTTTTATTGACCTCCAGAATGGTGACATTGAGGGACAAAGACATAGGTATCAATAACTTTTGTTAAAGACATTTGAACTGGGTTCTTAAAGGAGACTTTCTAGTGCTTAGGAGGATGGTACACCACCAGACATCATACCTTCTGAGTCAGGTCCCATCATGAACTTATATCAAAGCAGTTAGTACTGAAAATATTATGCTCTGAGCTGATTATTGACTCAAATGACCATACATTTGCTCCCAATTGTAATGCTTTTATTGTGACTCTCATGATGTCAGATATTTTCTCCTGAAAGACAAATATCATTATAAACACATTACAGCTTTCCTCAGGAAAGTAAGGTCTAAGCCTTGATTGTTTCAGAGGAAGGGTAGAAGACCTTGTCATAGTCTGATAGTTTAGTTGAAAACCAATTGATGTAAAGCTAATGTTATAATATTTTCTTGTCTAAGCCTATGTGTTTTGAACATTACAGATAGGATTGCAAACCAGAATAACATTGAGTTATTACGGTTTATCAAATCATTATTTTTCAGCTGAGCCATAGGCAACTGACTGGGGACAAACAAGATCATCTCCCAGCTGTAAATTGAAATATATTAAATATAAACCATGCTCATGATTACCTTTATATATATATATATATATATATAAAGCATTTGGGATTATTTTCACTATTTTCAATTTACTTCATATTTGGAAAAGAAGGGGAAGGAAACTAAGAGGCATTTACTTGTGGTAATTCATTGATCTACTATAACTGGACCACTTTGGAATATTCCTGGTGTTGTTAATAAATTGTTACTGTATTAATTTTCTTCAAAGCAAGCCAACATCGATGAACAGCTTTATTCTTTATTTATTTTTCCGAGCCTTTATAAATTATATATATATATGTATATATGTATGTATGTAAATATATATGCACATTTTAGTGTCCTTGCTAGCCAGCAATGCAACAGGTGTCCATATTTCTGACAGGTTCTCTTGTAGGCATAAAAAAACCTTTTATGTTCTGGATGAGATACCTCTGCTTCTGTACTGTTAAGCTAAAGACACTTCAGCTGAACTCCTAATATAAAGAATCTGAAGCTGATGGATAGTGGAAGAAATTATGTGAATATAGCATTGTGTAGTTACAGATAGAGAAGAGGGGCTGATTCTTAAGGAATGGATTGGGATAGCATAAGTGACAGGATGAATAGGCAATGTGGATTAAATAAAATAAGGGTAAATTGACTGAAAGCTGTTTATGAAACAGAAGATAACTGAGTATTTGGGGCCTGACATGGTGGGTCTAGAATCTTTTCCTGATATTCAACCTGAACTTCCCTTGTCACAGCTTCTTGCCATTCCCTCATGTCCTGTTGATCACTGGAGAGAAGAGATAGTTCCTGTCCCTCCGTTCCCCATCATGAGGAAGCTGTAGGCCACAATGAGGTCTCCACTCCTCTAGTCTCCTCTTCTCTAGGCTGAACAAACCAAGTGACCTCAGCTGTTCCTCATACATCTTGCCCTCTAGACCCTTCAGCATGTTTGTAGCCTTCATTTGGACACACTGTAATAGTTTTATGTCCTTTTTATACTGTCGTGTCCAAAACTGCACATAGTACTCAAGGTGAGGCTGCACCAGCACAGAGCAGAGTGGGACAATCATTTCCCTTGGTCAGCTAACAGTGCCATGCTTGACACACCCCAGAATATGGTTGTTGTTTTTGGCTGCCAGGGCATGCTGTTGACTCATATTCAACTTGATGTCAACCAGAACACCCAGATCCCTTTCTGTGGGGATGCTCTCTAGCCTCTCAACCCTCAGTCTGTACATATACCCAGGGTTGCACCTTCCCAGGTGCAGAATCAGGCACTTGATCTTGTTAAACTTCATATTGTTGGTGATTGCCTAGCCCTCTAATATGTCAAGATCTCTCAGGAAGGCTTCTCTATCCTTGATGGAGTCAGCAGCTCCCCCTAGTTTAGTGTCATCCACAGACTTACTCAAAACACCTTTCAAACCTATATCCAAGTAATTTATGAAAACATTGAACAGGACTGACCCTAAAAGGGAGCCTTGGGGAACCCCACTAGTGACTGGCCAGATGTAATTCCATTTACTAGAACACTTGTGGTGGTTTTACCGTGCTAGGCAGTTGAACACCACAACCGCTCTCTCACTCCCCCTCCTCAGACGAGGAGGGGAAGAAGTAAAGGAAAGAACAACTCACGGGTTGAGATAAGGATGATTTAATTAAAGAGGGGAAATATATATATATATATATATATAAGGAAATATTATTATTAATTAAACAATTCAACTAAAGGGAAAAAAGGGAAAGGGGAAAAGGGAGGGGGAAAGGGAATAACTAAACAAAAAAAGTAAAGGCTATGTGGAAGTGCAGAGGAAAGAAATTACTCTCTGCTTCCCACAAATGAGCGATGCTTGACCACGTCCTTGAAGCAGGGCCTCAACGCACGTAGCCGGTGTTCGGGAGGAGGACAGACGTTTTTGCAACGAGAGCCCACCCCTCCCCTCTTCTTCCTTTTTCCACCTTTTATTGCTGAGTGTGACATCATATGGTATGGAATATCCCTTTGGTTGGTTTAGGTCAGCTGCCCTGCTGATGTTTCTTTCTCACTTTTTGCCCACCCCCTAGGAGGGTCAGAGAGAGTCCTGATGCTGTGCCAGCACTGCTCAGCAGCAGACACAACACTGGTGTGATACCACTGCTGTTCTAGCTACAAGTGCAGAGCGCAGCACTGTATGGGCTGCTGCAGGGAAAGTTAACATCCCAGCCAGACCCAGTACAACACTTTGAGCCCAAATCATCTGCCAATTGTTCTCCATCATATTATGTATTTTTCTAGCTGTATGTTGGACATTTTGTCCAGAATGATACTGTGATAAACAGTATGTAAAGCTTTACAGAAATCCAAAAATATTACATGAACCAGCTTACCTTTGTCAATTAGATGGGTGAACTTTTCATAAAAAGAAATTTGGTTTGTTAAACAGGACCTTTCCCTTGTGAACCCATTTTGGCTATGACTAATGACCTTATTGTCCCTTCAGTTTGTTTGTTTGTTTGTTTGTTTGTTTCAATAACTCCAATAATAATTTTTTCTATAACTTTACCAGACACTGAAGGGAGACTGGCATGCTTCTAATTACAGGGTCTTCTTTCTTGCCCTTCTTGAAAACTGGTACAATATTTGCCAGCTTCCAGTCAACGGGGACCTCTTCAGATTCCCAAGACCATATGAAAAATAAATAAATAAATAAATAAATAAATAAAATGAGAGGTCTTATGATGACATCAGCTAGCTCTCTGATGAATCTCTGGGTTGAATCCCATTTGGCCCCATAGGCTTAGATGCATCCAGGTGGAGTAGGAAATCCTACACACGTCTTGGGTTGGCTGAGAGTTTATCATTCTCACAGTAACAATCCCACTCAGGGCATGTGTGGTCCCAGAGCCCATCATCAATGTGGAAGACAGAGGTGAAGAAGGCATTAAACAACCCTGTTTTGTCTATGTCCCTGTTTGTGAGGTGACCATTCTCTTTAGGTAATGGACCAATGTTTCCTCTGATCCTTAAAAATAAAATAAAATAAAAATAAAAATAAAAATTATTGTCCCCTAAACTAGTGGCCAGCTTCAACTCTAATTAAGCTTTAGTTACACAAATTTTCTCCCTACAATGCTGAACAGCTTCCCCGTAGCCCTGTAGTCTTCCTACATCACCCAACTTCCCTTCTAGTGGCCACACACTTTCTTTTTCCAGCTAAGCTCTAGAAGAAGATCCCTACTGAGCCAAATCAACCTTCTGCCTTGCCTGCTTGACTTGTTACATTTTGAAATTGCCTGTTACTGTGCTGTTAGCAGTTGGTATTTAAAATTGACCAGCACTGATGGACACCAATGCCTTCAAAAGCAGCACTCCAGGGGACCTTACCAACTAGTTCCTTGAGCATCCTGAATTCTGTTCTCCCCAAATCCAGGGTTGAAGTTTTGGTGACAGTTTTACTACTACTACTAAAGGGTTCAAACTTGACTACTTCATGGTCACTATGGACAAGACAGCCACCAATCCTCACTTCACCCTTGAGACCTTTTCTGTTCAAAAGCAACAGATCTAGGAGGGCACTTTTCCTAGTCGTCTCCCTTAGCACATATACCAAGTTTTAGGAATTTCCTGGACCTGTTAGTATCAGCTGTGTGGTTCATGTCTGGTAAGCTAAAGTCCCCAATAAAGACAAGGGAAGCTGATCTTTGGTGTCATCATCCTGGTTGGGTGGTCTATGGTAGACTCCACAATTACATCCCCTTTATTTGCTTATCCCTTAATCCTTACTCAAAGTTTCTGAACCTTGTCATCACCAGCTGCAAGCTCCATACAGTCCAGCCCCAGTGCCATCTCCTTGCCTCACCTGCCCTGCCTATCCTTTCTGAAGAGCCTGTAAACTATCCATTGTAACAGATCAATCACAGGACTCTTCTCACCAAGTTTTGCTTATGCCAGTGATGTCCTAACTCTGAGACAGATCCAAAGCTTCTAGTTCCTCTTGCTTGTTCTTCATGCTGCATGCATTGGTGTAGAAACATGTCAGATGTGCTTCACTGCACACAGCACTTCATAGAGCAGACTAAAGGATCTCACTAGCACACAGCCCCTCTGATTTTGGCACGCTGTCCCATAGTTTATCACTGTTGGACCTGGTTCTATCCTTTTCCTCTTTCAAACTTAGTTTAAAGCCCTATCAGTCAGCCCAGTTAACTCCTGCACTAAAATGCTCTTCCACCTCTGAGAAAGGTCCATCCCATCAGGTGCCAGTATTCCTAGTGTCAAGTAGACCATGATCAAGAAAGCCAGAAATCTGCCTCTTCCACCAGCCTCTGAGCCATATATTGATCACCTGGGTCTGCCTGTTCCTTTCAGTACCATTTCCTGCTACTGGAAAGGTAGAAGAAAATACTACCCGTGCACCTGATCCTTTAACCAATTTCACCCAAACCCTAAAGTCCCTTTTCATCACCTTTGGACTTCCCTTTGCTACTCCATCACCCTTGGACTTCTCTTTGCTACTTCATCACTACCAATGTGAAAAAACAATAAAAATCAGAGGGCCATTTAATCAATTAACTGATTTTACTTTCATAATATATGCATAATGGAGACCTTTTAAGAAAAGTTTAACTTATAATTATGTATGTATACATAGGACTATAAGTACAATCAATATTTCAAATGTTTTGTTTAAATTTGATCTTAAAACACATAAGGTTCTTTATTCACATGAAAAATATATTGGAAAAGAAAGAATGGTCTTATCTTATTTCATTGGTTTCCACTACTGTAAATCCTTTAAGATCTCTTTCTAGTGTGTCTTCTTTCATTTTCTGCAGTTTCATTTTTTATAGTTGTGCAATAAAATAAAAAGCAGTCTTCTTTTCACTTGTTTTTCATCATTATTACTGTTTTCATTTATCTTCATAGAGGCTTATTTGCAGATTACTTTAGATTTCACTCCTTCCTCCATATTTAAAATTCTCTAACTGTTCAGATACCAGATTGTGAAGAGAGACTACTATACATAACTTTATGTGTTCATTCTTATCACTGCTGTCTGAGCACCTTCAAGAAGAAGATGAAGCAATGAGTCTACATACTTGTCATATAAAATCCATACTCCTATTTTCTTCCCAAGGGAGAAGAGTTATGTATGTAGCTGTGCTTTTATTTTTTTTTTATTTATTTTATTTATTTATTTTTTTTATGGTACAGAATTAACTTCCAGAAATTTATATTAGTTTGTTGTTATTGTTCTTACTCATTCCTCTAGACCAACCACATGAGATACATTCCCTCAAGAATACTGGGGAAAACCACCCTGTCTTTTCAGGCTATTCTCTTTGTCTTTTGCTGCTTTCATACAGCAATGAATAAGGAGAAATATAGCTTATTGTAGAAATGGAAGGCACTGATTAATTTATTTTCAGCAAACCAAAATAAATATTTGATCCCTAGCAAATGCATTGGAATATTTAATTTTGATCAAAAATTGACAAAACAAGACAAGTCTTAGTTTACACATATAAATGCCTATATGTGCTCACTTCACAGGGCATTTCCAAATTTCCAAATTCACCTTTTCATACTACTCAATAATAATAATAATAATAATAATAATAATAATAATAATAATGGTCTATGAAACAGGTATTTTGACCATATGCTGTTATAAGAATAAAATATAATCAGAATAACAAATTAAGAAGCAATCCAGTTCTTTTGTAACTTTGCCTAAAACTGCAACATTTCTCTGTAATTTCAGAGCTGAGAAGATAAATCAGCATGATCTATTTTCAGTGTAATTTACATTTTATTATATTTCATACTTATTAAATGAAAAAGAGTTACAGCGGCAGCTCAGAACAGACAGCAGTTTGCATAATATTTTCTGGGCTTTGCTTTGAGACTTTTCTTGATCTTCTAGGGGCTTATCTGAGATTGTTGAGAGACTCTCAGAAACACTCTGAAGAACCTGATGGTAGCACTGCTCCCAGGTAATGACAGCCACCTGATCTCTTCTGGCAAGTTACTTAGCAAGCTGTAGCAGCTTCTGAAAAACTGCCACCTGACCTTGACCGAAGAGTCTTAAAGCCTTTATCACTGACCTCTGATTAGGGATGTTAAAACATCCTTTGAGTCAGTGCTAGGGAGAGACCTCTGTAGGACCTTTAGGCTTACAGTACAGCTAACAGGTAATGAAGAGTTTGTACAGTAGTTTGCAAAAAAGGAGTTGGCAAGTCTGCTCAGACTGGCTCATGCAGCCCCAGCTATGGCAATGATACGCCACAGGGCCCAGTCCCTGTAGTTGTTAAAACATCTGCCCTTGTTATCTGGAGGGCCTTGACCCAGGTGGTGGTTAAGAAAGAAGGTGAAGCTCTGCAAGTCTCAGGTTGTAAGGGAATGCTATTGGATAAAGCTTTTATTCTGGCTGAGTCTGATACACATGCATAGAAAGAAATAGGAGGTGACAGCAGTGGGAAACTTGCTGCTGCAGAGGATGGAAGCCCCTGTCTGCTGACCTGTCATCTAGGGTGGTTTGTTGCTTTTCAAAGCCATGCATGAGGGATGTTGTAGACAGGCCACTAAGACTCATCCAGCACTCTGTTATCACCTGCTGTTTTTCCTTGTGGACTCCAAACAACATTGTCACTATGGGTGACAAGGAAAGTATCAAGCATGACTGTATGGATCTAGGATCAAGGCTGTGGGAAATGAGGTGATGTGTACTCAGTTCATTCAGTGAAAAGCAAGGATCAAGGATGAGCAGTGAGGATCAATGAATGGTTGTTAAGCTGAAGTCAGAAATCTCTGAGGACTGACAATTGCATGGAAGAGACAGGATCTGCCTGATTAAGTGGGGTGAGTCTTTTTTGCCAGTGGGCTGGCCAATCTGGTAAGAAGAGCTTTAGACTAGGAATCACAAGGGATCACTTACTGTGTGTACTTTTGTCACTTGAAGAGCCTCTACATAACTTCAGCTGTTTTCTTCATGCCAAGGTTTCACTATTTTTCACATGTTCATTAAGATTACCTTAGACTTATGGTCATGTGGGTAGTTCATTGCAAAACACAGAAATAGGAATATAAAGTGAGAATATCAGAAATAGGAATATAAAGTGAGATCTTTAGTAACCCAGAAGAAAAACATACAACTTTAATCTTTTTTTCTTATGTATGTTCACTGGCAGTATTTGCTATTGAGAAACATGAAACATCATTACTTATCAAACTAGGGAAAACAAATTTTGCCTTATGAAAGCTACGTTTATTCAATACATGAAGGAAAAACACTGTTCAACTTCTGTTTAGCCAAGTTTTAGATTGTATTCACACCAGCAAAATGTTTAAAGAAGTTTCCTTCAAGAAACTGGGACAAAGTCCAAAAGCATGGCTGGCCATCCTCAATCAGTATCTTCAAATCACCTCTCTGTTAATTTAAATGCTAATTGCTATGAGACTACTACTGATCACTGCTGATTAAAAACTTTCACATAAAAACCTATTTCAACCTTACACTTATTGGAAAATAATTTTAGAATTGTTCAGTATTTCTGCATGTCAGGATTTCTTCTAAACTGTAAAACGAGCCCAGTTCCCATTTAGGAAACTAAATTAAGTTCTGCATAATTCTTCTGCTTTGTAATAATACTCCACAGTGAAAGATTCACACTTGAAGTTTGTCTGTTCTCTTTTATTAGTACAAAGTGTCAAAATGAAGGATCTGTAGTAGTATGAATTTGAAGAAAATGGGGCTAGAATTGCCTCCAAGTGGAGGGAAGAAGGAGATTGTGTCAGGTAAGAGTGTGTTTTAATTTCTTGATTCCAATGACAAAACTCTGAAGTCTGGATCATAAAATTAGGTTGGACACCACGTCTCTCTTATATGTCATGTCCTTAATGACATAAAAAAATATGATTATGATTACCCATGCTCTATTTGAGCATCATACTCTGTGTCAAACCCTCCCACCGTAATAGTAATTTTAAGTAAGAAATTTTCAGTGCAGAAATTGTGCCGAAGAAATCTATTTTTAATTAAAAACAAAAGTCATTTTTCAGAGGCTTTTCTGTGATGTATAAAAGAAAAAAATAAAATAAAAAATGAATGTGTCTTCAGGTGATTTGAGACTGCTTATTAGAACATTATCTGATGCTGGATCTATTTTTTTATTATTTTTTTTTTTCCATTTTTATTACAGTTAAGGAAATTTCAAGGAGGAAACTTTTTGGAAATGTTATTTAGTAACACAAACAGAAAATGTTTGCCACATATCAGCTTAATGTATTTTGCTGAAAATTTATTGAATGCTGCCCTTAAGGATTGATTTACAGATACAGTGACAAAGCCAATTTCACCTAGCAGGGCCTAAAGATTTTTGGAAAACGGCCTTAACAGAGGTCATAGTTTCATATACAATAAAATTACTAGAAGAGTCCAGACCTGAGTGAGTGTTGATATATTGTGCACTTTGTATATTTGGGGCTGCTGAAGATATTATAGGAGGCAGGAATACTTCAGAGCATGTCATTAAATTAAAAAAAAAAAAAAAAAAAAAGTCTCTGAGTTGAGAACAAGGAAATAATAAGAATCTAAAAGATATCTGGTAAGCCTCTGAGTACCTGTCAGAAAAATAAATGTATCATAGATTGTCCAGAATCTTTGAGACACCAACTAAAGAATTTGGCCAAGCTAGGAAATGACTCTGGAATTGTCTGAGAAAAGCTGTCTTCACATGTCCCAAGAGACTACTGAGGACAGAATCTGAGCTAACTTTGATAAATGTTATTTCACCCTCCCATCCTCTAATCCTGTGGTGTACTTAATCAAAAAAATAGTTTACTCCTGTGGATACATTTAAAATATATCTTGCATAAATTTTGCATCCAAACATTTTATATGTGCACAAAATATTTCAGTTACAGAACAGAATTATCACATAAATCTAAAAGGATCAAGTGTAGTCTGTATGTGAAACAGCAGATAATGTCCCAATGGACATGGTTCAACATTATCAGGTCCAAGACAAAGAGGAACACTTAGTTCTTTGTGGCTGGTATACATTCCAAGGCAGTCAAATTTCATCTAAAAATCAAAATATGTGCACTCTAAAGAAAAGGATTTACCATCTGTTTTTTTGCAAAGCTAACAATTTCCATTACGTTTACATAAGTTTGTGCAGAACAACTTTCTCAATTGCTCATCATGAACAGGTAGCTACAAGGCTGCAACTAATAAGTAGATCATAAAAGTATAACTTTTTGCATTAAAAATCCTTAAATGTTTTTATTACTGAGAAATATAAAAAACGGAAAAGAAAGACTTGGCAGCAGCTGCATTAAAAATAAATAAATAAATAAATAAATAAATAAAATTTATTCATAGTCTTTAAAAAGTTGTTTTGATTGTGACAACAAATTAAATAGGATTGATTTCCAAAATTTCCTAAAGCTAAAGCAATACATATCAATAGTAAGAAATATTTGTACATTTCCAATTTCAGTTAAGAAAACAAATGCTTTCTTTAAAAGGACATATTTTTTTCCAATGAACATGGATATCTAAAATGACTAGAATGCTATATATTTTCAAATAATTGTGTTCTACAACACACCTGATAACCACTGTCCATTAGATTATTTTCACAAATATCAATCAAAAATGTATTTGGAGAATATGATAATACAACTAAATATATATATATATATATAACTTTAGTGTATGAATGTTTGATACTATATTTAATGAAAATAAGGCAGAAATTTAAAGGTAAACTGCAAAAATCTCGCTGATAAACCATCTAAACTGTATTACTGCAACACACAAAGTTATCACTGTCCTTTATAGTGAGAGAAGGTGTCAACTGAAGGAAATATCTATATCTTTTCTTAAAAAATATTAAGTTTATGCTAAACTCTGTTTATACTTACCACAAGAATGTCCAAAAATGTATGCAATGAGTAGAAGACTTGTTGAATTTATTGGGTTTTACCCCATCTAATATAGATACAGATATTTGTGAGCTGACCTGGAGGAGAATTTGTGGTTATTATACAAAGGCACATTGGCAATATTTTCTACTATAGCTAAACAGAAAATAATTAGCATGATTTTGGAATATCTTTTGTCATTGTGTTTTTACTCTCCTTTACTAAAAATAATTAGGCTAAGATAGTTAAAAAGCTAGTTAAAAATGGTTTCAATGACCCCAGTTTTGAAAGTTTCCATTTAAGATAGGGATTAATTGATCCTTTGCAGAGAGGACTGTGGTTTTTGGAAATCAGACCATTCTGATACTTCCAGATGGGGCCCAGCACGTAGCACAATCAAAATTACTAGTCACATTTTGAAAATCTTGCTTAGAAGTGTCTAGACCTCATTAAGAGCACTTTTATTATTCAGAAGCTGACACCTCATTGCAATAAGCAATGTGAGTCCAGCGTGGTTTTTTTTTTTTTTTTTTTTTTTTTTTTTTTTTCCATAGTGCAGATTATTCTCTGAACAGCAGCAACAGCAAAACACTCTGCCCTTGGTGGCTGCATCTTACAAAGTCATGGCAGATGAAAACTAGCAAAGTGAATTCACGTCTGATGGGCTGTTTTTGCCACAACAGCTGTGCTTTGGAGGTGGGCAGGCCAAGGAAGTTAAGTTTGGCTCACACAGAGTATTTGGCTCTGAATCAGTTCTGTGCCCATACATGTGAGTAAGCCAAGTCAGTTAGAATATTTTGGCATTACGTTCTGGCTGTCACAGTGACCTTATATATCACTTCATGTTTTCACCCTGTTGTACATGTATAATCAGTTCCAATGGATCAACTAATGTTTTGGCATGGGTTTATCTTGGCTCTGGCTTCAAATTTTCTGGCTCATTTGTACAAGTTGCATTCAGCATTCATGTGAAATTCATTATCATGGATTTAAGAATAACTAATACATATATCTCTATGTTCTAGAAAATGGGAAAAGGGATAAATCAGAGAATAGGTTATTAAAAATAAAATAAGCAATGAAATTGATATTGGAATAATATTAGTCATTTTTTGTACTTCAAAATCAACATAACACTTTCAAAAATTGTTCTATTTGCTAAGCTTACATGATACACACATCAGATATATAGGGGTGTGTATGTATTCATTTGTATACATATATTCATAAGCAGGCATTTAGATGACTGTACTGAATGATGGTATAAGAATGAGGAAAAAAAAAAAGAAACATAAGAGTAACTTCTTATCAAGGGAACAGCAGAGTTTAATAGCTTTTGTTGCCAACACTAGAGGTTGTTTCAATATTTCATTGGATATTATGTTCTTTACTCAGAAACTGTCAGCTGTGGATTTAGGGTAGGTTCAGTTACACAGATGATGTTGTTTTGACAAAGCAGCATCATAAATAACCTTTCCTACTGTTAAATTAATCTGTTGAACAATTGTTATGAAGGTAGAAATATTTACTACGTTGATTGCACATAGAGTATTAAAAGAATGATCTTTGTGTGTTCCAAGTTTTATCACTGTGTTACTGATAACTATAGTTACTGGGATGAGAATTATTTGTCATGTGTTTCATAAATTGGTAAATGCTTCCAATTTCTTTTCTTTTCTTTTCTTTTCTTTTCTTTTCTTTTCTTTTCTTTTCTTTTCTTTTCTTTTCTTTTCTTTTCTTTTCTTTTCTTTTCT
>NC_048893.1:18744441-18775271 GCF_011077185.1 Oxyura jamaicensis
CCTTTCCGCGCCTTTCCTTTCCGCGCCTTTCCTTTCCTTTCCTTTCCTTTCCTTTCCTTTCCTTTCCTTTCCTTTCCTTTCCTTTCCTTTCCTTTCCTTTCCTTTCCTTTCCTTTCCTTTCCTTTCCTTTCCTTTCCTTTTCTTTCCTTTCCTTTCCTTTCCTTTCCTTTTAAAAAAAATCTGTGTGTTTTAACTGTTGTTATCAGATATTATTCTGTTATTAAATTATTTGGATACAAGATTTGAATTCATACAACAAAGCAAAGAATGTATAACTATGGTATGAAAATTTGGAAAGTGTTTCATGACAATTATAGGAAAATAATACTCTACACAAATAAAATAATCAGAAAGATGTTTCTTTGCTTTATTGTACAGTATATTTAAGCTCAGTGTTGGATAAAATATCTCTTGAAAAGTTCAAAATCTAGGTCCATTTAGTGTCTCTTCACTCTGCTGAATTGTGATGAGGACACGCAGCAGGGATTAGATCGAGGTCAGCAATTGATTTGATTTAGGATAATTCACCATCAAATAGTGGTAACCTTTACTGTGACCTTGAGATGGACTGAAACCAGTAAGATGATGGCTACGGAGAAAAATAAAATGAAGAACATGTCCTTTCTCATTTTCTTGAGCAATAAAGAATGAAAAAAAAATAAGCAAAAATTTAAACAATCACTTTTTAATAACTCTGAAATCTGAGAATGAGCTTTCATTGTTTCAACTAGTGTAGCTTATTGGTTGCTTTGACTCAGGTTCATCCTGCCAACAGTTCAAGCAGAGAAGGACATCTCTGTAGTGGAATTCAGACCTTACACTCCAAAGACATTTACTGAAACTTAGAAAAGATAACTCCAAGTTCAAATTAATTTCATATATATTACTAAAAGAGATCTCAAAGAAAATATTTACAGCACTATATTTTTTCTTTGAGATGTGTGGCTTCGAGATGTGTTTTCTTTGAGATATAAGTATTTCATAAATTAATATAAATTAACATTCATTCTGTTCACTGAACATTCTTCTATTTTATGCATTTATTATAACTTTTGTACAAGCTCATAAATGCAAATTTTAAAAAGAAAAATATCTTTTTAGTCTTAACACCGTCATGCACTGATCTGACAATTTTTCTGAAAAAAATAATAATAATAATAATAATAATAAAAGTTTCAGAAAAGAGACCCAGGCACAGATCTCCATCTTGGTCAGCCTGGTAGATGAAGCTGCTGTGCTTCTCTACAGTCAGGTCCAGCCCATGATGAAGCCATTGTGTATCAGGGATGCATACAGATGAATACATGCATGCATGTACACACACACAAGGCAGACATGGCCATGGACACAGACTGAGCAGTGCCCTTAGTAGCATCTGCATAAACACTCTCAACACTCACACACCAACAGCACCAGTGTCACAGTCCTGCTCTTCCTGTCCTGCTGGTAAGTGTAGGAGTTCACTCACCATCAGATAGGTGCACAACACACACGCATGGATCCACCCAGGAGCCAGCCCCACAGAGAGTTTACCTTGTGTAAAATTAGAACATTAAACTTTCAGTATTTTTGGCCCAGTTCAAATCAAATCAGAGTCTGGAAATTAAATCTGCTTGAATTTATAGTATATGTTTGATTAGTTTCATTATGTAGCAAAATAGTTTTTCTTAGGAATATTTTGTAGTATAGACTTTTATGGATTCAATGGACTTTTGTTGAACATTTGACGGGAGTGTCCCTCAGACACAGATGAAGAAATTATATCTGTGTATATATCACAGGATGGGAATGGAGGGTGGTGTTTAATGAAGATTTATTGGATAGTGTAAGCCCTAAGTATGCTGCAAATGATATGGAATAAGGAGTAAATATTGTATTATGCCTGTCCGATATGAAGTCAGTTTTCTTCATAGCTGGCCATATGGTGCTGAGTTTTGGATTTGTCACTAAAAGAGTGTTGATAACACAACAAGGTGTGTTATCTCTTTCTCACTACCCTGCCAGCAAGTAGGCTGCAGGTGGGCAAGAGACTGAGAGGTGACACAGACAAGACAGCTGACCCAGGTTGACCAAAGGGATATTTCATAACATATGATGTCATGCTCAACAATGAAACTGGGGGAAAAGGAGGAGGAAGTGGGGATGTTCTTGGTTATGAAGTTATTTACCAAGTAACTGTTACTCACCCTTCTTTCAAAGAAGTGTCTAAACATCTTCCTGTTGATGGGAAGTAGCGAATAAAGTCCCTACTTAGTTTTGCTTGCACATGCAGCTTTGTTTCCCTTACTAAATTGTCTTTATCTTGACTGATGTGTTTTTCTTAATTTTACTTCTGATTCTCTCCCCTCATCCCACTGATGGGGGAGCTAGTTAGTGACTGTGTGGTGCCTAGTTATCACATAGGGGTAGCTAGGGTCAATTCACCACAAATGCTAATACAAAGAAAATGTAAAATGTAGTAGAAAAGTGACCTGCCTGACTTAATTTGATGGGAAAAAAATAGATGTTATGCTTATATGCGTCTTCCTGTTTTTACTGGGCATTGCACCTTTGGTATAACAGATTGCCAAAAGTTTGACTAAAGCTAGTAAGATGAAATTTAAAAAACATTTCATTACCACTGTAAATCAGTGTTTTCAAAACCAGAATGGTTTTAGGACTTAAATATGCGTAGATGGAAATTTATGATAAATTCACCTATGAACTCCAGTGAAAGAAAACAACAACAAAAACACTCTGTTTAAATTATCTATATACCTAAATTATCTATTTACCTTTCCTGGATTAAAGCTTGTCCTGGTTTTAGCTAGGAGAGAGTTAATTTTCCTCCCAGTAGCTGGTAGAGTGCTATGTTTTGGATTTAGGATGAGACTAATGTTGATAACACACTGATGTTTTACTTGTTTCAGAGCAGTGCTTACACTAAGCCAAGGACTTTTCAGCTTCTCGCTCTGTCCTGCCAGCGGGCAGGCTGGGGGTGCAGCAAGAGCTGGGAGGGGACAGACCCAGGACAGCTGACCCAAACTGGCCAAAGGGGTATTCCATACCATCTGACATCATGCTGAACAATATATAGGGGTGGCTAGCCGGGGTGGGGGTCGTCTGCTTGGGGATAGGCTGGGCATCGGTCAGCGGGTGGTGAGCAATTGCATTGTGCATCACTTGTTTGTACATATTATTATTATTTTATTTTTCTGTCCTAATAAACTGTCTTTATCTCAACTCACAGGCTTCACTTTCCCGTTTCTCTCCCCCATCCCAGAGAGGGAGGGGGGAGGGTAAGAGAACGGCTGTGTGGTGTTTAGCTGCCGGCCGGGTTAAACCACAAAGCTAAAAGTCAGAAGGTTAGTCTAATTTAGCATCCTGAATCTCTGTAAGAATGGAGAGTTTCTCCAAAAGATGGTTTGTTTCACATAGACAAATAATCACTTTCTTCCAGCATCTGTCTTTCTGCCTTGACTATTGATATCTGGTATAGCAATGATTTAGTCTACAGGCTAAGATCAGCCTCAGCTAACTATGATCAGGTGACAATTTGTCATCTCTTTTAAGCTAATCATCTAGGCTTTCTCTAGGTCATGTCTAGTCAATGAAGAGAAAACCCTTTGAAAGATATATCCTCTCTTTAAAGAGGTACATAACAGAGGTAGAAAGAAATGTACATTGGGGTTGCCTCTTTGTCATTGACCACTGAGGCAATGTAGAGACCTAAATTAGTCTATGTTTCCAGCAGGTAAGCTGGAGGACATGAACTCAGGAGTGAGAGTGCACAGTGAGACTCAGTTCCTTCAAAAGATTTAAATCCTAAATATTTTGATATCAGTGAAGCCAGGTAAGGTAGCCAACACTTTTAAGGATTCAGTTTGAAGTTATTTTTTAATATTTTCATGGTTAATAAACAGTTATCTACTCCAGGATTCATGTCTGTTGTCAACACATGGACCAATTGTGAGAGCACAATCACGTGGCTTCATAAGAGCAAACACTTAAAAAGTTTTAATATTATTCTTCAGTTCTGTAGAGTACTTGGGATTTAAACTATAACTCTCAGTTACATGTAATTACTATTTCTCCTTTTTGTCTTTCAAAAAACCTTCCCCACACCTAAAGAAAACAAACAAACAAACAAACAAACAAAATACCAAGGATTTTTGCAGTTTTGCTTTAGTAAATTTATCCTTCTGTATGCAGTATCTGAAACAACCAGTTACACTGCAAACTCTGAGAAGCAACATGCTTAATGCAAAAAATGCATAATATTAATGGATTTAGTAGTAGTAGATTAGGCTACACAGATTAACTACTCAATTTGGAAGAAAGTACAGGTATTTCAAAAAGAATGAATAAGTACCCGAACTGTATGGAAAAGAAAGCATATGGAATATTTTAATCCAATAAATAAATAAGTAAATAAATGGAGGACAAAGAAAGACAGATCTTAGCCTTTCTGAACTCACAGAAAATAATAATAATAATAATAATAATAATAATAATAATAATAATAATAATAAAATGACTCTTTCTTGCCTTATTGAGACAGAATTTGATCCTCAAACATCAGATGTGACTTATTTAGTGCTATACATTGGTAAACTGATGTAATTGCATACAGTTTGGTGATGGTTAGAAATTGATGGGTGAAAGGTTAGGTTTCAGCAAGAAAAGAAACCAATCAAAGGATATGCAAAAGGCTACAGCAAGATTTCTATAGAGTTTTGAGATGTTTTAGATAAATTTGATTTGCCCTAACATACACAGACAACTGCTTAAGAGCCTAAGGACAACTGCTTTACTATTTCTGAATTAAAAGAGTAAGTGGAAAATTATTGACTAGTCAGTTCTATTTCACTTTGATAGATTAATAAAACTGTTTCTGAGGTTATGACCTTAGGAAAACATGTGGAAAAATAATGGTCTGCATTAATTTTCCAGGAATAACTAAGTCAGGTCAATATAATTTATTTTTAAGATGAGCAACAGTAACAAAACTTAAAGGAAATGAATAAGACACCATACATGTAATTTGACCCAGGAAAGCTTCTTTTGCTCTGATGATGTATTTTGTTAAGGTAAACATAGATATTATCAAATCAATACAAAAAAAGAAAAAAAAAAAAAATATATATATATATATATATATACTCATGTCCAAACACAAGGATTAAAATCACAGAATCACAGAATCACAGAATAGTCTAGGTTGGAAGAGACCTCCAAGATCACCGAGTCCAACCTCTGACCTAACACTAACAAGTCTTCCACTAAACCATATCCCTAAGCTCTACATCTAAACGTCTTTTAAAGACCTCCAGGGATGGTGACTCAACCACTTCCCTGGGCAGCCTATTCCAGTGATTAATAACCCGTTCAGTAAAGAAGTTCTTCCTAATATCCAAACTAAACCTCCCCTGGCACAACTTTAGCCCATTCCCCCTCATCCTGTCACCAGGCACGTGGGAGAATAGACCCACCGCCAGCTCGCTACAGCCTCCTTTCAGGTACCCGTAGAGTGCAATAAGGTTGCCCCTGAGCCTCCTCTTCTCCAGGCTAAACAGTCCCAGCTCCCTCAGCCGCTCCTCTAAGACTTGTTCTCCAGATCCTTCACCAGCTTCGTAGCCCTTCTCTGGACTCGCTCAAGCACCTCCATGTCCTTCTTGTAGCGAGGGGCCCAACACTGAACACAGTACTCGAGGTGCGGCCTCACCAGAGCCGAGTACAGGAGGACAATCACTTCCCTGGACCTGCTGGCCATGCTGTTTCTTATGCAAGCCAGGATGCTGCTGGCCTTCTTGGCTGCCTGAGCACACTGCTGGCTCATATTCAGCCGACTGTCAACCAATACTCCCAAGTCCTTCTCTGCCAGGCAGCTTTCTAACCACACATCTCCCAGCCTGTAGCTCTGTTTGGGGCTGTTGTGCCCCAGGTGCAGGACCCGGCACTTGGCCTTGTTGAACCTCATACCGTTGGCCTTGGCCCATTGATCCATCCTATCCAGATCCTCCTGCAGAGCCTTCCTACCCTCGAGCAGATCGACACACGCACTTAACGTGTTGTCGTCTGTAAACTTGCTGACGGGGCACTCTATCCCCTCATCCAGATCATCAATGAAGAATAAAGCAGGGGAGATGTAACAAATACTAAAGAAATTATTCTGTTGCAAAAGGAGTTCACATTGAAACCTCTTTGTGGTAGTTGTGGAACCTCCACTGTTCCTTGCAGCATTTTGTTAGGGAGAGTATAGTTATATTTGTTTCCTTATTAGGGAAATGGATTATACTGAAAAATAGTCATACTAGTTATATTTATATTAGTAAACTAAACAAGACCAGGGATGGATGAGATGACAAGCTTACAATCCCGTGAGCTGCACATTTCTGTCAAGCACAGAGAAACAGAGCATCCTAATTTTATTTATTTGTATGGACAGATCTATTGTCTATAAAAATACCAGATAAAAGAGGAATGTTACACCAGTACTTGTATTACATTTATCAGGAATGCATATCTGTCCATCTAACCCTGTGAATCAAGAATTAGTAAATAGTGCAAAGGAAATTAAAGGAAAAAAGTCTGAAGAATTTTTAAGGATGGAAAGCTCACAATCAACCCTTGGAGACATTACTAGAACTACTATATACTTTCAGGCCAATATATATTAAAAACTGAAGTTTCAGTTTTAACATGTCTTCATGATTTTCCTTTAAGAATGTTTTCCGTACGGAAGTGTTTTGCCACCTTTCTTATCAAATATGATGTGAAGAGTGACCACATTTTTCAGCATACTTTCTCTATAAGCCTGCTGAAGATCTGGCCATTGTTATTATGGTATAATAAAAAATTAACAAATATGTCAGAAAGCATAATGCTGAGAAAAGCAGTATTATCTTAAAATATTTATATATAATTCATCACTACTTGTTTTTCATTATTTTATTACAAATATAGATTTGTGGAATCTGGAGAATAAGACATTGTGGAATCTGGAGAATTTTTCCTCTGCTTCAGAGGAAAAAAAGTAACATGTAATAGGAAAGTAATTCAGATGCATTGAGGAAGAATAATTGAAAGTAATGACTTTAATCTATCAACAAAAAACTATTTCCATAGCAGCCCAAATAAGTACAAATGGAGTGTTATGTTTTTGTTTTGTTTTGTTTTACCCAGTGCACAACTGCATTTAATATTTATAGCACAGTTTTTTAAATATGATTTACACTGGTTTCTTGAATGAGATCTAGCACAGATGATGAAACTTGATCTGACTTTTCCTTCTGTCAATGTAAAAAACTGCCTTTGAGATGAGTGAGAATTATTTCAGACTCCTAGATAATTTGAATGTATCTATAGACGATAATAGTTTTACTGAAAGTTGGTTAGGCTTATGAGTGATTTCCATTTATCTTTTCCTTTAGTATCAAGAGGTGGTAAAAATTATTAGATGTTACAGTCATTCTTTATTACATATTTCACCAAAATCAGATGAAGGGCATATAAAATTCCTTTCAAATTAAAAGATTTTCATTTTAGAAGATTGACCTAAAGCATCTCTCATCAATGTTTTATAATCAAAAAGTTCAATGTCCTTCCTGATGTAATTTCACTAGAATAAATTAAATACATGAAAAAAAATAGTCAATATATTAAAAATTTTTGCATATATTTGATTCCTACGATGCTTGAGATATTTTTTCTTTTAAGCTTTCCTATTTCCATGGGAAAAAAAAAAAAAAAAAGTGATATAAATTGCATGCATGTTAGTTCCTGACAGACGAAATGTTGTCTATGAATAGTCTTTGAGTTGATAGATGAGATTTTTCATTTCCATCTGGATTTGTTTTTTATTTGTATTGTATAAATAAAAGTTCTATCTGCAAAATATATATCAGCTACGCAATTCAGCTCCTGTTATGAAATATGCTCTATGTTTTCTGGAGTCTAAAACATGAATTACCTGTCTTGCAAATTTCATAATTAGTTCAACCAATTTTCTTTCTGTCTCCAGGTAATGTGAGCCAATGATCTGAATCTGATGTTAACAGAATAGAGTGCTGAACAAATGTTTTAGGTCACAGTCTGTTTACAGCATTAGAAAGAGTTTCTTGTTTGTTCCCTAACTTTTACATTTGGATTACTTTATTCATCAGGAAAAAAAATAAAATAAATAAAAAAAAATCTTATACTTTCATAATGATTCACAGCTATTTCAGAGTATCCAGCCATCAGCTTTCAAGGGAATACTGATTTTAAATGTAAGATTTCAGTATCAAAAGACAAATGCATTTCTACAGAGATGTCCACAAGTCTGCCAAATTATCTACTTGTCTGCCTTAAAAATACAAATTTGAAAATTGCAGTTTCATTTCATCCAAGTTGGTTTCTGCTTGTCTACAACAATTAAATTTTCTACAACAATTTAATATTAAAAGATAACAAAAAAAAAAACAACAAAAAAAAAAAAAACCGATGAATACAACCTGAATTTTTGACTCCATCCAGTCATCTTTTGGAATATGCTGTATGGTTTTCCCCCTGAAGTGCAACTCATATTTTGTAACGGAATATTTCCTTAATGGAATCACTGACTGTAATGCAAAGCTGATTAACTTGTGGAAGTTCATATTGTGAGTATCTTTGTGGAATCAAGGAATTAACACAAAATACTCTTCAGGACAAGATTCATTCCAACGGCTAACTTCAGCAGTGAAAAAAAAAAAAAAAAAAAGAGGAGAAAAAAAAATTTAGTAACAAAATGGTGCAGGTAGGGTGCTGTTCCGTTGATCTGCTGGTAGGTGGAGGTGAGTAATTTCCTTTGTATCACTTGGGTTTTCAGTCACGGAATCATAGAATCATAGGTGGCTTGGGTTGGAAGGGTCCTGCCATGGGCAGAGATGCCACATACTTGATCACAGTGACAAGTACCTTGTCCAGCCTTGCACTGAACACCTTCAGGGATGGGGCGTCCACAACTTCTCTGGGCAACCTGTTCCAATGCCTCACTTCTGAGTGAAGAATTTCCTCCAAACCTCTAATCTAAATCTCACATCTTGTAGTTCAAAATCATTCCCCCTTGTCCTATCATTATCTGCTCAAGTAAAAATTGTTCTCCATCTTTAGAGACTTTACTTTACTATTAGACATTATAATAATACTTTACTCCCTTTAAGTATTGAGAGGCTAGAATGAGGTCTCCCTGGAACCTTCTCTTCTGCAGGCTGAACAGCCCCAGCTCTCTCAGCCTTTCTTCATAGGAGAGGTGCTCTACACCTTTGATCATCTTTATGGCCTTCCTCTGGACCCATTCTAACAGATCAACATTCTTGTGCTGGGAGGCACAGACCTGGATGCAGTACTCTAAGTGGGGCCTCACAAAGACAGCGCAGAGGGGCACAGTCCTCCCTTGACCTGCTGGCTGCTCTTCTGTTGATGTAGCCCAGGATGCAGTTGGTCTTTAGGGCTACAGACATACACTGCTGGCTCATAACAACCTTTTCATCCACCCACAAGTCCTTTTCTGCAGGGCTGCTCTCACATCTAAAGGGCTGTTCTTCTCCCTGTCTGTACTCACACCATAAGTATCTGTCCTTAATGCTAGTATACCTAATTGAATTATTCTGATCAACCCTTTGAGACTTTTCATTGTTTTGGATATTTGGCATATGTATATCAAATCATAAAACCTGCCAAAAAAAAAAAAAATTCCTTTGTGAAAATAATAATAATAATGATAATAATAATAATAATAATAAATATATATCTTGACTCCTTTAAGTGTTTTTCTCTGTGATTATAGCTTTAGCACAGATAATATGCAGAATAAGAAAAAGGAATATCTCTTTTATTGTATGAAAATTTAAGTTTCTTTAGCTTATTGCAATCAGGGCAGAGCAAAGGGGTTTTGTTTGTTTTTGTTTGCTGTTGGGTTTTATGTTGGTGTGTGTGTGGGTGTGCATAGGTGTGTATGTTTTTCTTGGTTTGTTGTTTTTTTTTCCTCACTTAATTTGTCTTTACCTTGATACATGAGTTTTTTCTTGTTTTTGCTTTTCCAGTTCTCTCCACTATCCATGAGGAATAAGCTAACATCTGGGCTAGGGTCAACCCCTACTAGTTGAAATGATAATTTTAAAATTACATTGAAATATAAATTTCTATTAGATCATGCTCATGAAATTCAGTTCCAAATCTCAATTTTGAATAATTCAGAAGTTTTCTATTGGTTATTGTAAATATATTATTATCTATTATAATAGATATTCTTTGATTTGATTAAGTTATATGATGTTTATATACATAAAACATTCAGACATTCATCCCACAGACTATGATATACCAATGCAGAGGAACTATGCCCAGCTATTAGATTCCTAAAGGATTCTCTGTTGGCATAGTTGTACTGATAACTTTAAGATCTTCTAATATTACTGATATGAAAATATTGTTATGGATTTAAAATTGTTTTTCACAGTTTTGGAGTCCGACTCAAATGTTTTATTTCATTTTTCCTTGCTACAGGGTTTATTTTTGAGTCAACAAGCATTTGCAGTGTGAGAGTGACTGACTTGACAAAAAAACATAATGCTATTTGGATTTATTCATAAATGGAAAGATAAAGATTTAAAATGGATAATTGTATATTGGCATATGTTTGTGCAATTTCACAGAAGATTATTAGAAACAACTTAAAGAAAGGAAGTTGTAAAAACCTTTGGTACTACCACAGGTATATTCAGTGGGCAATCTTATCCAATTAAATTTAAAGTATAGGCAAGATGTTACCATGAATACTGTATACTATTTACTCGTGTCTTCCTTTCCATAGAAAGAGAAGGCAGTCAAAGTGCTATCAGATAGTCACCACCTTGGATCCAGCAACATCCCATTTCAGGGGGACTGCAGCAGTGGCTTCTGCAAGAAGAGCCCAGTAGTTGCTCCATGTCAGAAAAGAGCCAGTTCCAGCTAGCTCCAAAGGGACCCACTGCTGGCCAGAGCCAAACAAATGAGTGACACTGGCTGTTGCCTCTGTGAGAGCAGATTTAAGAAAGGGAAAACAACTGCTTTTCAACATCAGCTGGGAGAAAGGAGTGAGAATCTGCCCTGCAGACACCAAGGTCAGTGCAGAAGGGCAGGAGGTGCTCCAGGCACGCAGCAGAAGTTCCCCTGCAGCCTGTGGAGAGGCCCCTGGTGGAGCAGGCTGCCCCCCTGCAGCCCATGGGTCCCACATGGAGCAGATCTCCACGCTGCAGCCCATGGAGGAGCCCCCCGTGGAGCAGGTGGATGTGGCCTGGAGGAGGCTGCAGCATATGGAGAGCTCCCAAAGGAGCAGGCCCCAGGCCAGAGCTGTAGTCCTTGGAGAAGAGCCCATGCAGGAGAAGAGGGTCTGGGGGGAGCTGCTGCCCATAGGGGACCTGTGCTGAAGCAGTTTGCTCCTGAGGGACAGTCCCCATGGTACAGACCCATGTTGAAGCAGTTATTGAAGAACTTGCTGCCTGTGGGAAGCCCATGTAGGATCAGTTTGGAAAGGATGGCATCCTGTGGGAGGGACCACATGTGGAGCAGGGGCAGAGAGTGACTGTGAAGGAGCAGCAGAGACAAAGTGTTAGGGACTGACTGCAGCGCACATTCCCCATTCCCCAGCGCTGCTCAGGGATATACAAGAGGGTGGATGGGGGGAGGGTGTTTTTAGTTTGCTTTTAGTTTCTACTTGCTCTAGTCTGCTAGTGATAGGCAATAAGTTATACTAATCTTCCTAATGCTTATCCTGATTTCCAATGACAGTAATTGCTGAGTGATCTCCCTGTCCTTATCTCAACCCCTGATCTTTTTCCATCATATTTTCTCCCCATTTTTCTTTGAGAAGACGGAGTGAAGAGTGGCTATGATGGAGTTTAGCTGCCCAGCAGGGTAAAACAACCACACTGTAATGCCAGCATTATTTTAATAATTAAAAGGTAATCAGGCAAGATTTACTAGACCTTTCTGAAAGCAGTTTTAAACCTCTCAGGATTTCCAACCAGGAAGAAGTCTTTCATGAATACTTTAGGTTTTCTCTTGTGGTGGTTTTACCCTGCTGGGCAGTTAAACTCCAGCATAACTGCTTTCTCACTCCGCCTTCTCAAAAGAAGAGGGGGAGAAGAAAGTCTGTTAAAAAAAAAAAAAAAAAAAAAAAAAAAAAAAAAAAAGGCTCACAGGTTGAGATAAAGAAAATATAATTAAAGAGAAGAGAAATATATACATATAAGCAGCCATTCACAGCCTGGAGAGAAAGAAAGTTAAAAAAAAAGACCGGAAAGAGGAAAAATTGAGTTATTGAGGAAAATACAGGAAGAGGAAACCCTTCCATGATCTTGTGAAAACCTTGAATAGAAATGCAGACTAAATTAACAGAATCACAGAACAGTTGAGGTTGAAAGGGACCTCTGAATGTCATCTGGCCCAACCCACCAGCTCAAGCAGGAACACCTAGAGCAGGTTGCCCAAGATCACGTCCGGATGGTTTTGAAGATCACTGAGGAGGGAGAATTTACAGTCTCTCTGGGCAACCTCTGCTAGCACTCAGTCATCTGAACAGTGAAAAAGTGTTTACTCCAGTGTTTCTCTTTGTGCTTACTGCCTCTGTCACTGGGCACCACTGAAAAAGTGTTTACTCCAGTGTTTCTCTTTGTGCTTACTGCCTCCTGTCACTGGGCGCCACTAAGAGCCCATCTCCATCTTCTTTATATTCTCCCTTCAGCATTTTAAAGATCCCCCTGAACCTTCTCTAGGCTGAATAGTCCCAGCTCTCTCAGTCTTTCATCATTAACAGAGGTGCTCTAGTGCCTTCATCATCTCTGTAGCCCTTTGTTATCATTATATTTCCAGTATCTCTCTTGTTCTGGGGAGCCATGGACAAAGTACTCCAGGCATGGCCTCACTAGAGCTTAATAAGGAGAAAGGACCACCTCCCTCAGGCTGCTGGCAATACTTCACCCAATGCAGCTGAAGATATTGTTAGCCTTCTTTGCTGCAAGGATATATTGAAAGCTCATGTTCAACTTAATGTCCAGTAGGACCCCCAGGTCATTCTGTCATGCTGTAATTTATCACTTAATAGTTATAAATCAGTAGCATTAAATAGAAATGTGAACAGGTTAAGATGAGCATCATCATTCTTTTTACCATCAAAGATAACTTATAGCAATCTTTCATCTCTGAAGCTTCAATACAGTCAAGTATTTTATTTTATTTTATTCTAAGAATCTTTATTTTGATGGAGAAATGATACATTGTACTTTAAGACCTACCAAGTTGATATTGCTTATGAAATATATATCTTGAGCATATATTGCCAGATGCATGCATTCTTTCACAGGAAATGTGATGCTCATTATACTACATAAAGGCATGTGCGTTTTGTTGTTGTTTTTTTTTTTTTTTTAACTTCATACATGTAGAAGCAGGCTGAAGTTGCAGATTACACTTAGTGAGTATTATACTGCCAACACGTAAGTACTTTAGAGCAATAGTGGTTGTGTGTCTTGAAAAGCTAGCTCCTATCATTAAGATTAAATTAAAGAGAATTACTAGACTCATAGATAAAATCTCATAGTCTCAGAACTTTCATTCTTTCTCTTATATTTAAAGAGAATTTAAAGAGACAGAATTTCATTCAGCATAGAATTTCTAGATGTTCCTTTAGTACAGGAAATTGGATATATGTGTTAAAAACAATGTAGGAGACCCACAAAAAAACAAACCTTATTTAATATTTGCAGTCTATGAAATCATCAGATTTTTTCTCCTACTGTTTGTTTAAAGAATAAAAGCAATCGTGTATATATTTAATAAACAAAGCAGAATGAATGACTAAGCTGCAGTTTCCAGTCAATCTGAAGAGAAGTATAAACTGTTTATAGTATTTCCATGATACAAACAAACAAAATAGCTGCATTATGATCAGTGCAAAAGGAAAACAAATCTGTAATTTTACTACCTATTGCAATATAGTATGCATTCTTAAATTGTTGATAAACACAATGAAAATCTGGAACTCTTTCTCAGGTCTTTATCCATGAAAAACAAGTCCTGAGTACTATCAAATTGTGTTAAGAAGACTACAGACACCTTGCATTCCCTAAGTTTGGTAAACCCTTCTGATGATCATGTGATGATTCCAGGAAAACTTCCGTTATGTTTATGATTTCAAGTGAAGAAGGTTTTTGCTATACTGGGTTATGGTCAAGATCAATAGGAACTCAGAGATGTCAGATAACTGCATTTCCTTTGCTTACTATCACAGCAGTATTCTAAAAGTTGGGATAAAGTAATATCAGTGTTATAAAGTCTGGGCTTAAAAATATCAAATAAATTGGATACACTGTGTACTGTGAGTATGGATTCAGAACAGCAGTGTCAATGATATTTATTCTGATATTTCTTAAGAACAGGAGTAGGAAAAGAGAAGATAATTTAGAAGAGCAATGAGGACTTTTGTCTGTAAATTTATGGTTTAAGACATGATAAATTTTCATGGCTACCTTCTGACCTACCTAGCAAATCAGTGTATAACATCAAGGATAAAGTTGAAGAGTATGTTCTTGTTTGTTCTTGTGACAATTCCTCTGAAATGGAGTACAACAACACAGATCCATTCTGTGTTATGTTTTACAAGTAACTAGATAGACTACTGAAGTCCTTTCTAGCAGGACTTCCAGCAGAGTTGCTCTGTTGTTTACAGCTTGTTTAGGAAGCTAAAGAAGCATATTGGCTTATAAAATGAATAACCTTGAGGTTGTGGTTATGTATTTCTATAACTTTTTTTTTTTGTTTGTTGGTGTGTTTTTCCAGATGGGTGTTTGCTTTCTGCCTTTTAACATTTTACTGTCTCCCTTCTCTCAGTTTATTTAACCTTTTGGGGGGGCCTTAAAAAAAGATCTATTCAGAATGAACTCTCATTTATTTTATTCCTCCAATTTTGGTTTAAAATAATCATGACTTAAGGACAGTGGACTAGTGATTTTTAATTTTTATTGTATTTTGTGCTCTACTTAGTTGTTATAAGACTTACTACATGTACACCCAAGTGTGATCATGAGAAGATGACTGTGGCTTCAGCAGACACAATTATATTGAGATGATGGAGACCCGACTAACACAAATAATAAATATATAGCTATTCATATGACCAGCCACTAATGGAGAGATCCAGTTACATAAATATAGTAATCTATTGCCAGTTTAGGCATCTTAAGGTATCTGAGGGCTTTTCATAATCTCATTGAATATTACAAAAGAACTGCAAAAAAAAGATCCAAGCCCATCTGAAGTGGCAGCAGTTCTACAGGCAGAATACTTTAGGGCATTTCAAATTACACTAGCTTCTTGTGTTTAGGCAATGAAACTGAAAACCATCTGTCAATGCAGTGTAAGCCAAAGGGCTAAATTTAGCCATGTTAGCTATGTGCTGAATCTTACCTCACCTCCCTTTTGGTTCTTTTGCAAATAATAAAATATTTTTTTTAAGATAAACTAATTGAAGGTTTCATATTTAATATCTATGTATTCACTTTACATCTGCACAAAGCAATATATTAGTATGTACTCAGCTAATGTTCGGATCCTTCTTTATGAGAATATTGAGGGGCCACAGTCTGGCACACTGGTTAATGTGGCAACAGAGAAATTAAAATGTAAGAATATGTGGCTGAAGTCATGGCAAAGTTGTCTCCTAAAAAATCAACCACAATTTCATCTATTTATCTTCTCTTAGTGGGATTAAACATTGTGATTTAAAAAAATACTTCAGGAAGCTTGTGACAATTTGATCTCTAGTAATTTTTTCCTGATTCCTATCATCACTTCATGTCCTATTAAGGTTACTTAGTTGGAAACGATGTTCTATGAGATCTTTTGTGAACCATTTTTACTATGGTAAACTAGAGATCTGAGCAACTAGTTGTCTTAAGAGTCTGCTAGGTAGATGCCGTTACAGCTGCACACTAAGCATCACTCAACTAAGGATCGAAATAACAGAATGTCCAAACAGGAAACCATTTGTTTTTTAAGTGAGCATAGTAGGACAGTGCGTATTTGGCCTGTCAACAACTGCAAAGAAGACAAGTCAGGGCTCCAAGACTGTGATTCCCAATCAAATGCAGTGCCTGCATACCTTTACACATGCTCTAATTCCTTACTATTCTAGATCACATACAGATTAAAAATTAAGTGGTAAATTCTTAAATGTCTACATCACTTTTTCTCCCTCTTGTTTTTTTTTTTTTTTTTTTTTTTCCATGGGGAAATAAATAAATAAAGAATATCAGCAGGATTAGAGGGATATTTATAAAGCTAAACAATAAAATGCAAATAAAATTCATAGTTCTCCTTATTAAAAGGATACTTAATTACCTCAAAGTAAAACATCTATTATATTTAAGCTGATAATATAAATAGGGGACAAAAAAAATAAATAAATAAGAGCTTAATTAATCAGAGTAACTGAATGCAAAACTGAAAGCAATATCTATTAACTAGGAAAGAAATATGACAACATAGCAAAGTGCTATATGCATTATTAATTGTTATAGCAGATTCTATTAGCACAACTGGATTGAAAGGTCCTTTGAAGTTGTCTTCATAAACTCCTATTTTCAGTAATCATAAATCAGTTATGAAATATGATCATTAGGTAAAATACTTGGAATACTTAATCTCAGCTGTAAAAATTATATTAATTTGTTCAGATCCCTACCCCTAAGGTTTCACTGATTTTTTTCAAGGATTTCTCTCTTTTTTTTTCTTTTTTTTTCTTTTTTCTTTTTTCTTTTTTTTTTTTTTTTAAATACTGAGATGATGGAGAGAAAGAAAGGAAGGAAAGGAGGGAAGGAAGGAAAAGAAAAGGAAGGAAAGAAGGAAGGAAGGAAGGAAGGAAGGAAGGAAGGAAGGAAGGAAGGAAGGAAGGAAGGAAGGAAGGAAGGAAGGAAGGAAATCTACCAGCTTCAGATAACTGATTTTCACTTATACTCTCAAAAAGAGAACAGATTGTACAGAACATTTTATTCTTGCTATTATTCTCACAAAGAAGTCTTCAGGGTGGTTATTTGGTATTTTAAAGCTGATAACTCTCAAGAACTAACCTTTCAAAGTTGCATAGCATATAGAATGTACTATGATATTTTAGAATATGCGTATGATTGGAAAAGTTTTATAATCGATTCTAGACAATAGCTAGTGTTTTTAACAGTATTTGAACATTAAATTATTCATGAAATATCCTCCAATCAGGGAGAAATTAGGACATTTTCCCTAACATAAATGGTAAAACTGGAAATTATTTATTAAAGCTAGACAACAGGTACAAAAACACGAGGAGAAGAATGTGGCTATAAACTTTATGGGGTTTATCTATATATTCCTTTCACCAAACTGTTTCATTTTTAAATCTGCTCTTTTTTTCTTCTTCTTTTTTTTTTTTTTTTGTCATTATAATATTTAATACCATGGTCTGTATGTGCATGCATGTTTTGTGCGAAGACTTACCCCATGAGTTCTAATTTAGATTACCATTAAAGAAAATTAACTACAAAAATCATTTGCTGGCTGAATTTCAAATGTATCTTCCAATATAAAACATGCTACCAGCTGGTAGTTGAAATGAAGATTCAAGGTTGATTTGAGTTGATTCAGAGTTGATTCCAAGTTGAAATTAAGATTCAAAAATGATTGTTGTTAAAATTTGTTTATGCTCCAAATCAAAACAAATTTTTCTTTCAACTATAATCATATCATCTCTTCTTCTAAAGTTATTGGGATTCTCAAACGAAGATGTCTTTACTCTGTGAGAAAAATCTCAGATTGGCTGCTGATGTTCTATTTATCCGTCTGTGGTCTGGAGGATCTATACCAGGAGATGCAGATTCAAAAGATTTAATTTGCCTTCTTCTCTGCTTGGGGAACAAACACACTCTGTGATCATGTGAAACTCATTTAATGCTCCCCAAAATTCATGTATGGGATAGATTTGATTTCATACAAATAGAGTACATGTAAAGCTGAAAATTTCACCAGTGATTTTGAATTAATCTTGTTTGCAATGATTTTGACTGACATTCTTATTGCCTTACTGCTAGTGTAAAAGCTTATGATGAAGCAGAGTCAATAAGTAGAATGAAAACAGTAGTTTCACTGACAGTGAACTTCACTCAAGAGAAGATGCCTTGATTACTCTATGTGTGTGGCAATGACAAACATTTTCAACAGCAGAGAACACTTCACAAAGGCAGCGATGCAGCACACAGTGACACTGTGCTTGCTGCCTGCCCAGACCTCACAGGGTGGCCTTTGGGAAAGAGCAGTGACACATCCATCTCTGCTTTTGAATTTCACTGGCTGTGATTTTACCCCAGAAATCTGGCAAACCAAGAGAACATTTGTATTCTCGTTCCAAAGATTACTGCCTCCAGTTTTTCATTGATATTTCAAGGAGGAGTTTTCTGAAAGGATGTATTACCACACACATATATACAAAGATTAATTGCCTGTATAGGAATGTTTGGGTGAATGTATGGGTAACTGGATGTGATGAACCTGAGGATACACCTAGCATTGCTAATGTTAAATCACAGCAAAGTAGCAGATTTCCGACTATAAAATACAATTAGCAAATAGGTACTATGCTGATGCAAAGCAATTTTGATAACATACTAATGATGTCACTGTAACTGTTAGGTATTAATAAAAAGTAGTAACTAATGTATAATTTCTGTGTGCATATGTATCTATACATAGTTGGACAGATAATATTCTCAAATGGTTCTTTTTTGTTTGTTTGTTTGTTTGTTTTTTGTAGGCTGAACTATTCTATATCACCCCAGAATGGCTGCTTCTACAATTAGTTTGTGGTAAAAAAAAATTAGTTATTATCAGGAGATGACAGCACAAAGGCTGTTGAAGAAAATCAAGTGCTAGTAACTGGGACCCCAATGCTATAAGTAAAGATCATGGTGTAGGCCTTGAAAATACATGCACATGATGCTGGTCACCCTAGGGCTATAAAAATGTGTCACAAATGTTCAGTTAATATTCACTAAAGGAATGTAGCTTTGCGAACTGGGAAAAAATGGTTTTGAGGAAATCAGAGGAATCAAAGAATAAATATGCAACATACATAAAACATCCATATATAGTAAGACTCATGTACAGCAAGGAAATGTGAATCAGTGAGGAAAGATGAAATAATGAGACTGTTAGCAAATATAGAGAGTTTTAAGCAAACCAAAGCACAAGAGGGAAAATAACCTCCTTTAACATCATATATTTCTTGCAAAATGATTCAGAATGTGTATAACTCACTGTAGTTGCATATCTTCCAAAGGAAGACTAGTGCCTTTGACCGTAGCAACCTGGGCACACTACAGATTGCCTAGCACCAGGGAAGAGGGTAGATACTAGAGTATTTGTCTTTATTGGTTTTAAATCTCTCATTATAAACTGTAATAATCATTCACTGGGACTGACTTAACAATATCACCTTGATTAGATTGATAATATTTCAATTAATCTAACAATAAATCCTTCTGTATATAAGGTGTGTTTCTTAACCCACATAAATTCCATTCAGTCTTTGGTTTGGTACATTGCCCTTGAGCTTGCTTGTAAATTACATGTGTCACTGTGATGCCAAAACAGCAGAGTGACTCAAAGTGCCCATAATTTTATTTATGATTTAGTATTTATTCTAAGTATTATTTCTTTAATTCATTTAAATCTATCCCTTAGAAAATTGTATTCAATTACCGAACTGAATTATTCTGTAGTAGTCTCATTAATTATAAATGCAATTTCCATGTCTACCACATATTTATTTCCCAATACTTGAGACAATTATAAAAGCTTGATGGGGCATTATTTGGTCCACATTTTAATACAGCCTGTAGCTTGTAATCATTTCATCAGTACAAATAAAGCATTTTTTTTACAGAATGCATATTAACATTCTGAATTTTAGAAACACAAACAGGGAATAATTCAGCAGATAACAAAACTCATTTATAACTATCAAACATTTAGAATTTGAGTTTATATAAAGAATATAAATAAATATTCAGTTTAAAAGAATCAATGTCAGTTGCACACAAATATCACAGATATCATGAAAATCTTGTAAATCATAATGGCCCTACTGAAACAACATTAAAATGCTCATTTATATGTGTGATGTCAGTGACTATGTCCAGTTCCAAAAGAACTGGCTACATTTGGGCTGTAGGAAAAGCAATCTATTTCTAAAAAATAACTGGTGAGCTTAATGATAAGCAAAATGCAAGTAAATAAATAAAGAAATAAAAAGACTCCAGGAAACTAAAATAATTTGAACCCAAACAGGGGGTTGGGGTTGTGCTCAATGAAAATAGGCACAACAACATTAAAAATATTTATTATTTTGTAAATACTTTTCACTTGACTCAGATTTATATGCTTTATTTTTGGAGTTTCTTAGGAAAAGAAAGTGAAAGCTTTCCAGAAGAAAAGATGTTGAGCATGCCTGTTATTTTACTTGAGGTTTGATGGATGCCAAAAGCAGGAACAGAATAGCGACTATTTGTGCTACCATCCCCTCCTGGGCAGTAGATCTGCCAAACGTAACCTTAGACTTAGCATAAGCCGGGTTATCTGTAGCCTTTTCTCCACATCTCTATCTTCATAACTACCAGGTAGGATAAGATGTGAGCACGCAGCACTGAGTGAGAGGCTGAGACAGCTGTTAATTCAAGCCAAGAATACATTTTTATTTTCAGGAAAGTGTGTACATGTTCTTGGATGTACAAACACATTCTTTTGAATGGAACCTAAAGGAAGAAATTAGCAACATGCTGTTTTCTATATGGTTATTTCTGAGAGTGAACTGCTGGGGGGAGGAGTATGGAAGAGAAGGCATCAGTGAAAAAATCACAGCTTTCAGGACACAGCCTTTGCAGTTATAGGGAGAAATAGAACTACTGTTTTGTCTCAGAACTCCTTCTTTTGTCTTTGTCAACTGATTAACACACAAAAACAATGCACTGGTTCATATCTTTGTCATTTTAATTAAATATATATTTATATATTGCCTGTTTGAAACTATACTGTACTCCATTCAGTCCTCTTCCTATTTCATTATCTGAGTGGCAGATTGAATCACTATTATGCAAATTCTGGATTGAAATGTTAAACTAATAGTCTGATTTCATTATTCAGACTTGACAGAAATGAGATGAATGTCATGGATTAAATTAAGGAGTAAATAACTTAAAAGGGATAATAGTTGTTTTCACCCACCCCCAAAAGCACTTGAGAACAACACAAACACCAGCTTTTACATCTATTTTTCTGTCTGTTCTTAAATAGTCAGATCTGAAAGGAATTCATGTGGAACTCTGTTTTGTTGTTGTTGTTTTGTTTGTTGTTGTTGTTGTTTTATGGTAGATGACAGACATAGGCCCACCAATTTCCAGTTTTATATAAGTAAAATGCCAGCTCTGGTTCATGTTTTAAAGTTATACACTGTGATATATTGTGGCTGACTGTCCTGGTTTCAGTTAGGACAGTTATTTTTCCTCCTAGTAGCTGGTAGGGTGCTATGTTCTGGATTAGGATGAGAAGAGTGCTGATAACATGCTGATGTTTTAATTGCTGCAGAGCAGTGCTTACACTAAGCCAAGGACTTTTCAGCTTCTCACTCTGTCCTGCCAGCGGGCAGGCTGGGGGTGCAGCAAGAGCTGGGAGGGGACAGACCCAGGACAGCTGACCCAAACTGGCCAAAGGGGTATTCCATACCATCTGACGTCATGCTAAACAATAGATAGGGGTGGCTAGCCGGGGTGGGGGGGGCGGCTGCTCGGGGTTGGGCTGGGCATCGGTCAGCGGGTGGTGAGCAATTACATTGTGCATCACTTGTTTGTACATATTATTATTATTTTATTTTTCTGTCCTAATAAACTGCCTTTATCTCAACTCACAGGCTTCACTTTCCCGTTTCTCTCCCCCATCCCAGAAAGGGAGGGGGAAGGATGAGCGAACGGCTGTGTGGTGTTTAGCTGCCGGCCAGGTTAAATCACAACATTACTAAACAACTTGGAGTAGGAGATAATTCTCCATTCCTCCAGGTGCAGCCATTGGATTTTTCTTAGCTCACAGATTGCTCCTGGAAATAAAGAGAAATGAAGCCATACAGCACTTACGTGCCACCCGTGTTGGGACTATGATGGAGGGACAGGTACTGGGTCCACAAACTTGTTCTCCTTGAAGAGCATAACACAGAAAAGAGCAAGCCTTATAAAAGCCTTCATAAAATTTCAAGATTGCTCAGTGTTAGAGACCCCACTTTTTTATCTTCTACTGGATTAAAGACCAGACTCTGTTTGCACATCTGACAAACATAGCACAAGGTTTTTAGTGAATTATGGAGAATGAAGCTAGTTCTCTCACTTAATTTGTAATATTTTCAATATTTATTTTTCCAAGTTGGACATCTGATCAGTTTTTATGAATGTCTTTGAATAGATCTTTCTACATTAATTAGACCTTAATTCCACAATGATAATTTAAAATCAAGTGTTCAATACGTGAAGGTTAGCACTATGCCTTGAGTATTCATAAATAAATAAATAAATAAATAAAAGCAAGCTTGTATTCTGAGCAAGAAATACAAGATAGCTTTAGAAAGTGTGATTTTTAATGCCATTCTGCACTATCATTCTTACTATCACATCAGATCTTCCATCTTTTAAACAGCTGGTTTAGTAGGTTAGTTAAATAAGCTATTTAATAATAACTTTTTATTTCTAAAAAAATACAAGTATACTATTATATGAAATTAAGGTTTAAATGTCCTTATCCCTATTTAATTTCGTTCTGTGTTATGAAAGTTTTTATGCACAACTCATTCCCCCTCTGTCAGCTCAACTATTCAGTAAAGCTTGCAATGCTTTTCCAATAGTCAAAGTACTCTACTGCCATCTTAAGGCAAGCGGGATGCTCTGACTGTGCAGTGGGTGCTGATACTGTAAATGCCCACTACTTAAATAGACCAATTAACCTCACTGTTCAACCCACCAAATGCCACTTTGGTCTTTATGTCACTGCAGAATCTGTGCACAAATTACTATGGTGAACAGCACATTTAGTACTTTCAGTGTTACCGGGCTGCCTGGATAATCTTCAAAATGACAAATCACTGTCTGAACGATTAATTTTCTTTCTGTCAAGCCTGGAAAGATGAGAGATTTTGGGGACATCGTACAACATGTCAAGGAAATGCCAGCTGTCTCCATAACATCTCAGCATTAACAATGGAGTGAGATTGATGATTCATACATAGTGCTATTTTTCATAACTTTAACAAATCTGAATTCCTCAGCAGATAAAGTAATGGGATCTGTCAGTCAGCATGAAAATACTCAGAGCAGCAACAGATATTTAAACAATCAATATTGTAACACTTGAAGGTGGTTGCAATAAACTAAAGAAACTTAAATTTTCACACACACACACACACACACAAAAAAAAAAAAAAAAAAAAAAAAAAAAAAAAAAGGAGATATTCCTTTTTCTCATTCTGCATGTTGTGTGTGCTAAAGATATAATCACAGAGACAAATACTTAAAGGAATCAGGATATGTTTTTCTTTCACAGAGGAAAGTACTTCTTTTGGCAGGCTTTATGATTTGATATACATGTGCCAAGTATCCAAAACAGTGAAAAAGTCTCAAGGGTTGATCAGAATAATTCAATTAGGTATCCTAGCATTAAGGACAGATACTTATGATGTGAGTACAGACAGGGAGAAGAACAACCCTTTAGATGTGAGAGCAGCCCTGCAGAAAAGGACTTGTGGGTGGATGAAAAGGTTGTTATGAGCCAGCAGTGTGTGATTGCAGCCCTAAAGACCAACTGCATCCTGGGCTACATCAACAGAAGAGTAGCCAGCAGGTCAAGGGAAGGGACTGTGCCCCTCTGCGCTGTCTTTGTGAGGCCCCACTTAGAGTACTGCATCCAGGTCTGTGCCTTCCAACACGAGAATGTTGATCTGTTAGAATGGGTCCAGAGGAAGGCCATAAAGATGATCAAAGGTGTAGAGCACCTCTCCTATGAGAGAGCTGGGGCTGTTCAGCCTGCAGAAGAGAAGGTTCCAGGGTGACTTCAGTACTTAAAGGGTGCTTATATAAAAGATGGAGAGAGACTTTTTATCTGGTTAGATAATGATAGGACAAGGGGAAATTATTTTAAACTAAAAGAGAGGAGATTTAGATTATATGTTAGGAGGAAATTCTTCTCTCAAAGGGTGGTAAGGGACTGGAAAAAATAGCCTAGTGAAGTTGCTGATGCCCCATTCCAGGAAATGTTCAGTGGCAGGTTAGATGTCCCTGCCTATTGTAAGCGGGTTGGAACTAGATAATCTTTGAGGTCCCTTCCAACCCAAGCCTTTCTATTGTTGTTATTTTTTTAATTTTTTTTTTTTTTTGGTAAAATTTGCTTATGGAAAGCATGTGCCTTTGAAAAATACTTTGCTTCGGTGATGTACTTTGTGCACTTTTTTGACACACACACACACACTTTTTTTTTTTTTTTTCCCTCTTTCTCACCTTTTGCCTTTACTGTTTTACTGTTACTCTTTACTGTAACGGATATGAACAGGATTTTTTTACTTTTTGTGTGTGCATGTGTGTGTTTTTGTTTTTTTTTTTGTTTTTCAGGGCTAAATTATTAAAGTTAATGTAAACTGAACATGTTTTGATTTATCTACATTCTGAAAAGGAGTGCACTGTGTATCATTCTTACACAGATTATTTGTGAACATCTGTACAGCAGAGGACAGATAAAACTGCAGACCTATTGAAGGTAACAAGCACTATCAAAAAAATGGTTACTATCCCCTACACCTTTTGACAGAGAGCCCATTGCCTCAGAAAGGTGGAAATGAACAAATTCTGTATGGTGGTAAACATATTGTTTTGGAATTCAAAAAATATTTCCACATCAAGAGTTCTTATGTTCTTAAGAGTTCTTAAGTTCTTTCTTAATTATCTCTGGATACTATCAAAGGCAAGAGGTGGGCTAGATGTACCTTTAATCTAATTCTGTTGGGTGTCTTTTTTATTTTTATAGAATAAACAAGAGTCATAAAGAATACCAGAAGTAAAGAAATATTTGTAAACAGATAAGCTGTAAAGATATGTAGACACTAGCTACTGAAAACAAATGCATATTATTTATGCTTTTGAGCTCTTCAAATGGGATTCATTTTGAAGTTAAGATGCTTGAAGTTAGATGTCAGTATGTAGATGACCACATGAGCAAAGTCTCTAAACTAAATTACAGTCATTGGGGTGCTGAGATCCTGTTGCATTGTTTCACTCTTTTCCACTTCTTTTTCTTTCTTGCTTTCTTGCTTTCTTGCTTGCTTTCTTGCTTGCTTTCCTTTCCTTTCTTTCACTTCATCTTGCTTGGTACCATTATTTTTCTTCTTTTCCTTTATATCTTCTTTCTTCCCACCTACATTGTCAACAATATATAAAATTCCTTCATTCTTAAATGTCTTAAACCACAGCATGCCCTATTTTATTAGGTCCTTCATTATGCAACAATCAATGTGCATAATGCAACCAGGAATGCACAAATTATTAACACCTGCCTCCATAAGTTTGTGGACACTTTGTCCTTATTACTTCTCTGAAATCTTTAGCCTTTTTACTTTCACCACACCTATCTGCTTTTTCTGCCTTTTTTTTTTTTTTTTTTTTTTTTTTTTTTTCCATGGGAATAGCAAAATAACAGCCATAGAGCCATGCAAAGCTAACATTCTGTATGTGTACCATACAAGCAGAGTATGAATCCCTTCTTTCTGCCTTCTTACTTCCTCTTATGAAAAAGCTAGAAGTCAGTCTTAAACCCAGGGAAAGAAGGAATATGAATTCAACCCTCTGAAATCAGGAAAAAAATATACCTGCAAAACATGGAGTCAGGGTTGAAAACATCTGCTGTAGCAGTACCAGGCTGAAACTCAGAAGATAGAGGCATCACTTAAGCTCTTTTTTTCCTACTGAAATCCCCACAGCTACTGACCAGAACCAACTTTTCTGAGCTGATAAGATCTGACAAGATCACAGTTTGTTGCAGAATAGCTTCAGGATAGATTTTTTGTTGTTCTTGTTTCTGTACTTGCAAAGACATGGAAAATGAGATAACAGCAACATGAAACAAACACAGATCTTGTACATAATGCTGCAGACCTGTATAACTGGTTTAAATGGCAGAAATAAGTTTTATTTACTACAGTATTTAAAAGACAAATACATATATAATGTGATATTCAAATGCATGCTGCATATTCAGTTCACTAGACTTTCTGATGGAATACAATTGTGTATCATCAGAGAAGTTAAAAGAAAGGGGTGGATTCACACCATGTAAAAATACTATTCTCTACCCCTTGTTATAAAATATTTCTTTAAATGCCCTCATGGATTATTCCATTATGCATATAAAGAGTTCACAGTCTATAATAAACTGGTAACTGTTCCTCTGAAAAGAAAACTCTGGAGAGAACACACAAATATTTTAAAGGGAGACAGCTTGTTCACTGCTGTCTTTTCATATGATTTTCTATCTGGAAATGAAGATTTTGATTAATTTAAACTAATTTAAGATATCTGTTGGAGATATGCAGTTTCTCTAGCTCTTTAGTTAAGGTACCAGAATTTCTATGTGGTGAATACATTCAGAGTAATGGCTTCTCCTGGCTTTTAGTCTTTACATTCAGTTACAAGGCAACAACCAACCTAATGATTATTTTTATGTTTTTTTTTTTTTCTTTGTGTGTGTGTTTAATTTTGTTGTTATTGTTTTTAGTTTTATTTTGTTTTTTACTATAATGCTGCTCACTGACAGGTCTCACACTCTCTTTTCAGAGTATTTTAGAAACTGGTCCAGAAGACATAATTACAGAATCATAGAATCACAGAATCATTTAGGTTGGAAGAGACCTCCAAGATCGCCGAGACCAACCTCTGACCTAACACTAACAAGTCCTCCACTAAACCATATCCCTAAGCTCTACATCTAAACGTCTTTTAAAGACCTCCAGGGATGGTGACTCAACCACTTCCCTGGGCAGCCCATTCCAGCGCATAACAACACTTTTAGTAAAGAAGTTTTTCGTAATATCCAACCTAAACCTTCCCTGGCGCAACTTTAGCCCATTCCCCCTCATCCTATCACCGGGCATGTGGGAGAATAAACCATCTCCCACCTCGCTACAGCCTCCTTTAAGGTACTTATAGAGAGCGATAAGGTCACCCCTGAGCCTCCTCTTCTCCAGGCTAAACAGTCCCAGCTCCCTCAGCCGCTCCTCATAAGACTTGTTCTCCAGACCCCTTACCAGCTTTGTTGCCCTTCTCTGGACCTGGTCGAGCACCTCGATGTCCTTCTTGTAGTGAGGGGCCCAAAACTGAAAACAGTACTCAAGGTGTGGCCTCACCAGAGCAGAGTACAGGGGACAATCACTTCCCTGGTCCTGCTGGCCATGCTATTTCTGATACAAGAGAGGAAGCTGCTGATCTTCTTGGCCACCTGAGCACACTGCTGGCTCATATTCAGCTGACTATCCACCAATACTCCCAGGTCCTTCTCTGCCAGGCAGATAGTTACAGAATGATCTCCTATATATGACTGGTCATCAAAGGCATTTCAGAAATCTTAAGGAATCTTACACTAAATCCACTGACTTCTAGCAACTCTAAAATTTAATACTTAAAAAAAGTGTGTCCCAGGGAAAATAAAGTAAAATTAAAAATCACCAAAATTGAAGGCTTAAGGGAACCTCCAGAGGCCATCAAGTTTGACATCCTGCTCTTTATGGACCTAGCTTCAAAATCCAGATGAGTTAAGAAAGCCTTTATGGATGAAGATTCCACAGCATCTCTGCTCTTATGCTTCATGAGTCTGATTGTGAAGATTTTTTTTTCCTCATACACGATTGTAATTTCCCTGTTCCTACTTGTGACCATTGTCTTTTCTTGTTTTGTTGTTTACTTTCAATAAAAGTCTGCTTAAAGGCTGCTTTCATCCAATTTTTAACCTTCCACATTTAGATATATGGCTATTATTAGTCTCCTGATCCATTTCCTCTTGAGATGGACAAACCATATTTCTTCAGTTGTTTCATGTATGTCCTGCATTCCATTTATCAGCTATCTTTGTAGTACACTGACAGTTGTCAGTGATGTTTTGATGATATCTCTTTTATAACACTAGGCCCAAAACTTGACTATTCCTGATGGAGAAGGGTCTTTTTTTTTTTTTTTTTTCTTTTTTCTTTTCTTTCTTTTTCTTTTTCCTTTTCTTTCTTTTTTCTTTTTCTTTTTATTTCTTTTTCTTTTTCTTTTTTTCTTCTTTTTCTTTTTCTTTTTCTTTTTTTATTTTTATATTTCTTTTTCTTTTTTTCTCCTTCTCCTTCTTCTCCTTTTCCTCCTGCTCTTTGAGGAAGAGCTACCTTGTGGAAGGAATGTTGTATTTGTGGAAACATGTCCAAACTGTTTTCATCATGTTCCCAGGAGTCTAAAAGATTATGAAAGAAATACTAAATAACACAACAGTAATCTCCAATCTTTTTACATCTGTGGTGCCAAGTTACTCACATAACCTAAAGTGGATGTCTTCTGAATCTTATCAATTTAATTTATTTATTTATTTTCACCAGGTTGTGAAAATGCCACTAGTATGCTCTGGTATTTCATAATGTAATTGCCTAAATGTATTGCCTAATGTAAAGTGACATGCCTTTGTGAGTGGTCATGGCTTGCCAAAGAGTGAACTTTATTTGAACAGTGGATTGCTCACACAGTGACAAAAATGGTATCCATAAGGATACAACTTATGAATCATAAATAAATAAATAAATAAATAAAAATGTTTCAGTTTTTCAGTTATCTGCATCAAGGAAGAACAAGACTCAAACTGAAGTGTCTATAAAAAAGGTCTTTTTCTGTTCCATTATGTCAGAATATATGCATATTACAGTGAAAAAGGTATGTGTGTGAAAGTTCATGAATACGTGTACATATGTATATAATTGCTAATGGACCCACCTTCTTCACATTTATGAGAATAAATTGCTCTAAGAAGCCTTAAAAAGCTTTATTCAGTTAAATCTTCCAGGACTGGGCCCTTTGTTTACAAATTCTCCTAAACATAGAAATTATTTTACTGCTGTCTTTGTAACAGCTTACTTCTTATCAGAGACCATTCTGATTTTTATCTTTGTCCTTTAATATTTAGTGTTTCCTTGACTTCTAGACACAAGAACTAAAAGATGTATTTCAAGCAAAAAAGACAGAATCTTTTTCTAACAACATAGCTTGTGTTTCTGATCAGATAAAAAAGAGTACACTTACAAGAGTTAAATAAATATGTAATTCTGGTATATGTTTCTGTCTGAAGGTCAGAATCAGCATATAATAGGTCCCTTGCTGATACATCATCCACTTCACTTTCTCAGTTCTACTTAGAGCCTAATGCATGCTTTCCCATTGTTCAGATCACTCATAGCCAAATGGACAGAGATACGCTGAAGAAAAGAGTACTGCTGAGTGTTTCAACTCCACAGAGATTTCAAGCTATTGAATGTGGGATCAGTCCCTTAGAACTGACTGCAGGTAGAACTAAGAACAGTTGTCAGGCTGCCCTATGCTGCTCCTCAGGACAATAATGAATCCTTCACCATACACGTTTACATTTTTTTGCCAAGTATAAGAATTAAATTGTTATTTCAAATTTTGTCGATTGTTGTGTGCATATTATTTTACAAGTCTGTATTTTTTAGAAATAGAATTGTTTGTGCGAGTCTAAATCTATTAAAGTTGCAGTTTATACTCTCTTAACTGTTTACAGATTCTTTCATGCTGTGCCAATAAAAAATTTCAAGATCCTAACAGATGCCTCCAAAAGAGTATTATTGATCCACGAAACATTGTCAGATTCTTTTTGGACAAGTAGCCCTTAGATGAAGGGCTGAAATAATTCTTTAGCATATACTATAACACAGGATTCATCTGTATGGGTACTATATGAGACCAAAACATATAAAATCCTGCACCTTTAGAGGAAATCATTAATTTCAACAAGAGACATCATTAATTTCAACAAGACCACAATCATATCTCATAGGCAGTGTGATACTTAATAAAAATAAATTTTCCAGGCTGCTACACAACCACATGATTGCTACATGTTCCTGTTCCTGATATCTTCTGACAGTTTTAACAGACAAAATTCCAACTGTTTAATGAAGTATTACACTCAAGAAAGGAGCTATGTGGACAATACCTTACCACATGACATGGATTAGTTAGAAAACATAAGAAAGGACCTGATTTCAGTTTATTTTCCTTTCTTCCTTTCAGAGCCTGTCCAGTTGTTGTATATAATTTCATTCTCTCTCATCAAGATTCTTCTTCAATAAATTTTAAATTACTTCTCTACTCTGAATATTCAAATAAGAAGTTAAGAATGTAGAATTTATCTATGTGCAGTCAGTTGAACAGACAGTATTAACACAGGGAGTTGTTAAGTATGAAATGAAACCTGTGAATGCAAAGACAGACTCAGTTTCAAGACATAAAGACAAAGAGAAAGATTTCCAGGTCAAGAATGCATAAAGTAACACATGAATCATTACTACTTGTACCTCAGAAGTTCTGCACGGTAATTGTTATCTGATTTATAACACTTGCATTTATTTTGGTCACAGATGAGATAATATGGAAGTATAATGAGATATTTATAGCATCATAGAAAAATTAAAAAAAAAAAAAAAAAAAAAA
>NC_048893.1:18775671-18792031 GCF_011077185.1 Oxyura jamaicensis
AAGAAAAGAAAAGAAAAGAAAAGAAAAGAAAAGAAAAGAAAAGAAAAGGAGATAGTAGAATACCGAATGCCAACATGCTCCTTCTAAAATCCACGGTGAATTGACATCTTGACGGTTATATGTTATTCCCTCTTTTTCCCCACATCTAAATAAATAGGCAGTGAAGAGAAGTAGGAAGCGGCCGACAGTTAACCTTCAAAAACAGTTCCATGGAATGATAATGAACCCAAAATTCATCAGTACAAAAGAAAGCTGATAAATTCATAGAAAACATGCTAATCAATGATTAATTAAGGGAAAAAAAAATCACATAAACTCTATTTTAGATTGTGAGAATTTATTTGAGAAGAAAATATGGGGTAACCTTTAGAGTTTGCCTATTCCTCTAAATTTGATTTGTTGACCATTTTCAGAGACATACTACTGACCAGGACAGTAATTTGGGTTATTTATGGCCTTTCTTATGCTCTTAAATTAAGGCAGTATGAAAAGATAAACCAAAGAACATAGATCAAGGAAGTAGTCTTTTGCACATTCATAGCCAGAAGTACATGTAGCTAAATTTTCTTAGGTGTCATTATTAGGAATTCAGACGTAGAAAAGCAACTGAAGGACAGATACAAAAAACATGGAGCTAGATCAGATTTGAAATACACAAAGACAAATTATGTTAAACAATGTGGTTTTAGAATTACAGGAAGTGGACACTTTTTCAGGCATGGGAGGAAATATCTGAGTAAGAGTTTTTCCCTTGAATAAAAATAAATTCTCCTTTGATCTGAATGCATTTAAAATCCAGTGATGACCTGTTCCCAGTAGAAAAGATTTGAAATTGTCATGTCTTTCTTTCTACAGTCGCATGGGAATTTTTTATTGCTTTGGAGTGAGGGTATTAATACAGAAATACTCTTGGCTCATTCTCAGGACTTGTTTCATAATAGACTGGCTGTTGAAGTCTAAAACCAGACTTCACTCCAGTTTTAAGATGTCACACTATCACCCCAGTGATGGCAGAAATATAATATCAGTAGTTAATTTCAGCCTAGATAACTCTTATCTATTGGAAAAGTAGAATATAATCAGAAATGCAGTGGGGAATGGAAGTGAAGCAGACATTTATCTATTCACAGTTCATTGACTGTCTGAATGAATTTCAGGTGTGTGGGCTCATTTGTGAAAGATGAAAGAGCCTTGGAAATGATACATAAAATATTTTTTTGCTTGCATAGGAAGTCTTATAATATATTTAAGAGATTGGGTTTTATTTTGCTGTAAGACAAAACAAAACAAAACAAAAGGTATTTTGTTTTAATCACATAACTAATAAACACAGCTGTATTACAATCTACTGAAAAAAAACAACAACAACAAAAAAAAGGCATAGAAAAAGTTGGTGTATTTTTACCACATTTGCCTGCAATAAACACAGTGACATATGGACTGGGATGTTTTTCTCTTGAACCACAGCCAGTTTAATTAGAAAAATAAGAGGAAAATATTGGCAAACTAAAAGAAAAATAACAAATAAAAAAGAGAGAGATACACTGTTGCAAGAACTCAAAGAAATGCTTTGACTCTATTCTTACAAGTCACCCATTTGGGAAGCTGACAGAGCATTCTTATCTCATGCAGTTATCCCATGCTGTCTCCAACTGAAATAGAGCAGCAGGGGGCTCAGTTGTTCACACCGAAATCAACAGTAGTTGACTTTAAGCTCTTGTTTTCCTACAATCTTCATATCAAGACCTGCTTTACAGATACAATGGAGGGAATACAGTTAATCATTCTAACTTCACCCTTCATGCAATTCCTACAGGACTTGCTGAAACACGCTGCTTGTTTAACGAAGGACTGAATAACTGTCTGAAATATTCACATTTAAATAAAAAGAAAAGAGACCAAGGAGTATGCATCTGGAATTTAAGATGGATTTAATATATTTGCTAAGGGATTTCTTGTGTGACTTTCTGGTTTCAGTAATTGCCCACATGTCTGCTTTTACCCTGTAGTAAAGTGCAGAAGCTTCTTTTCCAAAGTATCTTATATTACCTCATATTTAGCAGACATCAGCTGACATAAATTCACAAAATGTCTTACTCTGTTTATAAATCTACACTCCAATACCTCACTTCAGCTCCTCCAAATCTCTACTGAGCTGCCAATTACCTCCACAGGGTTCTACATTTCTACCAGCAAATGTGTGAAGAGTTGAAAAGACTTGTGGCTACCATGACACAGGGTAGCGCTAATTGATACCTACTGAATTTCAAGCAAGGCTTTCAGGCAGTGTATTTCCTTCCAAGTAAGGTTTAGCTCTGTAAGTGATCTGAGAGCATGCCTACACTACCAAATCAAGCACTATGCATAAGAGCCACAGACAAAACGTTTGGAAACTGGTACTAGTGTACCTTTATTTCTTGTAGCTAAAGACACATTCAGGAAATGTATTAGTTATTGTTATCTATGCATTCTTTTGTCTGGTTTGTAGCAACCGTGAAGATCTGCTACCACCGGGATAATGAATATTCTGTGATAAGAATTGTTAATTTGCTCATAGTCTTTAACTTGCTTACATTTTACATTCAGATGAAAAGAATGAGAGGGACATTTCTCCTGTACAACATGCAAGCCATGGGGAACCCTTGGTCTGTCTGTAAGGCACTTTTTTGACCTGCTTCACTGACCCATGACAGACCCACATCACTGCTCCTGCAGGTTACTGTATCATGCTACACAGCACCAAGGTTATTGCTAGGGCACACCCTCCAGCTGAGAACAGAAAGTGGAAAGGATTTACGCAGTCCATCTTAGTCCATCTTGTGAAATAGAACTGAAATTTAGATTTATGAAAATTTGAGTTTGTTCAACATGGGACATAACTGGGGCTGGAGCTAGCATGATGGTATGCAATAGAAGGTGAACAGATGGTTCATGCACTGAAATGTTGCATTCTTACCTATAAACTGAGATTAAAATTCAAAGATTTTGCCTAGTTTGGAGAAGACAGGGTGACAAGGGTTTAACTTCTTTTAATAACTAGTAAGAAACAAGGGGACTTTAATCTTTTTGTAATGGAAATACGGGACAAATTGTTTTTACTATAATTCTGCATTTTTAACCTAGTTTTAACTATTTAAAACATCTGAAAATAAATTCTCAAAACAAAACAAAACAAAAAAAAATCTGATGAAGATTTTTCATACCTAGCTGACTTAGGATACCTATGACTTCTTCCTTTCCTCATTTTCTTCTGATTAAATAATGTGGCACCCTATTCTATTCACTAAGACTTTTAAATGTCACACTTTGGGGTATTGTATTGTTGTCTGAATGTCATGAATTCTCTTAAGAATTTATAGCTACAGAGCTTTTGTACATGTTTCAAAGCATGCACATCTTTGCAGATGTTTCCAAAACCAACAGGTATATTTAGATTCTCAGTTGTATTTTGACTCCTAAATTCCTTTTTATTTCAAAGGTATGTTAGAAATGGAAAGATTCATAATGGATTTATGTGACAATAAAGCTCCTTCTAGATTGCTTTAGAAAGAGGTAATACTTACTGCTAATAAGTAGCAGAGTATCACTCACTTGAATAAATTCAGAGAGGAACCATAGAAACATGAAATAAGAGAGAAGGAACTGATGAGCAACTCTGGTGTTGTTTTCCGGATTTACCACAATGAAGCATGGCTTCTATAAGGTATGCGCTCTGCAGACTGTCTCGATAGTGGTAATTCTTCAAGCAAGAAAAGAATGAATTCTCCTGCATTCCAGGTGTGTGTTTTATATTAACTTCAAAGTTATGTTCATTTTGTCTCTTTTATTGGCAGTGATATTTAATTTTTTCCACACTGGAACAGTTTATTTGGAGATCAGTCTATACCCTGATGGTTGAGAGACAGAAGAGTGTCTGTGAAGGACATTGGACCCAGTTTTCCTATACTGTGTAAGAATTCTTACTTGTAGCCTATTATGCAGAGGGAAGAATGCTGCTTTCATTTTTTCTCATTTTCTGCATTTTACCAAAAGCTGTTGCAGTTGCTTTATTCCATAAAGACCAAGCCATCTGGTACATATGATCAGATGCATAGGGTCCCTCAGGGGAATTAGATGAAGGAATGCATAGTTTGTGAATCTTGGTAGGACTTATACATAATAAAGATATGAAGCTTCTCAGCTATTATGAGATGAGAGAAGTTTCAGGACAACCCAGATTTAGAAACTGAAGCAAATAGGGAGTGTTAATAATGCAAATTTGGTTGTGTACTTATGAACTTTAGATACTTCTGAATGTTCAGTGCCCTAACTTCAATAGGTAAGGAAAGAGGACGTAGGCTTTAACTCACAAAAGGTGTGTGAACAATGAACTTTGAACAAAAGTACATTTTATTTTATTTTATTTTATTTTAAAAAAGGATTTTAACTAAGACAATTATAAAATATATTCCTGTTCTCTATAATAGGATAAATGATGTATGACAAATATTGGGAACAAATTAATAAAGATAAGCATGTATGCTATGCCAGACACTGATATTAGTGATACTATCAAGAGCTATAAAGACAGTTTCAAAAACTGTCACAGTGCATGTATGGTAGAACTGTGTTCATAAAATGCAGCTTGTGCTATGCATATAATTAGAGTCAGGTTTTCTTGGTCTTTTGAAAAGGAGTAATTTCCTTGACTTGGGTAAAAAGAGAAATACAGGAAATAGTACCTTTTCAAAATTATCATCCCAGTGTTCCTAGACATTTCATATATTTTGTAAAAATGAACATTATTTTCTTCTTCGCTGATTTTTTTCTTTTGGACATATGTCTATGAAATTTCTGTTGAAATTTGATTTATGAGTAACCTTATGAGAATAAGGTTAAAGTTTTATTGTTAAGTGCATATGTGGTATACTACTGCATTGGAGTTGCCTGGACTATTCTGGACAGAACTGTTAAATGTAGATTTCCCAAACCAATGAAAGTCCGAAAGTATTAAAAAATATCTGCAGGACATTATACATAGCAGTTGGCATTTTATTTGCAATACTTTCTGGTGATTTCAAAAGCTAAATAAATAAATAATAAAGGAAAAAAATAAATAAACACTATGCCTAAAAATAAGGCCAAAATATTTTAATATTGCTACATATTTCTAATAAATAAATAAATAAATAAATAAATAAATAAATAATCTTAAAAAAAATCAATCCTGTTTTCAAAAAAAAAAAAAAAGACATATTTTTAAATGTTGTCTAATTAACCCTTGAAAAACTTAAGTTCGTGCTGATTTATGCTTAATTCTGTTAAACAGCAGGCCGATCCTAGCCTAGAAATAAACTGATGTTCAACAAAGAAACAGATAATATGATGCCCAGCACATCCGTGGGTGAAGTAAGAATTAAGAGCCCAAACAGGAGTTTGTCTAGAAATAAGATTTTAGGATCAGATTGAATCACATTTTTAAAAAGTGACGTTTTGGACTACCATATTCAAACACTTTTCTGATTTTTGGAACACCTGTTGCATTCAAAATCTCACTGAGGGCAACACACCATATGTGTGGTGTTAAGAATGCTCAGGTAATAGAAGTTTTATCTTCTGATATCCAAAACTAATATTGAAAAGTTACAACAGGACAACTGAAACTGGAATTATGTATATATAAATATTATATATAATATATATAATATATATAATGTTATATATATTATATATATATATATACACACCTTTTTTTTAGTGTTATGTTCATCCTTCCAATGTCTCTCTGGGCATCAAGGCCAAAAATTTAGTTTTCATCAGCAACAGTTTGAGTGTTTCAGTGAGGTGTCTTCCATCCCAAAGTCTTTATCACAAGAAATATGATGGTGAGGATTTCTTCCTTCTGTTCAATGGCAGGAAGGAGATGATGGTTTCTTCCTGCTCAGTCTTACAACCAGTAGATTTTATTTTATACATTTTCTTGCAACAGCCTACTGCACCTAGTCTCAGACCTCCCTGGCATGAATTATTATTTTTTGGGGGGTAGTGACTCCCTGGCTTTGCCAGACCCTTCCCATGAAGGCACAGACACAGCTCAGGTCAGGAAGGGGAGGCAGCAAGCACTTGGCCCCTAGTCAGGCATGAAATCCAGGCAAGGAGAGCTCAGGACAGTCCTAAACTTTTCAGCTCAGGTTAAAACCCCTGGACTTTTCACAGGAATGGCAGAAGTCATATTTTGCTATTCTGTGGTAGGCATAATTCTCTATTTTCTAGCATTTCTTCACTGTCTACGTACCTAGTTCTCTAGGGTCATCCCCGCTGCCTGACAGGTCCCCTAACACATGAAGTCACGTTCCACTTTCAATGTGGAATACAAGCAATTAGAGCTTGCACTCATGACATGCACCAGCCTAGTCTCTGAAAGCTCCTGAGTGGATTTGAAACTCATTTCTCATTTGAGTGGAACTCATTTCTTCCATGTACTGGAAATGTACCCAATTATACTTTAGTGCTTTCTCAAGTAGGATCTTTGTGCAGACAGGAAGGCAGGAGTCATAGAGCCAGAAAAAGGCCATGTAAAAGGAAACCTGACTATTGTGTTGCATAGCAAATTCATCTGTCTTATGTAGACTTAAGATTTTGCTTCCTAGCCTTGAGAGCTGTCTCCCTCTCTGTCTCTAATTTCCTTTTACCCACCCCAATGTAATATCTATTCTAGAAAACATGCCCACTCTGGGAACTATATTTGGAACCTCTGCCTTCTCCATATCAAAGTTTATGGTCCCTTTTTCCTTCAGGTCCCAGGACTCTCATTGCACAGGAATCACTGCAGGATGCACAGTGAGTATCTATCCATACCAATCGCTCAATGACTACTGCCTTCTTTAATGTGGGAGATCTCTGTTCAAGCTGTACCTGATTAAGGAGAATTTCAAACCCCTGAACCTTACTTCCTGGTAGATTGCTCTAACACTGTGACACAAAAGCAACATGTTGCTAACACTTTCTGAACTAGGCTACCACATACCTATTTTCACATAATCAGCCAAAGAAAACCGATTCCTAGAGTTCTATACTCTTTTGAAGGCTTTAGACAACTATGTGTGTTCAGAAAATGCAGAAAGTTAAGTCAGGTCATTAGTTAAACATTTGTCTTCTCCCACCTCTAAGCCTCCAAATACTGCTCACTTTCTACTGAAACAAATGGAAAAATGAGTAAAACAACAACAGCAACTGTATTAAACCGCTAAATACTCCTTTGTATAGATTCCATCTATTTGGATTTGAGATCACCTGATTTCTTGAATTTGGGGCTTTAAAAACATGAAACTGCTCTAAATCTGGTTTAAGATGTTATCTGATGTGACAGTAATTGTGGAATACAAAAGCAACTTTATAATAATAACTATAATGCATTTTCAGATGTGTTCTCTATGTTAGTCAGCTGTTTTTTTTTTTATTATTATTAACAAAATTATAATACCTTTAATCACTTCTTAATATTGATTTCTAAGCCCACAGATTGCTCAAGAGGACTTGGATATGAATATTTTCACTTTTGTGGTTCCTTTTTCTTTCCTACATTTAGTATAAAGAATTAATTTACTTAGTCTACAAAATTAGTAGATTTGAAATGATGGTCCCTAAAAATTCCTGAGGGCAATTGAGCTGTTATATTTTGTTTGATCACTTTGGATTTAAACCTTACTATGAATTTTAAATCTGTTCTCTTCTAAAGCTCTTTGGAAATAACATGTTTTTATGTGCTTTTATTTTTATTTATTCTTGGCTGGTTCTGTACAGAATATTTTCAACTTAAGATGACATTTGCCAATTCTAATTCTTTGGGATGTTCTCACAATGGAGATAGCTATGGAATTTAAGTTTTGCTGGACGCATGCAAGACTAACACTTCTGGGTAAATATCAAAAGTAAGTATTGACTCAAATTTCATTTTGGAAATGATTATTTACAATTAATAATTTATATTCTGTCAATTCTTTGTGAATCAATTTTGCATGCATGTATAGACTTCCTATGTCTGTTACACCAGTGAAAGTGTCCTTCATGTACAAATACTATAGACAATAAAAACTTTAAAAACACTTTATGTCACTTAGTTTCCAAAATTAACTGTGAGAAAGGCCACATAATTGACATAATTTTAGATTGTTTGCTTAGCTTTTCATCACTATTTATGTAAACACATTACATGGCCATGTGAGACAGCTACCACTGTGAAGAAAAAGGACGCATAGATCTAATAGTCATTTTCATAAGTTAAATATTATTAGACTACAGACATTACTGAAATAATGATTTTTTTTTTTTTTTCAAAAAATTGCTTGTATAGGATTTCTGAAATCTAATACTGTTTTGACTGTGCAATAAAATTAAATGTTTCAACAGAAGTGGAAATGTCTTCCTTTGCCCAGTACTCATAGGTGCAGTGGTAAAAGTGATCCTAAAGAAAAACTTGATAAAAACCAGTATCAGTCTAAATTATATTGATATATTTAACGTTCAGTGAAACATTATTCCATTGTCTTACCTACATTATTCCTATTTAAATATTTCATAGTATTTTACTGTATATATACTATTGTAAATATACTGTGACATCATTGGATGCTAAGACTATGATATATCAACCCAAAGAGAGTCACTGAAGAAATATTTTCCCTTATATTAAGCAAGCTAAGCAATTCAAACCTCTGTCAACCTATTAGCTGTCAGGTTGTTAAATTTATGAATGATCTTAAAAAAAAATCTTTAGATGGTTTATCAGCTATTACAATTCTATTTTTCTAAAAGTTATATGAATAATTTTAACAAAAATGATATGAATATGCAATCTGATGAATCCATATTCAATCTTACAAAAACTCTTTCCAAGTATAAAACTTTTAAAGTATTTCAAGTAAAAAGATTTTTAAAGTATTAAAAAACTGTTAAAGTACTTTAAATTAAAACTCTTTAAAGTGTAAATTAAGGCTAAGTATACCCTCTGTCATTTGTGTTACATTAGAATGAATTACCCTATATCTTAAAAAAGACATTGAAGCATTACACTCAAAACGTTTTGCTATGAAACAAAGGGAATATGTTTTATGTGTTGAACTAAGAGTTTACTGTTAATCTGATTCATGCTTCCCAATCTGAAATAATAACATATAAATTATTATTAGTCAAGTTACAAATATACCAATAATTATAGTCCAAATTAATTGGACTATTGTTTTAATTATTATAGAAGACAACCCAGAAGAAAAATTATATAGAGAGGAAAATAATTATAAATCATTATTATGTTAACATGTTGTTCACAAACTTTGTAATCTCAGTTTGTCAGTGGTGTTGTGCTCCCACTCCCAGTGATCAGCTGTGTCCCAGAGTCACTCCAGGTGAGACCTGTTAGAGGCTGGAGGCCTTCGTCAGGTGTTTGCCATGATGTTCATGGGAGAATTTCTTCCTCCTCTGTTATGAATCCATTTTGAGGTATTCTTATTCATTTTCTAATGGTCTGTTTCTTTCTTTCTTCTTCATTCAGTTCTCCATTTTACTAGTTTTTCTTTCTGTTCTGCTTCTTATTACTAGCATGTTTCACCTGACTTATAAACTTGTGCTCCTCTGCCTAAACGCAATTGGCCATCACAATTTGTGCTTACTGTCTGGGACCACCAGTACTAACTTGTGCATCTTTTCTTCTACACCATATTTTTCAATCTAATGTCAGATATTATTCAGTCTCAACAGAGTATTTCTTACTACAATTTATATATTAACATGAGATAATGCGCTGTACAACAGCACAAAGCTAAACTAATGTTAAAACCAATTTAGGCAGCAGTCACCTGACTGTTAAACAATAATCTTGTGATTCTGTAAATTATTCCTGTAAAAGCAAATAAATAAATAGAAGCTTGATTTAAAATATTAAATACATTCCAAATTTGCCTAAGAATAATTAATGGAATTTAAACCAGCATTTCAGAATGTGCAATAAAAGAAAATAATTTATCAACAAATATGTATATCCGTTCACAAAAAGAACTTTAACATAGTTATCAAAGCAATAACCATTTAATATGAATTTTCAAAGACCATACATCCTTTCTGGATAGATTCAAAGATGTATACAAGCACATTAAATAGCTTCAAATGTATCCCCACAAAATTAATATTACTCTGTCATTTATAGAATATTTTCAAGGGATCTTTTGAGCTTTCAGTCAAAGCTGCAAATTACTAAGCCTAAACTTCTGAACTAATTCTTTCTCATTCTAAAAATATTATACATTATCTGTAAGTATTGTGATGCAATGATGGCAAGAAAACCACCTCATCTGCATCTATTTTCATGTACTTTCAATTCAGGGAGAAAAAAAAAAAAAAAAAAAAAAAAAAAAAAAAAAGTCAATATATGCTTCTGTTTCCCTGACTACTTCAGTATTATCTTGAAATCCAAATAGTTCTTTAACAGGAAAATGTCAAAGAATTGGGATAATTAGGATATTATTTGATGACTGTACTTGAAATTTGTAAGAAAAAAATAACAGTATTGTTTTAGATCTAAGCTCACCAGAGATTAAAAGGTAAAGCATGTTTCACAGCAAGAAAAATTCTGCAGCGTATCTGAAAGGTTACAAATGCGATTAACTATGGCAGGTCTCATGTGTTCCACTCATAAATCTCACTCCTGGTAATGCATTAGGGATGGCAGGTGTAAACATGATGAAAAAGTGCAATTTCATAATGCCATACAAAATTAACACAATTAAATTGGGATTTAGAAACATGTAAGAAGGTATTTTACTTATTTTATTTTTAAAAACTTAATAAGACATTAAATGCTGCAGCTCGGGTTTAGCTTCAAAGGTATCAGCAGTTAAAAATATAGGGTAATATAAGATAAAGTCCTCAAAAATATATTTAATGTCAAATCACAGGTTACTGATATCCATACATACCCAACATATGTGCTCTATAAAAAGTTCACTTACTAGATATTAAGGCCAATGTCACCTTGGCAAAGAGGGCAATATATACCAAACTCTTTGAACACAGTCTCCTACATTAGTGCAACATATATGATTTAGATAAAATATTATGAAATAAAGCAAAAAGAGTTTGATATCACACATCCCAGATAAGCTTTCTTACCAATTGCAAACTTAAAATTCTTTGTAATTTTAACAGAATTATATTCCTTTTTGACCTAGCTAAGAATTTGCTGACTTTAACTATATTTCCAGAGTCCCAGTAAACAAAGTGATTCTTCACTGTCTAGGTGGTAAAGGGGCTATATTGATATCAAGCAACAATATCCCCCCAACTCATTAGACACTTTTTTAAAGAACAATGCTAAAGCATCTGGCATATTTTAATTAAACATTTTTTATAGAGAATTTAAGTGCTAATTAGTTGAATTTAAATTGCACAATACAAAAACATTTGTGTTTTTTTTTGTTGTTGGTTTTTTTTTTTTTTTCCAAAAAAGATGCTTCACTTCATTATTTCAAAAAATTACTCTTTTATTCTTTCATTCCTTCCCTTTCAGGTTTACATTAATGCTTTTTTCTACACTTTCTTTCTTAATTTTTTTTTCTTTTTTTTTTTTTTTCACCCTGTATTGGTTTTACATGGCAAAGTTTTGGCTGCAGGTTGGCTTCTGTGAGAAGAGACCAGAAGCTGCACTATGTTAGAGCCAGTTCCAGATGTCTACAAAGGAGACTTACCGCTGACAAAACTTGAGCCAGTGAGTGATGTTTTTTGTACCTCTGTGATAATATATTTCAGAAAGGATAAAAATACTGCACAACAACTGGAAAGGAATGAGAAAATGTGAAAGAAACAGCCCTACAGACAGTGAAGAAGGAGAGGGAGGAGGTGCTCCAAGAGCAAAGTTCCCCTGCAGCCTGCAGAGAAGACTACAGTGATACTACTTGTTCTTCTGCAGCCCATGGGGTACCACGCTGGAGCAGATATCCATGCTATAGCCAATGGTGAACCATATGCCAGGGCAGGTAGATGTGCCCTAAAGGAAGCTGCAGCCCATGGAGAGGAGCCCAAGGTAGAGCAGGTGATCTGGCAGAAGATGCAGCCAATGGGTAACTCACACTTGACAGCCTCTTGATGACCTGCACCTAGTTGTACAGAGTTATGCTAGAGCAGTTCTTGAAGAGCTGCAGCCTATGGGAAGGACCCATGTTGTATCAGTTTGTGAAGGACTGTAGCTTATGGGAGGAACACCGAACTGGAGCATTGAAAAAGAGTGAAGATGATTGAGTGACAGAAATGAAGCATTATGGATTAACCACAAACTTAATTCTCTGTGCCTCTGTGATGCTCAGGGGTGGAGATAGAAGAAGGTGGATGAGAGTGGTGTTTTAGCTTGCTTTTAGTTCTCACTGCTATATGCTGTTATTGACAATAAATTAAATTAATATTCCCCAAGATGTCTGTTTTTCCCACAACAGTAACTGGTGTGTAATCCCCTGTCCTTATTTCAACATGCAGTTATTATTATTATTTGTAATCTTATTTTCTATCCCTGGCCTGTTGAGGAGGAAGACTGATAGAGCACTGTGATAGGCACCTGGCAGCTAGCCAAGGTCAACCCACCACATTCCTGTGGTGTATTCTTCTCTCCCCATTACTTCTTTAATCTCCTCTGTTCACTAGTTTTACCTCTTTATGCCACTCCTGTTCCATGATGTATTCCCTTGTTTCTCCCTGGTCATTAGCCATCTTTATTTCTCTATGTATCATGTGATCAGTGCCCAGTATAACATTAGTAGCTTGAACATTATACAAAGAGAAGAATTGCTCTTGTACATTTCTCAGAGAAAAGAGTGTTGTTATTATGTTAATTGCTAATTGGAAGAAAAAAAAAATGATTGAATATTTAAGAATTAAAAAAAAAAAAATACTCTCTTGCTCTTAAATATTTTTTTCACTAGACCAGTGGGTGTCTTACAGCTTTGAGTTGTTTCACATAATCCAGTTTGTTTTTGCTGTCAAACCTAGAAGGTAGCTTATTCACTGGTTACTGGTTGGTGGTCATACCATCAGTGTTGGCCCTCTGTTAAACACATTTGATTTCATGGCATCCAGGAAAGTACAGTAAAAGTACAGTAACACACACCCATAGATTCCAGGTATTACACAGATTAATCCTTTGCAGTCATTCAGCTCATCAAAAATAATTAGAAAATCATGCCGTCAGAAGTCATTTTGAGGTACAAGTTATTATCAAATGTGAAAACAAACTGCATCTAGCTTTCCATTTGTGACTCTCTCGGAGTCACTGGTCTTGCTTGTAGTGCAGTGGGAATAAAGTACTTGCATTAACAGTCAATACCCTTGAAAAATCCATCGATCATTTCTGTTTTCAGAAAGTTTCACCTATTGCTGGTTATTGTCCTGTAACAAAGCTGGATGAGATGTCTAATGACAATATGGCCCTAATTCAGAAGCCAGGATTATGATTAAGCAATACAGACATTCCAATTTCCACACTAGTAGACAGATCCACACTCTGTTGTGTAAACAAACTATTTTCAGTTTCTGTCATTTAACAGAAAGAGTTTAAGATAAAAACTAAGACTGATTATCATAACTGGAATAAATTATGACATATGAACACAGACAATTATTAGACATTTACATGCTATGAATGCAGCAAAGGCTAAAGCATAATTTGGAGTTGTCTGATTCATAAACAGTTCTTGGGGAAAAAAATGCAGAATCTGTTTGGTTAGATTGCTCAGTATATATACATATATATTTAACTCTTTAATAAATGAATGTCTTCAAAATTTGTAAAAATAAACCATATATTTCTTACATTACTTTGCATAGAAATGTTTTAGAAAGGTCAGTTGTTAAAAAATGTTTATCAACAGTTCCCTTAGCACAGCTATCACTCACTACAATGGAAAAATAACATAATACTAAATGATTGATGATGGTCAGATGCAATCTGACCAACAGTGGAAGATACATTACATAAATTCTACAATTTAATCACAATATTATAAAACAGGCATTGTTTAATTCTAAGGACATGAAATTATATGATTCCTTTAAAAGTAAAATAATTCTCTAAATTTCCAACACTGAATTTACTTCTGAGTTCATAAGTTCAGTATATTAGTTAAAAATAAGAACTTAAAATTTTGTAGAAAAGTAGTGTATATTCCTAGACTGTTGTGAACATATAAAGTTTCCATCAAAGTGAAATTCCAACAGTATTCTTCAGCCCAATTTTCATTTAGAATGAAGGATTACTGGAAACAAATTAACCCACAATGTTTCTCCATCAAAATACATTTCATTCCAGATATTACTCACGATGTACCATCTCTGGCTTTCTTTTTCTTCTCATTTTAAAACCTCAGAGAAATATAAACTAACTATTCATAAAATTATTCAGAAATTCTTTCAAAAAGAAGATATTCGATGCACTGCAAAGTATATTATTCCCCTGAATAATTTAATCATCTTCATTGAATTATTTTTCCACTGTTAAAGACTATTTTATAGTACATATTAAAATGCAGTCCTGGAAGAAATATAGAATCTATGTTTTATTCTTTCATTTATATTAGAAATGCTTTTCTCATTAATTTCTATATTTATTGTTTTTCTCTTTTCTTTCTGGTTTGTTAGCCAGCTACAAAATTCTTTTTAAATTATTTTTTTCTCCCACTTTGTTATTGTTGATATTTCTTCCAGAAAAACACATTTTTTTCTATGATTAAGAGGAAGTTGTTTCATTTACTATTTAAAGAAAGAAGATTTCTATGTTCCTAAAGCTTCCATTTCTGGATGCAAGTTTTAAAAAGAGCACTCAGATATCTATACTAAATTTATATGTGGTTGATGAAAGTTTGGAATGCTCTGTCACAGACTATAATGGGTTCAGGATTAAACCCTCAGAGACAATCCTGCAGGAAATGAGATAGTTTATGAAGTAATGACTATGTCACAAAGGGTAGAAAATTTTAAATGGAGATTGCTTCTTTACAATAAGAAAAAAAAAAAAAATCACTATTCTGAATTTTCACTGTCAAGATATTTAACCTAATGGAGTTCCTTAATGGACAGAGATAAATTCAGAGGAAAATTGTCCTCCATGGCTGACTTTATGAGAGCTGCATCAAAAAGAGCACCTAGCCTGAACATCTGTCTTTTCCATAGCTAAAATAAAATGGTAGGAGATTAATTCCTCTCTAAGTAGTCTGTCATAAACACAGGAAAAAAAAAAAAAAAAAAAAAAAAAAAAAAAAGATTTCTATGCAAAGTAGAAGTCTTTATCAAATGTGATAATTATCTGATTTATATTTATAAAAGTGTTATATCATTCAGGTTAAAATGCTGTCACTCTTATAAGCTCAGTAGGGTTATATCTGATACTTGGAATGAAAAAAAAAAAAAATGAAAAAAAAAATGAAATCATTATAATCATTATAATCAGAATGAGAATAATCCACTATTTTAGAAGTGCTTTGCCCCAGCATGATGCTGTTCTATACAGAGATGAGAGAAGTGCCTGTTTTTAACTAAAACACAAGGACATGCTTTGACCACTTACAATTCTGAAACATAAGAGTTGTGACTATGTTAGCAGATTTCTCCTTGCTTTTCTTCTATTGGGCTAACTATTTTATATAACTCCAACACGAAACTTGACATTGCATGTTTTCCTCTCCGATTAAAAGTATAGTCAGTGTTTCTAAACATTACCAAGTAACTCCAACCTTCTAGTGAAAGCAAAGAATTCTAATGGCAGCATGATCTCCATACATACTAGATAGTTTATTAAACATTGGTAAGTAAATGTTTATGCAAGTATATTTATATATATATATAACATATATAATACTAGATCATTTGAATTTATCATTACCTAGATTTATTATCTACACTTTTAGTCCCAAGAAACTGAGTTCTTTCACAATAGTTCAACTCAATTATTTTAATTGAATTTTGTTCTATTAATGTGCAAGTACATTCAAAACTCTAAGATCTGTTATTATTCCAAATGTATATAGTGCATCTCTGTAACCTTACCATCAAATTTTGTCTTTCCATTGTATAAATGTAATAGACGTTTTCTAAAACCTCACTTTGGCTGCCATATAAGCTATATAGTCACATTCCTCGTAAGGGGGTGTCGAGAGACAGGAGACCTTTTCTCCATTAACACCAGTGACAGGACCCACGGGAACGGGGTTAAGCTGAGACAGGGGAAATTTAGGCTTGACATCAGGAGGGGGTTCTTCACAGAGTGGGTGGTTGCACACTGGAACAGGCTCCCCAGGGAAGTTGTCACTGCACCGAGCCTGTCTGAATTTAAGAAGAGATTGGACTGTGC
>NC_048893.1:18792431-18849026 GCF_011077185.1 Oxyura jamaicensis
TCCTTTCCTTTCCTTTCCTTTCCTTTTCTTTCCTTTTCTTTCCTTTTTTTTTCCTCTTTTTTCTTTTTTCTTTTCTTGTACTTTTTTTCATCTCATCACCTCTTCTCCTGCAAAGACCACACTACTTCTTATTAATGTTTTTTTCTTCTTCTTCTTCTTCTGAGAGCTACTGGGGAGTTTGGGGATCAGAAACAGGCTTATCGGATGTTAATATATGTTTGTATATCTACTGTCTTCTGAATGTTTTAGTTATAGAAAAATAAGAATGTTAACTAACTGATAGATAATTTCCTACTAACCATCTTTATGTTATTTCTTTGCTTTTTCTGTGATCCTAATAAGTAAATTATATTTAGAAGCTTCTGAGAATAAGTTCACAGTTGTTTTTACTTCAGCTTGTTTTTCTTTGATGTCTTTGGTATTTTGTTTTGCTTTGCTTTCCATTTACATTTCTGTAATGTTGTTAAACTATTATAATATTTTCCCTCTGATCATTACAAATGATGAGTCTCTATTACACAGACATGGAATAGAGAGCATCACATTCTAATTCTCCTCTGGCAAATAATTTTCCTTCAGGAATTGTTTATATTCTTTTTGACATAATCTCAATGATGTGTGCTTCATGAAAACCTATTTGTTTTCATGATGTAAAAAACTTATTTTGCAAGATTTTCTAAAACCAAATGTCATTCCTAGTGTTGCTGCTACAATTGGTAAAAGCTTCCCCCTGTTGACAAAAGCAATTTTCTCGTGACAGGAAGGCTTTTTCATTTTTTATGATTTCTTTATTTTATGTTTTATTTGTTTGTATTTGGTTTTATTATTTATTTTTATTGTTACATCCTGTACTTGTATATCTACATGTTTCCAGTGCAGTACCAGGGTAGCATCGGATTGTGCATTTTATACCTTGTGCATTTTATACATCTTGCTACCTCTGGAAAAAAAAAAAAAAAAAAAAAAAAAAAAAAAAAAAAAAAAAAAAAAAAGAGAATAACCTGTGTGGAAGATTTCTGGTGATATTGTGCTTTGTTATTTTCTATGGTTTTCTTGTTTATATATTTTTATACAGTGTTGAACTGTTGATATTTTTTTACAAAAAAAAAAAAAAAAAAAGCAAGAATATCGAAAATGCTGTCATGTCAAATTTACCTAGTAAACACAGTGAAAAAAAAAACTAATTTACCCAGATTTTTTTTTCAGGGCCAAAAAAAGAAAAAAAAAAAAAAGAGAGAAAGAGATTTTCTACCACTTTTCCATAGTATACAAACAGTTCTTACAACATGGAATAAAGTAGGAATTGAGATACTGTCAGAAGAACAAATAGCCAGGGAAGGCAAAAAATGATTATGGTCTCAGGCAAGAAATGAGAGTTTAAGTCAACAGCTGTGCTTTAATACACTAAATCTATCCTCTAATAATGTAGAAATGGATGGAAGCCTAAAGGCAGAAACAGAAGGTGTTATTAGTCTGAATTTAAGAAACTTAAAACTCTGTGCAGTAGTCAAAACATAGGTTTCTAGAGCCATCTGTTGTGACTGACACTATCACACTTAGGTCCATCTACTCCAGAAAAGTTTGAATCTGCCATAGGCCTTGACTTACAGTCAGAGGATTTAATTAAATATTGTAAGCATACACTCTTACTAATATTTGTGAAGCTGCAGGATATTTAAAACATACACAAAGGGTGGCAGACCTGAAAGATTTATTTGAGTTAAATGGCATTCATAAGCACACTGGCACAAGCACAGGGAATCTCAAACATCAGTCAAAAACTGTATGTATGAAAGCAAATGAGAATTTAAGCAAGGTCCCATGGGTAGCACATGCAACACAAGACAACAGTGAGATCATTACAATCAGAATCTGAAGTACATAGGACCAGCATCACATTTTTCAGAAGTTTAGACAGATGATTTTGAAATGGAGATGTGAAAAAGGCTATTATGGAGAACTCAAAAGCATGGAGAATAGCATTAAAAATAAATAAGTATATAAATAGATTCCTGAAGTTCTTGTAGTTCCTAATCTCTAGTCATTTCATAATTTACTTGGGAATTTGTCACTTGAGTTAGAGAAACCCTGGAATCCTGCTATTTGGAAAGCCTGTTGGAATATCAACAAACTGTGTGGCAAATGGGAAGAGCTCCCATGTATGCAATTTAGAACCACCTAATTCCCAAGAGCCATGAAATGGTTTCTTGCAGATAAGTGTGTCCGTGTGAACATGCAAACCTCAGTTTTCTATGTAAACAGTTTTGATTCAGAGTTTGTGCATAGACACATAAATGTCTGCACAAGCTAGAACAAGTTCTGAATCAATAAATGTTGTTTAAAGCTGATAATACAACACTTTGTTAAAAGCCCAATGGATGCCATTAAGTTTTTATCTTGTATGCACCTAGCATGTAACTTGAGTACTTACCCAGAAAGTCAGATATTTGAGGTGTTTGAATTCCCGAAAACACAAAGCTATAACTGGATTTTGTAGCACAAGAGTTGGAGGAGAAGGAGCAAACTCAGTATGAAGATGATGGACATCTATGAAATGTAAATAGGCTGGGAATTATGAACTGGAATAGAGATGTACCTCTTCTTAACATCATTGCTGCAAAATTTTCTCACTGAATTGCTTTGATGCTGCTCCTTATGGGGAAAGATAAACAAACAAACAAATATTTTCTACAGGCTTCTTAATAACTACAAAAATAAATAAATAAAAAATAAAAAAATAAAATAAAACTGTGCTGAGATAATTATTACTATGTCCTATGTCCTCCAGAACAGCAAAGGTGAAAACTTCAGTGGAAAGAACATAATTTCCCTGATGCTCAGAAACTCTTCACATGCTTTCCCTTCTGTCTCTAGTTCCTGTCTTCCTGTCCTTTCTCTTGCCTCTCATCTGAAGGAAAAATGACAACTGAACTCCCATGCATGGATTTTGTCAGTAGTCAAAATATCTTTAAATTGGGTGTCAGAGCAGCACACACAGCAGAAACAGCCTCAGGGCATTCTAAGGTGACAGAGAGGCCATGTCAATGTCTCCTTATACTTGATATCTATGAGACTAACTTTGCAAACTAAGGCGTTGTTGACAGATCAGCATAAGGACAACAGTAATCATTCCCATTTAAAGGATGATAACAACTTTCTTTCCTGTATAGGACAAGATAGCATATAGATAACTTTTAATCAATATGGTCATCTATGGGTTTATGATGTACTTCCCTCTTTTTTTGTCCTCCCATACAAGCTCCCAGATCCAAACATGAGTAAATTCTTGGCTACTTCTCAAGCCATGCACTCCTTTTCTCCCAGGGATTCATGTAGAAATACATAGAAGAACACCTCCAAAAAATAAAAAACAAAGTTGGATTCCAGAATTCTCAGCTGATGTAAGGTTAAATTCACACAAACAACTTTTGCATATGGAATGTAGAACACTCAACAAAGCTCCTAAAAGCATCTTGCAAGCAAAGCCTTGCATAGTCAGATCCTTCTAGTCTCCACTACACATGCAAATCATGACTGAGAATGCGCAAGCAGGGTAGCAATTCTTATAATGTTCATATTCTCATAGTACCTGGGGAATTTTAATGAATACATGTATAATTAATTTAAAAGGAAATAATAGACATGGCATACCAGGAACTGTAACCCATTCTATTGATGTTAATGATAACAGCCTTAGCCAACTGTCGTGATGAACCTCCTTGAACCTTACAATACCTCATATATACTTCCCTTGCTATAAATGTTTTATTTTACCTGATACAATAATGAAATTGTCAAGATAATGAACAGAGTAATCATTTCATACAAATGGCTAATTTTAATTAAAAATCACAGTGTTGACGGCTAAAATATGGGGGTAACAGACCATTGATCAGATTACAGAGCACAGATAATAGAGATGTGGTTATAGATGCAGAGACCTGTGAACCCCATCTTACTGAAGGATGTAATGTTTGCTGTCAGTAAGTAGTGGTCTCAACACATCATTAGTCCATATATATGTAATTCTTTACTCAGCTGTTAAATCTTCAAGGACAAATAATACCTGTAATACCAACTCCCATGTAACAGTTGAAATTAATGAGGCAATTGCTAAGGTGAGGGATGTCAGTGTTCTAAGAATGTGGTTCCCAGAAGCAATGAATATAAAAGTGTGCTTATTCTTAAGGTATTTTTGCACCCTCAGCAAGTTTGCCAATGACACCAAGTTGTGTGGTGCAGTCAACATGTTGGAGGGAAGGGATGCCATCCAGATGGAGCCAGATAAGCTTGAGAGGTGGGCCTGGGTGAACTTCATGAAGTGTAACAAGGCCAGGTGCAAGGACCTGCACCTGGGCTGGGGCAATCCCAAGCACAAATACAGGGTGGATGTAGAATGGATTGAGAGCAGTCCTGATGAGAAGGACCTGAGGTGTTGGTCGATGAGAAGCTTGATATGAACCAGCCATGTGTACTTGCAGCCCAGAAAGCTAACCATATCCTGGGCTGCATCCAAAGAAACATGGCCAGCATGTTGAACAATGTATTCAGCTCTGGTGCCCCAGCGCAAGAAAGACATGGATGTATTAGAACAAGTCCAGAGGAGGGCCACAAAATTATCAGAGGACTGGAGTATGTCTCCTACTAAGACAGGCTGAGGAAGTTGAGCTTGTTCAGCTTGGAGAAGAGAGGGCTTTGGGGAGACCCTATTGCAGCCTTCCTGTACCTAAAGGGGGCCTACAGAGAGAGGCCTACATCTGGGGAGGAACTCTTTGTCAGGGACTGTAGTGATATGACACCAGGTACTGGCTTTAAACTAAAAGAGGGTAGATTAAGACTAGATATAAGGAAGAAATTCTTTACCATGATGATTATGAGGGCCTAGAACAGGTTGCCCAGAGAAGCTTCCATCCCTGGAAGTGTTCAAGGCCAGGTTGGATGGGGCTTTGAACAACCTGATTTAGTGGGAGGTGTCCCTGACCATGACAGTAGGTTTGGAACTAGATGAACTTTAAGATCCCTTCCAACCTAAACCATTCTATGATTCTGTGATTCTGTGATTCTTGATATTATATTTCATAGAATCATAGAATAGCCCAAGTTGAAAATGACCTTAAGGATCATATAATTTCAATCCCCTTGCTCTGGGCAGGGTTGCCAACCACTAAAGAAGGATGCCCAGAGTTGCATCAAGCCTGGCCTTGAATGCCTCCAGGGTTGGGATATCCACAACCTCCCTGGGCAACAAGTTCTAGTGCCTCACCATCCTCTGCATGGAAAAAAAAAAAAAAAAAAAAAAAAAAAAAAAAAAACACTCCTAATTTCCAACCTATATCTGCCCTGTCTTAGTAAAATAAGACCATTCCTCCTTGTCCTATCACTACCAACACATGTAAACAGGTGTTCCCCCTTCCGCTTATAAGCTCCCCTCAAGTACTAGAAGGCCACAGTGAGGTCTCCCCAGAGCCTTCCGGGATATTTGGTAGTGAAGATCAGAACCACCACTGCCACCCATCTTATGGCATGTTGTTCCATGGCTATCTAAGCAAGTAACACTCACTACAGAGGGACAGAGAAGGTAGTTTGTCCAAAGAATATCTCAGACCTACACTGTTCTGTATGTAGTGATCAGTTTCATGTCTTGCTATTTTCTGTTCTTACACTTTTCATTATAGGAAAAATCTTATAAACTCATCACATATCATAAAGACAGAGAGGATATTACTTTTAACAAGTTCAGGTTCCTCAATTAAGAAAAACATTGATTCTCTTTCTCTACATCTGTTTTGGCAGGTGGTAAGAGGATAGGGAAAGAGAAATAATAAAATTTGGATTACAAATCAAAACGATGAAAGTGATGCTGAAAGACCTGTCAGGGTCCAGAATTGTTGGCAGATGTGAATATATGTCTGGCCTTTGTGGCCATAATGTGAAATGCCAAGATTTCATGAGACTCAGCAATGATACTATCTTCTCAAAGCTCTCTTCTTTCATTTATTACTGACAGAATAATCATGGTCTTTCCTCCCAGCTGCCTATATTGCCTTTTGGCTATGGTATTACACTAGTCTGTTTGTAATAAAAAAGTTCCACAGGTTTTAGTAAGATACAGTCACTAGTCCACAGTGTATCTGAGCTCTCTTCTCTGAACCAGTTACCAGTGTACTGTCAGATAAAAAATCAACATTTGAGAGTTTTATGTAAAACTCCAAATCATATTTTGTTTATAATTAAATTTATTTTAAGGATGGGTCTCTGAACTGGTATAAAATGCACATTAGCTTACCCTTTTGTAACACAAAGCAAGCCATATGGCAATATACATCTCTACTATGATTCCATGGACAGTTTGGTTAACTGTTATTAAAGATTTGAGACCTATGAAAGGGACCTCATCTAATGGTATGTATATATAGATGGAGCCACCTTAAGTTCTAAATAAAATATGTTGCATTCATGAATTAAACAATTCTGTCTCAGCATCAGACAGAAATATAGGATACTCCCACAGAAACAGAGGCAACTAGTGGCAATAGAAAGAATTAAGCAGTTCTAATGAGTGAAGGATAATGGTTGGACTCCTTTAAAGCTGCATTCATTATTGTTACAAACAGAAGAGAAAAAAGCTGGAGATCAGTAAGACTGAAGATACATAAATTTGATTTTATATACGCACATGAGCTAAAAGTATTTAGCTACCCAATCCTTCTGTATATATGGTCATGGAGAAGAAGTTTTGTGGCACACATATGCTTAAGAACTACAGTTAGACCAATTCACTTAGTTGCCAGCAAACTATAAAAATATTCAGTCATTATCAGTCAATATCAATCTGAATAAACAACATAAAGGTAAAAGATTGTATTACCTATTAGTATTTTTCTTTTTTTTTTTTTCCTTTTTTTTTTGGGGGGGAGGGCTGGGGGGATGGGTTGTTTGTCTGTTTTGTGTTGTGATGAGAGGTTTTGTTTTTGTTTTTTTTTGGTGGGGAGGTATTTTTGAAAACATGATTGGGCAAATATATGTTTAAATACTATTCAAGGTATATAAATATGTACTAATTCAAGATCTATGGGTCTTAAATGATTTGATTTAAGAAAACAAAAACAAACAAACAAACAAACAAACAAAGAATTTGCCTGCCTTTCAGCTTTAATAAATTGGGCTATCAGAGATGAATTTCAACTAATGTCATGCTTAGGTTTTAGGATACATAAAATACATTAGAAGCACAGTATGAGGACAAGCAAACTGGAAAACCAGTGCCTTGTGTGAAATGTGTTTATTTGATTCGTGTCAGTATGGAACAATGCTAGGGCCGCATGATGAAATATTAAATTCCTATTTAAGAAAAACAGAGTGATTAGTGTACATAGTTCTTGTATCATGCAAAGGAACGATCCAGCAATTTGTGTAAATAGAGGGTTTGAAGGGCGAACATTGAGACTCTAGTCAGGGAGATAAGAGGACCAAGGATTTTTTTTAGGAAACTGCAGACTTTTCCATGGGACACTGCGCAAGCCTCTGATAACCAGCAAAGAGATCCACCAAATAAGGAGAAAGGGGGAGTTGAAGGACGACCGAAGGACAAAGCCTGGAAGGAAGACTAGGAGCCTTCAGCACAAGAGACCCCCAGAAAGACCACCAGAGACTGATACGCATGCGTCCAGAGAGGGTTTGGATTCTGGGAACTAATTATAATAACCCTGCCTTTTCTAGGAATAGTGATGAATATGTATTAGTCTAGGAGCATAAAAATCAACCACCTGATGTAACAGGTGTGCGTCCTGGTAGAGCAGAGACTCCCGGTGCACCCAGCGCTGTTTGCTTGCCTCTATTCCCTTAATAAATCACAAAAATCCTATTTGGGACTTAATCATTTATCACAATTGGGGGCTCGTCCAGGATGGGCTTGGTTCCTGAATTCTGACTTGATCTAGGAGGGGCGCCCCACCATTTGGTGGCTCCTCTTCGAGTCAGGTCAGGACTAACACCATCCTGAACCTGAATAAAGGCAAGCAAAGAATTTGATTTTTTTATGAGCTCCCTTTGCCAGCTGCAGCATTGTATTTTACCCGTAATTCTGCACGTGAAGATCCGAACGAAGACGACGGAGTCGTAAGTATTTAAGGCGTATACCGTTCAGTTGGGTGGGATTCGGTTGCCTGTGTGAGTGTGACTGTAAGAGTGTGACTGAGATGGAACCTAGTTCCAAAGCGAGTGTGGAGGTCTTCTAACCGCGGTTCCAATCTCCCGCGAGGGACTTGGCCGGTGAAGGACCAAAGTGATTCCTATAGGATTCGTGGGTGGGTGATAGATCCTAAACCCCCTGCAAGACACTCTTACTAGGTAACCAAGGGCTTTGCCACAGTAAAATTCCTAGATGGGTCAGACAAAATTGAAGACCCGGGACCAGGGAAAAGGGAGCACATAAAAAATGGTTCAGTACTATATGATAGAATGGCCAAATCAGGATATCCAATAATTAATAAGGACTTCTGGAATCAGGACCTTTGAGTCCATCATGGTCAGCTCAGGCTTGTGAGCTGTATGCTCTATGTAGAGCTCTGGAACTATTAAAGGGGAAAAGTGGGGCTATATTTACAGCATGTTGAACTGAATGAACTCCCCATGCCTGAATCACCACCAGAAAGCAGTGTTGTACAACAAAAACTGGAAGTTTCTCCAAAGATGTTGCCATTAAATTAATACTAATTAATAAAAAATAATTAATTAAAAAGTACTTATCTCTTGCCATGCAATACTGTTACTATTAAACTTTATGTTCTAGTTTGGAGACAAAAAGGAATATAGTTAAGGCATGAGCATGTGACTTTCTGTTTCCTTAAGGTGGTGAGCTTTAATTCTATTCATGCTAAGTCTCAGTGAGACATACTAACATCCTTGTGGACCCATTCATTTTAATGTTGTAAAATCGTGGGTCAGATGATCCAAAGCCTTAATGTAAATGTACTCAAGCAGGGGAAAGGTGAATTGGTATCATTTATTTTAAAAAGTCATATGGTGGATTTGTTTGTTTGTTTCTAAGTTTGTACTAATATAAAAACCACATGAGCACGCTTGTTGAAAAGTAAAAGTTATTTTTCTGTAAGTGCATTTACTCTATTTTTGAACAAACAGAAGTATCAAATACTTGTTTAAATATTAAGTGGGTGTTTTGAGCCTGCAAATTTAATATTGGCTCTAAAGCTCTGCTTTCATAAGTACCATTTGTTATACCATAATATTTCTGATGTTTGCATAATCATAAAAGGTCCTCAGAACTTGAATACACAGACTGAAATAAAAGCTGATAGCCTTGAATATGTCAGTGTGCCTAGGAAAAGATAGATAAAGTATGCTATGTTCTTAATTTTTTTAAATCGATGGACAGAGGAAGGTCCTTGCATCTGTCCGTGCAGGAGAAAAAGCGACAGACAGATCTAGGAGACAGATCTGGGAGAAACTCAGTTAAAGGAAGAGCACAAGTCATGGTAAAACAAATAAAATAAATAAATAAAAATAAAAAATTACAGCACCAATTATTGGGAAAGGCCCTACACTCTAATAACTTGAGGGCCAAGGTTGTGCTTGTGTTTTAACAGAAGCCAGCCCTAGATGCACCATGAGTCTATCCGGCCGTCTCATCATCTGCCTTAACATGACAAGGTGGAGTCGCTATGGGTTAGGATCAGTGGAAAGGCCAACAAGGGAAGCATCCTGGTGGGGGTCTGTTATAGACCGCCAAACCAGGATGAGGGGACGGATGAGGAGTTCTACAGGCAGCTGGCGGAAGTTGCAAAATCGTCAGCGCTTGTTCTTGTGGGGGACTTTAACTTCCCAGACATCTCCTGGAAACACAACACAGCCCAGAGAAAGCAGTCCAGGAGGTTTCTGGAGAGCGTGGAGGATAACTTCCTGATGCAGCTGGTTGGCGAGCCTACCAGGAGAGGTGCCCCGCTAGACCTTCTGTTCACTAACAGAGAAGGACTGGTAGGAGACGTGCTGGTCAGGGGCTGTCTTGGGCAGAGTGACCACAAAATGGTAGAGTTCTCGATACTCAGCGAAGTCAGGAAGGGGATCAGAAAAACTGCTGTCTTGGACTTCCGGAAGGCTGACTTTGAGCTGTTCAAGACACTGGTTGGCAGAGTCCCTTGGGAGGCGGTTCTGAAAGACAGAGGAGCCCAGGAGGGCTGGGCGCTCTTCAAGAAAGAAATCTTACTGGCTCAGGAGCGGTCTGTCCCCACGTACCCAAAGACAAGCCGGCGTGGAAGAAGACCGGCCTGGCTGAGCAGAGCCTCGAGCTTAGGAGAAAAAAGAGGGTTTATAATCTTTGGAAAAGAGGGCGGGCCACTCAGGGAGACTACAAGGATGCTGTGAGGCGGTGCAGGGACAAAATCAGAAAGGCCAAAGCTCATCTGGAGCTCAATCTGGCCACTGCTGTTAAGGACAACAAAAAATGTTTTTATAAACACATCAACACAAAAAGGAGGACTAAGGAGAATCTCCACCCTCTACTGGATGTGGGGGGAAACTTAGTAATCAGAGATGAGGAAAAAGCTGAGGTGCTTAATGCCTTCTTTGCCTCAGTCTTTAACAGCAAAACCAGTTGTTCTCTGGACGCCCAGTACCCTGAGCTGGTGGAAGGGGATGGGGAGCAGAATGTCGCCCCCACAATCCACGAGGAAATGGTTGGCGACCTGCTACAGTATTTGGATGCATGCAAGTCGATGAGGCCGGATGGGATTCACCCGAGGGTACTGAGGGAACTGGCGGAGGAGCTGGCCAAGCTGCTTTCCATCATTTATCGGCAGTCCTGGCTATCGGGGGAGGTCCCACTTGCCTGGCGGCTAGCAAATGTGACGCCCATCTACAAGAAGGGCCGGAGGGTAGACCCGGGGACCTATAGGCCTGTTAGTTTAACATCAGTGCCAGGGAAGCTCATGGAGCAGATTATCTTGGGTGTCATCATGCGGCAGTTGCAGGGCAAGTAGGCGATCAGGCCTAGTCAGCATGGGTTTATGAAGGGCAGGTCCTGCTTGACGAACCTGATCTCCTCCTATGACAAGGTGACACGCTTAGTGGATGAGGGAAAGGCTGTGGATGTGGTCTACCTTGACTTCAGTAAGCCATTTGACACCATTCCCCACAGCATTCTCCTCAGGAAACTGGCTGCTCATGGCTTGGACTGGCACACACTTCATTGGGTTAAGAGCTGGCTGGCTGGCCGGGCCCAGAGAGTTGTGGTGAATGGAGTCAAATCCAGTTGGAGGCCGGTCACTAGTGGAGTCCCCCAGGGCTTGGTACTGGGGCCAGTCCTCTTTAACATCTTCATCGATGATCTGGACGAGGGGATCGAGTGCACCCTCAGCAAGTTTGCAGACGACACCAAGTTAGGTGCGTGTGTCGATCTGCTCGAGGGTAAGAAGGCTCTGCAGGAGGATCTGGATAGGCTGGACCGATGGGCCGAGGCCAGCGGTATGAAGTTCAACAAGGCCAAGTGCCGGGTCCTGCACCTGGGGCCCAACAACCCCAAACAGAGCTACAGGCTGGGAGATGTGTGGTTAGAAAGCTGCCTGTCAGAGAAGGACCTGGGAGTAGTGGTTGACAGTCAGCTGAATATGAGCCAGCAGTGTGCTCAGGTGGCCAAGAAGGCCAGCAGCATCCTGGCTTGCATAAGAAACAGCGTGGCCAGCAGGTCCAGGGAAGTGATTGTCCCCCTGTACTCGGCTCTGGTGAGGCTGCACCTCGAGTACTGCATTCAGTTTTGGGTCCCTCACTACAAGAAGGACATGGAGGTGCTCGAGCGAGTCCAGAGAAGGGCTACGAAGCTGGTGAAGGGTCTGGAGAACAAGTCTTACGAGAAGCGGCTGAGGGAGCTGGGACTGTTTAGCCTGGAGAAGAGGAGGCTCAGGGGCGACCTTATTGCACTCTACGGGTACCTGAAGGGAGGCTGTAGCGAGGTGGGGGTTGGTCTATTCTCCCACGTGCCTGGTGACAGAACGAGGGGGAATGGGTTAAAGTTGCACCAGGGGAGGTTTAGGTTGGATATTGGGAAGAACTTCTTTACTGAACGGGTTGTTAGTCACTGGAATAGGCTGCCTAGGGAAGTGGTTGAGTCACCATCCCTGGAGGTATTTAAAAGACGTTTAGATATAGAGCTTAGGGATATGGTTTAGTGGAGGACTTGTTAGTGTTAGGTCAGAGGTTGGACTCGGTTGGACTCGGTGATCTTGGAGGTCTCTTCCAACCTAGACTATTCTGTGATTCTGTGATTCTGTGATTCTGTGAACATGATCACAGCACCCTCCTCTGCGGTTTGGACTGCAGCTCAAACAAAAAACAACATCTGGAAGGGTCCGGCTGGCATATGCAGGACCCACAGACAAGGACTCCAGGAGCTGGAGAGGCAGCCAGAGCCCCTCCTGGCTCGGCAGCACTCAGTACCTGCCTCTCCCAGGGATCTGGTTACAAAGTTTGTTAAAGATAGAATTAGTATGCCTGGTAGTTTTTCTCTGTATTTTAGTTTGTGTTAATCGTGCTTTCTTAATTTGTGTTAATCATGCTTTTTAATGTTAAAGAAGGGGGAGATGTGGGAGTGTGGCCATGGGGGTCGACAAGCCCCATGGCTCTTGATAACATCAGGAATGTCAAGAGTTTGGAGGAGGGAACAAAGAGGGGTAATTCAGACGCCTTGCTGTTTTGGGTTGCTTGTTCTCCGGAACGGTGGTAAAAATGTTATTAGAACACTTAATACCTAGATATGGGATAATCCAGTACATTGATTCTGATCAGGGCACACACTTTACTTCTAAAATAATAAAATTATTATGTCAATAATTAGGTTTTCAGTGGGAATACCATACTCCGTGGCACCCACAAAGCTCGGAGAAAGTAGAAAGAATGAATCAAACAATAAAACAACAATTGGCTAAGTTAATGATCGAGACACAAATGCCCTGGACGAAATGCTTACCATTGGCACTTTTAAACATTAGAACTAAACCACACACTGAGACTGGATTATCACCATATGAAATGTTATATGGCATGCCTTATTCTCAAGGGATGCCCCTAGGGAACAATGTAGTTGAGGATCGTAGTATCCAGAAATATATAATTACCACTGGTAGAAGATTAAAAGAGCTAAGAGAAACTGGGATGATGGCTAAGACACCACCTTTAGGATTTGCAATTCACCAGTTAAAACCAGGAGATAGGGTTCTAATAAAAACATGGAAAGAAGAAAGCTTATCTCCCCTCTGGGAAGGACCTTTTGTTTTTTTTTTTTTTTTTTTTTTTTTTTTTTTTTTAAAGAAAACAGCTGATATTTATTAACTGTTATCTATTAGCTGTTATCTATTAACAAGGAAACAGTTGTGAGAACTGCTGAAAAAGGATGGACACGTGTTGTGAGTAAAAGGTCCAGTGGAAGAATGGAAAGTAACATTGGAACCAGGAGAAACTAAACTATCAGACAGATTTGAAGAAGCTGTCAAAGAGCATAAGCTAGGTTGCTGTGGGAATTTTATTGTAATTACTCCTTTATTGTAATTACTCCAAATTTATTGTAATTATTCCTGTAAAATTAGTAAACAAAGAACCTCTTGAATAGATACCTATTAAGGGGAGAGATTTATCAATAACAGGGATCAGTTAAGCATTATCCCCTGAAGGTACCGAGAAGGTACATCTGCAGTGTACACCCCTTTAAGATTAGGGAAGAGGGCAAGACCAGATAGGGAACTGGTGCTGCAGCTGGGAAGGTCTGCCAAGGGCTGCAACCCCTTCGGGCTGTGACCGCTGAGCACTATGGCCCTTACCGGACCTCTTCTAGTCTTACTTGGGGTGAGTTTCTTGGCCCAAGCTACGGCCAACAACTGCAGTCAACTACAAGAAAAGGATGCTTGAGCTCCCAGACATTGGTGTATCATACTGTCTATGACTGTAAAGGCCAGAAAAGAGGAAGCTGCATTTTTAACCTAACTCAGTATGCTCTATGCAGAGAAATTAATTGGAACAAGTGAAATTGTAACCACCCTGAATACCTCAGTGTCAATAACCTTTGATGCCTGTGATATTATAGATGAAGACCCATATACTGATTGCGGAAGCCTGAGCTGGAAGAGATATAGTAACCAGCCCAAGTACATTTGTCCTAGAAAGAGTGGAACAGTGGCTTCTACGTGTTACACTGATTGGATAAGAGATTATCCGTGGGAGAGGAGTTATCATTACTGTGGACCCTCAAACTGGGGTTGTGCTTGTTGGAGTATGGATCCTGGGGCTATAGGACCCCAATATATATGCTTAATAGAATAATTAGGTTGCAAGCTGTAGTAGAAATAGTTGTGAATGAAACCGAAGATGCACTCGGATTAATTGCAAAACAAAATACCAAGATGGGAACTGCTTTGTATCAAAATTGCTTAGCTTTAGATTATTTGCTAGCACAAGAAGGAGGAGTCTGTGGAAAATTTAACCTTAAGTAATTGCTGTTTAGATATTGATGATGAAGGAAAAGCTGTGAATGAACTTGTAAAAAGAAATGAAGAAAATTGCGCATGTCCCAGTTCAAACTTGGAATGTAAAAACATTCTGAGAAGAAATATGTTTATTTTTCTAATGTTTGTTGATGGTAAATATTAACAACATGATTTGTGAGTATTTCTTTATTATGACTCAACAAATACTTATATTACCTTATACGTGTCCAAAGAAGGTCAACAAAGCTGTCAAGTGTCTAGAAAATGAGTCCTGTGAAGAGCAGCTGAGGGAGCTGGAGTTGTTTAGCTTGGAGTAAAGAAGGCTCAGAAGACCTTATTGTACTTTACAATTACCTTAAAGGAGGTTATAGATAGGTGGGGATCGGGCTCTTCTCCAAAGCACCAGGTGGTAAGATGGTGTGAAATGGCCTCAAGTTGCACCAGGGGAGGTTTAGTTTGGATATTAGGAAAATCAAATATTCACTGACAGGGTTGAGTGGCATTGGAATAGGCTGCCCAAGGAAGTGCTTGAGTCACCTTCCCTGGAGGTCTTCAAGAAATGTGTAGACTTAGTAGCATGGTTTAGTGGTGGACTTGTCAGTACTAGGTTAAAGGCTGGACTAGATGAACATAGAGGTCATTTCCCACCTGAATGATTCTATGAGTCTACACAATAATGAAACACTTAAAGGAACTGCTTTTTATGTAAGAAATGTTCATGTCATAAAATTTGTCCATAATTTCAGAAGATATAAAGCACTGTTAATGTCTGACCATCTAACCATGTTCAGTATCCCAGTAAAGTCTCAGATTATAAATTATGTCAAATATATTTTTTCTTGTAGTATTACTGTTCTTTTCATTCAGTATAGTGCAAATGTAGCCAGTTTTGAATGTGGAAACAACTAACTTTGGCAGCATTTACAAAAAAGGCTGCAAGACCAAGCTATGTCTTGAGTTGATCTATCAGACTTCACATGCTAAGAAGAAAAGAAATGACACATAATGCACAAGTTAATAATAGAAATATATATTTTACAGCAAGGCAATCCTCGGTAAATCAGTGGACTTGTTTTTGCTCTAGTCTTGTTCTTGATAACACAGATGTTTCTCAGTGCCTTTTCCACTCTTCATGTCATGTTTTTAAGTAACACTAACCTGCCTTTAAAAATTACATATATTTTTAAAGGCATTTAAATTTTTAAATATTTTTAAATATTTTTATGAAGATCCCATAGATCTTCATTTACCAAACAGTCTAATTGTACAATCTTCATTGCTTTCTGCTCTGTGTCCCTCTCACAGAAAGACAAAGTTTCACAGGCTGTCAAAATCAATCTGTTATTATCTTGGAAAAAAACATTGTGAGTAAGCATGTAAAGGGGGTGGTCTTAGAAGATTTCTGTCAATTAATTTTAACTAGAGAGTACTAGTATTTTCACTACAGAATACTTAATCTCTTTTTGCTGAAACATTCAGAGGTATTCATAATGTAACATCATATGTCTCTCAGTATTTTAGAGAGGCTGGGTGGGATGAAGTTAGCTTTCCCCACAGCAACTCACACACTGTTGTGCTCTGCAGCTGTAGCTAGAATAAAATTGGTATCACAACAATGTTTTGTCTACTGCTGAGCAGTGCTGGCACAGCAAAATTCTCTCCAAACGCTACATAAGGTCAGGAGGCTGGGGGTGGGCAAGAGGTGGGCAGGTAATATCACCCAGGGCAGCTGACCTAAACTGGCCAAAGGGATATTCCATACCATATGATGTCATGTTCAACAATAAAAGACAGGAAAAGGGAATGGGAGAGAGGGCTCTGCCCTCCCCCCTCAAAAAACAGTGTATTGAGGTCCTGTTTCTCCCAAGACGTGGTTGAACATTGTTCATTGATGGGAAGTAGAAAAATTTTTCTCTCTCTTTGCTTCCATGTAGCCCTTGATTTTTTTTTCTCTCTTTTCCCTTCAATTAAATTATCCTTACCTCAACCCCTCAACCTGTGAGCTTTTTTTTTTTTTTTTTTTTTCCCCCAACATGTTTTATTCTTCCCCCTCCCCTTCCTTTGAGGAAAGGGAGTGGGAAAGCCATTGTGGTGCAATTGATCTGTTTATCAGGATGAAAACACCACCTCTTGTGGCTTATGCCCCCATTTTTTAAATGGAAATTAAAGTTTCCTTTGTCTGTCCATCTGTTTGGGTAGGACTTCATGCAACACAGGACAGACACAAGTTGATTTCATGTATATCCTAAGCACTGCAGTCCCTGTAATGGAGAAGTTCCAACATTGCAGGTTCTCTTCCAGATATTTTCACTGGGTAGTTAAATAGCACTTTTGCTAAAAACTAACATCTGTACAGAATGTGATGTGGACAACACAGCTTTTTACCTATTAAATATATTTATCATCATAGACCAGCCCAGAAATAAACTGTGGGTGAACAGTCTTTCTGGCTGCTTATTTGTTTTTTTGTTTGTTTGTTTTATGTTACAAGATTCAGCACAAAGACATCATGGTTGCAGAGCTGAGACGAAATTTTGCAAATAATGTAACATTCCCACAAGATCCTATTTTCACATCAATCAAAGGATTGTTCTTTTCCAAGTATAAAAACTAGAAAGGTATTTTAAGTTTAAAAACTGGCATAAAATTATTTTAGTGTTTACCATTGAAATCAACATTTGTTATGGTCTAAAGGTGTTTTTTGTTTTGTTTTATTTTTTATAAAGCTGTACTTAACAATACTAATGATTGAAAAGGTTAATCATTTTCCTAAATAAATTTAGCGCTCACCACCTGTGGAAGACACAAAGTGGAAAAAAAATTCCCAATTCTTTGGTTGTAAGCAACCAAAATAGCTATTTTGCTCATATTTCAAATTGTTTAAACATCTTATATGTTGTAAAAAAAAAAAAAAAATCTTCTGACATTTGTAAAATATTCGTATTATAGTAAAATACACATGTAATTTGTTTGTAACTGCCTGTTAAAATACATTAGTAACTATAAATAATCCTTGTAACAAAATGATATTTCTTTCAAAATGTACAACACATTATTCTACTGTTAATGTCCATGATCTATTTGTGTTCTTTGTGTCAGGTGTAACCTTTGGTCACTTACGCTACTGGGAAATGGAAGATGGTGCTCATTTTACACACTGATTAAGAATTCAACCCATCATATGTTACAGGCTACTAATTCTCACAAATTTCAGAAGAAGAAAGGAAAGACATGCTGAGATAGCTAACAATATTTCTGATTTTGCATTGTTTCAGAAATATATGAAGAATGGGAACATGGGAAAAGGCAATTATGAAATTTTGGAACGATTACACAAATGCTATTATTTTATCAATTACAACAAACACTAGATAAGATCTAAAATATTTCCCAGGGATATTCAGTTCACTTTGTTGACTGTTCTGCCAGCAAATACAGAAAAACCTTTCTGAGGCTGACAGATTCTGCTGTCATTTTCAAAGTATGTTAAAGCTTTTTCGTCATTTCACATTCAATTTGCAAAGAATGCAAATTTTGCCACTAAAGTTTAACCTCATAATTTGAAAAACAGAGACAGATCAAAGACAAAGTCTTAGTTCTGAATCATCTTTTCTTATCTCAGCCTCTGAATGATCACCTATATTTATACTTCTGTCAGATCCCATCACTGAAAATCAATTCTACTGCCTTGGATCTTTGCACATTTCACAGAATCACAGAATCACAGAATTTCTAGGTTGGAAGAGACCTCAAGATCATCGAGTCCAACCTCTAACCTAACACTAACAGTCCCCACTAAACCATATCCCTAAGCTCTACATCTAAACGTCTTTTGAAGACTTCCAGGGATGGTGACTCCACCACCTCCCTGGGCAGCCTGTTCCAATGCCTCACAACCCTTTCAGTAAAGAAGCTCTTCCTAACATCTGACCTAAAACTCCCCTGGCGCAACTTTAGCCCATTCCCCCTCGTCCTGTCACCAGGCACGTGGGAGAACAGGCCAACCCCCACCTCTCTACAGCCTCCTTTAAGGTATCTGTAGAGAGCGATAAGGTCGCCCCTGAGCCTCCTCTTCTCCAGGCTGAATAAGCCCAGGGGGACGATCACCTCCCTAGCCCTGCTGGTCACACTATTTCTGATACAAGAGAGGAAGCTGCTGATCTTCTTGGCCACCTGAGCACACTGCTGGCTCATATTCAGCCGACTGTCCACTATCACTCCCAGGTCCTTCTCCGCCTGGCAGCTCTCCAACCACTCATCTCCCAGCCTGTAGCTCTGCTTGGGGTTATTACACCCCAGGTGCAGGACCCGGCACTTGGCCTTGTTAAACTTCATGCAGTTGACCTCAGCCCATCGGTGCAGCCTATCCAGATTTAATAGTTTTGAAACTATTTTTCACAAATGATAAAACTACTTCACTTTATTTATTTATTAGTAAGGAGGTGTTATTTTAATCTGTTACAAATTCATAATGGGGCATTCTACTTTGGGTCAGATTTTCATTTGCATGCATTGTCACAGAGAGCAATTAAAAGATCCATATTTTCTCTAGCTAATGATCTGATATCAATATGACACATAAAGCTATTGTTTTGTCTACTGTCAAAATTTCATTATGGCCATTCTGCTGTTGAAAGGTTAAATACTAAAAATATTAGATGTGTTCTTGTGCTTTCCTGTCACTGTTAGCTTTTTTAGATCCTCTTTGTTCTCTATTATAAAGCTATTTTCAAATATTTGTGCATTGTGATGGCTTTACAATAGAATTGTTAATTAGATCAAGCAAAAACAAGTTATTTGTAAACTAGGGGTGATACAAGCTATTATGCATGCTGTTTTTTCATTAGTACAAACAACATTGCATGAGATGCAATTTGAGATGCCTGAGGAGAGATGCTTGAGAAATGCCAGGTAAAATTATCGCCTAATAGTATAATATAAAACAAACATATCAGGAATGTTAATAATAATGTCACTTTGGGGTCTGAGAAATGTCCATGGCTTTGATAAGGAGTCCAAGTCATTAGCAAAAGCTGAAGTGCATGCTCAGGCCCACAGTGTCACATGCATTTTCTAATAGTGTAATTATTTGGCAGTTTTATAATATTTTCTCTATTATTCCTAAGCCATACTTGACTTTTTTTTTTTGTGTGTGTGTGTAAACAGCAGCTGCATGCATTTTACAACCCCACATTATCTGAGGAAATGTATGCTCCCTAAATTTACACTTTTATCTACACGTGTAGCTATGTGAAAGTGGATATTAGTAACTCATTTGGATGAAAAACATCTTTATATCAAAAGAGCTATACTAATGGTAGTGTGTTGACCTAGTACATGCAGGTGATCCTTGCTAAAATATTGCATGAATATTGACAGGTTTATTTACCTAATATGATCCTTGACAGGAATATATCAACAGACACCACTTAACTATTTCAAAAAAACTCCAGATTACGTGAAACTGTAAAAAAGGATGCAGTCCTGAGAATGAATCACTTACATTTCTCATCTTCCCCATTAACAGTGAATTCTTGGTTTTGTTGGCACTGCATTAGAAAGACTCACACATCTATCACTATTAGCTGGGTTTCTCAATGCCACGATCTTAGATTACTCTTTAATCTACAGACTGCACTGTGAGTCCTCTATTAAGCTAACAGCTAACAAATTATATTTCACCTAAAATACCTGCCTGTACAGTGCCTCTGGAAGACACACATCTAATTCAAGCAGATGTTTTCTCATATAGAGAAAACTAACATTTATAAATCTGTAGATACATAACTATATGCTATGAATGGCTGAAAGCTAAAAATACATTGACAAATGGGTCTTATATATGTTGTACATATAGGAGCAAATACCTTACTTTAACATTGCTAGATATTTTTTTTTTTTTATATATGAAATTGTACTCAAAAGAAAGTGTATACAGCTTTCAACATCACGGAAGAAAAAGCCTAGGCACTCCAAGAATTTTGCTCACAATGCCACTACACAACTGTTACATAAACGCTACACTTACTCACAAAAGAATTTATGAAAACATCATAAATTATTAAATATATTATGTTGCAAATTGTTTCACTATTCATCAGTATGGCTGTTGGTCTTTGATATCTGCTGTAATAAACATCAATATTTTCATTTGCAAAGCAAAAAGCTCTAGATAGGAAATTAGTAGACATTAAGGTAATACCATTCCTTTGTTCAAAATAGCTTCTGTCAGCTCATGCCAGATAACTTCACATGTACCAGACACCAGGTAAATCAGGAAAAGATAAAGTCTTGGAAGATTTTTACACTATGATGTCCAGAAGGAGCTATGCAATGACAAACTATACAATGACTGATTTTGTAGGAAATATCATCTCTTCACAGTACTCAAAACACCAGGTTATATCTCCTGTAATGAATAGTATTCTTATTATATAGTGAGACATTGTGATTCAGTGTGATGCACTGTAAAAATCTCTAGCCAACATATACTTTGAAGGTATACATATATATATGGTTGGACTTGATGACCTTAAAGGTCTTTTCCAACCTAAATGATTCTACGATTCTATGATAAGGGTAACATATATCACTTGTGACAAGCAGGTGACTGTGTTGGCAAAATGTGCTGGCAAAATGTGTTGGCAAAATGCCTCAAGAACTACAGATCCCATAAATTAAATTAATAATTAGATACTTGTTTTCCAGATATTTGTTTTCTGATTTTATGTACTATTTTTGATAAAATGTGTCCCCATAAAAAGCAAACATATATATATAATATATTTAAATATATATTTAGTATATTTAACATTAAACATATTTATGTATATAGTATATTTATAGTATATTATATGTTAAACATATCAATTTAAATATATTTAGTCTTAAGCTGCATTCTGTATTGGACAAGTGAAAGAGGGAATAGAACATAAAGAGGGTACAGAAAAGATTATTTATATTTTCTTATGTCCCAAGTAACTGTATTCTTAAGCATGGCTGCCCAAGAATTTTAACATACCATGTCCTCAAAGGCAAAATTTGACAAAAACAAATAAGGAAACTGCCTTGAGAAAAAGCAGTTGAAATTTATCCAGAACAAAATAAACTTGTTTTGTTGATTGCAATTAGAAAATTAAGATAGCCACTGATCCTGGCTAGTTCTAATGAATGAAAGAAAAACATAGTCAGCAAATTACCAACACTGATTAGTAAATCCTCACCTCTAAGACTTCCTACATTTTGTAAGACAGTAATATGTCTATACTACTGGCATAGTACTTCTACCGGAATAAATAAATAAAAAGTTTTAAAGATGACAATGGAGTAATATACTTCTAACCATAGAAAAGAGAAAGTACCAGTACTACCTTAAGACAAGCAAAGATCTTGGAGCACAAGCCTTCCCTGTGAATATGGTGTATGTGAATATGGTGTGAGATGGTCCACACCATTGTGGACTACTGAAGTGTCTTTTTCAGTGGCTTTGCAATTGCAGTTGGAAGTGCAAGATCCAGAATAGCCAACTGAATTGAGTTTGAGTATCTTAATTGGATTAGGGACAAATTATATTCATTATTAAAATTAATTCATAATTGTAATTTCATATAACACCAGTTGTAAAAAGCAATGGCTTTGGACAAGCTTTTTTCAAGATTCTGGAAGAGAATGTTGCAAATTCTCATACAATCAAGATGTTAAAAGAGTCATGGCTTAGAAAACATTTCAAGTCATCAGAAATCTCCAGATTTTGTAATGCACTCTCTGAAACAAGCAAAACTTGCAAAACAAGCCAAAGAAGCAGTAAACACATTTAGTTGTAAAAACTGTTATGTCCAGACTGTAAACAGGAAATTCTCACAAAAGTTGTGCATGTTATGCACAAATTCAAAAGATTACTAAGATATTGCTTGAGAAGGAAAGATAAATTGCATAAAAGTCTTGAGGTAACATTTTCAAGAGCGCCTTTCAAGAGAATACCAATAGGAGGGTTTAATTGCCCTAAACTCCATCTGTAGTCAGTACATAAGAATGATTTCTCCAGAAGGCAATGCAGAATGTCTGAATTGGTTTCTGCTTTGAATCACAGATGCCCATTTCCATTGATAACTTTAGGAGCCTAGGGCAAAACAGAAATAACTATAGAGTCAGATAAACCTTTTCAGCCAAATATCCTTTTCCACAAAAAAAAAAAAAAAAAAAAAAAAAAAAGAGAAAATCATTTAATGTTTTTTAAAGCTTTTATTTAATGATAAGGCAACATTTTTTTCTAAACTGATCTCTTTTCAAGAGTATGTGTTTAGAAAAAAATATAATATTAAATTCCTTTGGGAGGGTTATATATGTGGCTGAACTCTTTTGTTGGGTCAAAGACAGAGTGAAATATATCTCACTCTTAAATTAATATTATGTATTAGAGAGAAGAACATGCTGTCCTTGTGTAGACTGTCATGGTTTTGAAAATGTTAAGATGCTCAGACTGTCTATTGGGGAAATGTAGCTCCCTTCTTTTTTCCAGTAGTACTCATTTATCCTAAATATTACTGACATATCCATGCTAATCAGGAAACATCAGAATCAAAAATATGATATACATCCAAATGGTAACACAAAATAATTGCAATAATCCATAACTTGTTACAATTATTATTAACCTACAAGACTGGAGTCCATAGAGAGTACTTACAATCTGAAACAAGACTTTGTGCTAAAGCATTTTTATTCTTTCACATTATTGTTTCCAGGGAATATTTAAGGGTTAAACATATCAGCCTCATTCCTATACAAGTAATCACCTACAGAAAGGAGGAGCATAGTTTTGTTGCAAGCAATACCAATATGGGAGTAATTTGGTTCCAGTAGAATCCCTAAAGGTAGAGGTATTAATATCTCTTTGGTAGATGAAATTCTCCCTGCAAAGAAAAATATAAATTCTGGGATGAAGTACCTAGAAAATCTCCATATTTTTATGTGGTTTCCAGACATAAATGGAGTAAAAATATTCCTGTTACATGCAGTTAAGTCTGTAAAAATAATAGGAAAGGAAAATGTGAAAGAATTTCTGTCACTATAGTTTCATTTGTACATTTATTATTCCATGACTAATGCTTTAGAATAACCCTTTATTACCACAGTTGCGGTAAAGAAACATTTATTTTATTTACTTTCTCTCTATAATCCTTCAAAAGGGATCTGGGGGTTTTGGTCAACAGCAAGCTGAACATGAGCCAGCAGCATACCTTGGCAGCCAGGAGGGCCAACAGTATCCTGGGGTGGATTGCATGGCATTGCTCACCAGTGAGGGGAAGGGACTGTCCCACTCTGCTCCGCACTGGTGCAGCCTCACCTCGAGTTCTTTGTGCAGTTTGGGGTGACAAAGTATAAGAAAGATATAAAACTGTTAGACATTGTCCAAACGGGGGCTACGAAGGTGGTGAAGGGTCTGGAGAACAAGAAGTATGAGGAGTGGCTGATATCACTTGGTTTGTTCATCCTAGAGAAGAGTAGACTGAGGGAAGGTCTCATCGTGGTCTACAGCTTCCTCATGAGGGGAGCAGAGGGGCAGGCGCTGAGCTCTGCTCTCTGGTGATCTGCGATAGGACTCAGGGGGGTGGCAAGGAGCTGCAACAGGGGATCAGATAGATATCAGGCTAGATATCAGGAAAAAGTTATTCACTGAGATATTGGTCTGGAACAGGTTCCTCTGGGAACTGGTCATGGCAACAAGGCTGCTGGAGTTCAAGAAGCACTTGGACAGTGTTGTGAGACACGTGGTCAGATTTTTGGGTGGTCCTTTAGGGACCCAGGAGTCCCCAGATATTCCAACTCGGGATATTCTATGATCCTATGATTCTACAATTAGTGTGGGATTTATAGTTGCATTGACAGTGTTGACAGTGTAACTTTTGTGATTAAATACAGAAATCATTTAAAATGCAAGTGAAAAGAAGAAGAAGAAGAAGAAGAAGAAGAAGAAGAAGAAGAAGAAGAAGAAGAAGAAGAAGAAGAAGAAGAAGAAATGTTGTTTTGAAAAGGTGTTGTGACATTTCCAAGTTTATTTTAATGACAACATCCAAGTTGTAGGAATCACAAAGTAGAATACTAAATACCAATCAGACCTGTGAAGACAACTGTATGATTCAGAGTATACAAATTATTAAATGTCAAACTCCTGGGAGCAGAAAGACTAAAAGACACAGAAGAAAAATTTGCATATGTCCTGTGATAGAAGAGAGAAAGTAAAGATGTTCAAATCATTCCATCAATCTCATTGAACATGAGAAATACAAAAATAGTCTGTCTACAGCTTTGAAAACTTAATGAATCAAGGAACAAAATCTTAAAAGATCAATCCACCATGTAATCTATTAAAAATAATAACACTTCCATATTTAGCAATGATTTTAGAACAGAAGATTGAAAAATGAATGACAGGGCTAACAGAAGATGACATTAATTAAAGTTATGCTAAAAATATTACAATTTTGTTATTTAAAGATGGATATTGATCTCAGCTGGAACACATTACAGCAAAACCAAATACATTTATTTGGGAAATAACACATCCTATGATCAGTAAATTTTTTCTTGTTCTGAATGTATTTCCAAATTCGAGCAAAATTCCCTGAATATTTGAGATGAAAAAGTAAGTCTTATGACTATACTGTGAAAACACTTCCCAGGAAGGAAGTACTTCAATTTTGTCCATGTCACTGTTGTTATTTACTCAGAATATGGGACACTGAACTCAGTTCCTTTCTTGATTGTGCTGGCTTTACATTTACCCTTCAATGATATATGACAGCATAAAGAACAAGAGATCTGGGGTAAACAGCCAGGAAAGCTAAGCTTACATCAGTAAGGGCTTGTATTCATGTATTATGTTTGCCCTCCTGGTATCAGAAGTAACACATTTATTGGAAAAGAAATTGGAACAAAGACCTTATGTCCCCTTGTATAGTGCCTTTTGTGTCCGTTTTACATTCATAGAATCATAGAATAGAATATCCTGAGTTGGAAGAAACCCACAAGGATCATCGAGTTCAACTCCTGGCTCCACACAGGTCTACCCAAAAATCATAACTCAGACTATATGAATGAGAGCATAGTCTAAATTCTTCTTAAACTCCGACAGGATGGGTACCATGACTACTTCCCTGGGGAGCCTGTTCTAGTGTGTGACCATCTTCTCAGTAGAGAACCTTTTCCTGATATCCAACCTGAAGCTCCCTTGATGCAGCTTAACTCCATCGCCTCGGGTTCTATCACTGGTCGCTATGATAGAAGAGAGAAAGTAAAGATGTTCAAGTCATTGCATTAATCTCATTGAACATGAGAAATACAAAAATAATCTGTCTATAGCTTTGAAGACTTAATGAATCAGGAAGAGATCGGCACCTGCACCTCCGCTCCCTCTTGTGAGGAAGCTGTAGAAGCGATGAGGTCTCCCCTCAGCCTCCTCTTATCCAGGCTGAACAAACGAAGTGGCTTCAGCCGCTCCTCGTACGTCTTCCCCTCTAGGCCCTTCACCATCTTTGTAGCCCTAAGCTCCTACATTATATAAGATTGAGCCAATGATCAATGAAATGCAAGTGTTTAATGCATAAAAATAAATGCAACACGTTTTACAGCAAGAATGCTAATTATGAAGCTATTATGCAAAATAGTTTGCTTGTGGCTTTACTTCCTGTTGACAGATTGGTAAAACTGTGCTGCATTTCCTTTCGTTTTACAAAGACTCGGCATTGCTTTTTTCCTTCCAGATCAAAAGGAACTTTTTGCACCAAACATTAACTTCAGATTTTTAGTCTGGAGAGACAGTTTATTCCCCCAACAAACCTGAGTTTTATTCTGATATAATTTTTTGAAGGTCATGATAATTTTTAATTGGAAAACCCATATTAGTTACTTACATGGTCTTCCATTATGGCTTGTTGATTTGCATTCATTTAATGTTACTACAGCTTGAATGGATTCTTTTAAGCCACTCCCAATTTATATTCTTTAAAGGAAGAAGAGGAGACCACAATTTTAAATACGAACAGAGATGCCTGTGTAGTTCTAAAATCTTGGTTGTATATAGTGTCATCCACTGGATGTTCCTGAATCATTAGTAGCAAAGATCAAGCAATATTTATTTGTATTAGACACGAATGTCATGGAACTATTGCAATGAAACCATCTTTTAGACTACAAAACTGATACATTGCATATGCATATGCATATACAATATGATACATATGCAAAGCATATGCAATACTAGTTAATTCATTGTTCAGTGAAAATACTTGCAGTCCACTCTTGTCCTTATATATATACGTTATTAAAAAAAAAAAAAAAGGAAAATTTCATGAAATCAGTTCTTCTTCATGCAGAAATAATAAAATTAAAGAAAGAATAAATGTGCTACAGAAATCAAAGGTCCAAAAATCTGTCTCCTTAAAATTAATGCCTTTTGTACAAATAGTAATCTGCTTTCTATTCAGAGAAACAATCTAATTTGCAGCCCTTTGTTTTTTGGGATGATTGTGAACTCAGAGCATAAAACCAATTGTCACGAGATATTTCATTTATTCAGAGGTGAAAAGGTCTTTAGACAAATAATTTCCCTTTGCTTGTAAAGAAAAGAAATGCTATCATAATATCAATGAAAGAAACGAAAAGCAATAGAAGCAGGATTTCATGTAATTCCCTCCTCTTGCACACTGATTCAAAACTAAAATATCACTTTTCATGAAGAGCTACATAGTCTTTAGAATTCTAAACCTTGTTGTCTTACTTTATCATTCTATGATTCTATGATCATAACAGTATTTTTTTTACCATACATATGAGGAAAATTGTTAGACTATTAAAAGCAACAAGTTTAATGGGAAATGTGATAATTAAAACTTCTATTTTAAATCATAAGTGATTTTTCAGAGAAGATTAATAATTGTGAGAACTAACATTTCCTATTTTAGTCAATGATAACATTTCTATATTTGCAAATCCTTGTTACTCTTTCAGTTTTCAGAAGTTTTGTTGTTGTTGTTTTGTTTTGTTTTTGTTATTTGATGTATTTACTATTGGGTTTCTTGTTTATCTTTCTCCTGTTGGAAGGACTCCACCTAGCCAAATTTGGTGAAGCAGATTTGAGAAACACTGTTTTATAGATATGGAAGAAGACATCAAATTGAATATAATGTAGATTTATACATGCTCTTAGATTCCCAGCAAAGGAACATATATGTCAGGGTCACACTAGCAGTATAATATCCATTCCCAAATGAACTTGTGAGGATAAAATATATGGAGGATATTTCTAATGGAAATATTCAGACTGTAGGCAGGAGGTGATACAATGGCTGACAGCCATCTAGTTAAACAGAGTCTTATGGGATTAGATATTCTCTTCATCAAGTTTATGGAAAATTATATATTACTAACAGGCTATGCTGCTTAAACATAGATGAAATATTTTTTTTCTCATTGATCTCTACTAACAGGTCAATAAAATTGCTGTTAAATTTTCTAAAAATGCTGTTATCTTTTCCTGATATTTGAGTTGCCACATAAATCACTGTAAAAATTAGAGAGGAAAGGAGGATGAAAAAAAAAAAAAAAAAGTAGTAAGCTAGATCAATCCCAAAAGATTATTTTCAGGTTTTTGGCACAATGGATAAACTGACAAAAATAAACCCAAATGAAGAGTTTCCCTTTTCTTTATGAGCTTTAAATCCTTATTTTAATGTTATGCTTTATAAAAGAAAAAAAATTAATCCAACTAGAAGAATTGCAAAGTACTGCACCTGGAGAAGAAAAATACCAGGCATCTGTACTTGCTGGGGGCCACTGAAATGGAAAGCAGTTTCACCAAAAAAGAATTTGGGGATTCTGGTGGACTGCAAGATGAACATGAGCTAGTAAGGACAGGATGGCTAATGCTTTCCTGGGATGCATTACAAAGTGTCTTGCCTGAAGGTCACAGAAGGTAATCCTTCCTTTCTGTTCAATACTGGTGAGGCTATACCTGAAGTAATGTGTCCTATTCTGGGCTCTCCAGTGCAAGAGAGAAATGGATATACTGAAGAGTGTTCAGTGAAGGGCTATGAAGATGATAAAGGGACTGGAGCATCTCTCCTGTGAGGAAAAGCTGACAGAGATGAGAATCTTCAGCCTAGAGAAGAGAAGGTTCATCAGATGATCTTAACAATAGGAGGTCACAGAGGATGAAGTCAGGCTCTTTTAAATGGTGCTTCTAGTGGTTTTACCCTACTGGGCAGCTAAATTCCACAATATCCACTCTCTCATTCCCCCTCCTCAAAGGAAAAGAGGGAGAAAATGATGGAAAGGGCTCAGGGGTCCTCCCCCAGAGAAGTGCAGGGTAGCGGGGGCTGCAATCAGTCCTTGATGCTTCATCTCCACCACTCCTTCACTGTCACTTTCTGTACTGTTCCAACGTGGGGTCCCTCCCACAGGATGCTGTCCTTCCTGAACTGAGACTGTGTGGGTTTCCCACAGGCAGCAGCTCTTCAAGAACTTCTCCAATATGGCTCTGTACCACGGAGTCAATCCCTCAGGAGCAAACTGCTCCAGCACAGGTCCCCCACGAGTGGCAGCTCTCCCCAGATCCCCTGCTCTTGTGTGGGCTCCTCTCCATGGGCTACAGCTCCGGTCTGGGGCCTGCTCATGCAGGGGCTCTCCATGGGCTGCAGCCTCCTCCAGGCCACATCCACCTGCTCCACTGGGGGCTCCTCCATGGGCTGCAGCATGGAGATCTGCTCCACTGTGGGACCCATGGGCTGCAGGGGGACAGCCTGCTCCACCAGGGGCTTCTCCACAGGCCACAGGGGAACTTCTGCGTGCCTGGAGCACCTCCTGCCCTCCTTCTGCACTGACCTCAGTGTCTGCTGGGCTGTTTCTCTCATTCCACTTTCCCAGCTGCTGTTGTGCAGGAGTTTTTTTTTTTTTTTCCCCTTTCTTAAATCTTCTCTCACAGAGGCACAACCAGCATCATTCACTGGCTCTACTCCGGCCAATAGCAGAACTCTTTGGAGCCAGCTGGAACTGGCAGTTATCTAACATGTGGCAGCTTCTGGACTTCTCAGAGAGGCTACACTTGCAGCCCCCTGCTACTAAAACCTTTCTACATAAACCCAATACAGCGCCCAATAATGGGACAAGATGCAATGAACAAAAACTGGAACACAGGAGATTACACATGAACCTCAGGAACTACTTTTTTACTGTGCAGGTGACCAAGCACAATCACAGGTTTCCCAGAAAGGTTCTGGAATTTCCCTCTTTGGAGATCTTGAAAGGCTGACTGGAGCTGGTCCTGGGAAGCATGATAATTTCCTGGGCATTGATATAATTTCCACTTCAAAAAGCAAAAGCAGACCTTTTTTATTGTTGATATTATTAGGGGGTGGAGGGATGGGGCAAAATCTACTAAAATATAATAGCAGTCTAGCTCAAAGGGTGCACTTGTAATAGAAAGGAAAATGATACTTTATAAAATAACTTAATGTCTGTGTGTCTGACTGTAGAGCTCAAAAGCACCTATTTATCAGCCTGGCAGGTCTTTTTAAACCCTCTTAAGATCCTCACATAAATTCATGCCTGATTTCTGAATAAATATGCCTCAGTAGTGTGAGTAGCTTCATATGTGTCTGCTTTCAGAACATAGTTAACACCCTTCACTTTTATACATCGGTACATCCGCTGGTTTTCCACGTGATATAGGTGATTCACTGCTCACTTTTGAGAACCTCCTAGGAAAGGCCAAACTCCTTCACCGTGAGCTTTATCCACAGCTCCAGAGGAACCCAGTGCTCCAAAAACTGGGCCATAACTAACATACTTTTCTGACAATGCACTGCAGAAATTTGTGCTCAAAACACAGAAGTAAAATATTTACCTTTCTGAATGTACACCTTTAATGTATCCAGCTAAATGATCCTCTCCTTAGATATGCAAAAGCCATTCTTTTTTGTTTTATAAGATTGAAATACTAATTATAACAAAAGATGTGACATAGCTCTCACCGTGACACACTGGCTACCCTGTTTTTCCTGCTGATAATAAATGCTTACATTCAAAAAACTTTGCCAGGTGCTGGGAAGACAGGGATGGACATATTTATACCGAGGCATCATTAGCTCCGAACAATGCCTTGCTGTACTTTGAAAATACTGATGACCAAAAGATACCAAATAAGAAATGACCAGAAGAAAACAAGCAGATTTAAACTGGCATCAATAGCCATTGCAAATACACTATTTCAAAACTACTGTCTGTTATTGCAGCACAGATGAAAAGTGCTGCCAAAGCAAAATAAATGAATGTTAAAAAAATAATAATAATAATAAAATAAAATAAAATAAAAAAATCTTGCTCCATAAGATGCCCTGTAGCTCTAGTAAATAAAGTAACTTTATATATATATATATATATATATTTCTTTTAATGCTAGTGGTCAAAAAAAAAAATAAATTATTTTTTCAAAACTTCCCTCCTATTTTGAATTTATCCACTCCCTGGGCACATAATTAAGAAACAACATGCTCTGATTTTTTTACATAAGCATTTTTTGAGTTACAGAAAAATAAGACTTTAGATACAAAACTGCAATTAATCTTTATGATGATAGCATGGAGCCAGGTAAAATAAATTGTTTGTGTCTTTTCTCTTTCTATTTTTTGCTGTGACTATAAACAAATATGTATGTCTGGCAAACAAAAAGTACCTGTGCAGACTTCAGCAGCTGACCAGCAGGCAATGCACCAGGGTAGAAAGTTAAAAGAAAGTTAAACCTTACTCCTTTCCATGTTATGATAAAAAAATATGTTTCAAGTTTTCTGAAAAACGATGAAATGTAACTTGTCCTCACTTTCTTATTGTATATGATTCATAAAGTAAAAACTTTAAAATACATAAAATTAAATTCATCAAAACTACAGTTGACACTTATTTTAACCCTATGCCTGATATTTAGATAATGCACACTTTTTCCTTGTTATCAAAAAAACACATCTTCTTAGTTTTCAAAATGGAAATTAAGAAATAATTGCACAATTTAATGGCAGAGTTTAGCAGAACTATGTACTTATATATAATATACCTAATACATAAAATGTTCTTAAACTGGCTGTTGTTATTGATAAATTTGAAACCTAAATAATTGATTACAAAAAAATCAGGTTATAAAATTATGAACTAATGCAGTGACATTCTAAAAAAGGAGAGAGAACAAAAAGGTGAAGATCACAATTTTGTTTGCAAAGCCTTTTCCATATATCTTAAAAGCCTAAAACGATTTCAGAGGATTATCTTTGTCTAGATTGCTGTCACTCTTACTAATCAGTCTTTATTGATTTTCTGGTCTTGTGGTCTTTTCAAGTTCAACAAAAAGTCTGTAATATACTGCCCTTGAATACATACATAAATCTATTTGAATGACGCTTGGTTTGAAACTTTATAAAGACATTATTTTTATGCCTCTCTTATCTACAGGCTGTGAAAGAGTTTACAATATTTTTAACAGATTTTCTCAATATATTCATCAAATTTCAGCCATTCATTATATATCAACAAGCAGAAAAATTCTTAAGTATCCTACACATTATATGTAAGACAAATCCACACTTAAATGATTTAAACGGTCAAACAAACCAAAGCAAGACATGAAGCAACTGTTCAGAAGCTAGAGTGTTTTTCATAACTGTTCTGTGTGCTGATGCAAATTTTCTCTGAAGTATTGATCTTACCAGTAGAAGTCACTAAGTTAGAGAAAATAATAATAATAATAATAATAAATAAATAAATAAGAGCAGCTTGGACTTCAGTTTGTTCTCTTCATGTTTTTACTTATATTTGCTTTTCTACATACACTCATTGCTTCATACTTTATTTGCTGATTGTCCACAACAATATTTACAGAAACTTGTTTCATGCAAATGTGTTTTGGGAGACTTCTATGATTACATGAAAATGGTGGCATTTAGGGTATGTTAGTTAATTAGAAAATGATCCATAGCTTTGTTGACCCAGTACAAAGTCCAAATATAAATATTTGATAATTAAATACTTGGATCTGAAAATTATCCTTGTAAATAAATTAATTTGGGGGACCATTCTGATAACGATCTGCATTTTCTTATCTGCTTTCAAAAAAATAAAAATTAATATATATATATATGTAAGAAATGTCTTCAAGTTCCTCAAAAAAAAAAAAAAAGTTCTTCAAAAGAATTAGCTTTTGTCTGTTGACCATCTAACATTAAAAGTGGCTAAAATCATAGAATATCCTGAGTTGGAAGGGACCCACAAGGATCATCAAGTCCAACTGCTGGATTGACACAGGACCACCCAAAAATCAAACCATATGTCTGAGAGCATTGTCCAAATGCTTCTTGAACTCCAGCAGGTTTGGTGCCATCACCACTTCCCAGGGATAACCCTTGTTGAATAAACTAAATTAAAAATAATAATTGAAAAAAAAAAATAAAAAATGTATATACATATTCTTGAAAAAAATATATAATCTGTTTTATAGATAAAAAGTTCCAGAAAGTCTAGTTCATAAGAACCGCTGAGGCTGATTAAAAATTCAAGATAGAACATTTTTAATTTATGGTTTTACATATGGCAAAAGAAAGTTTCCAAAGTTATGAAGAAAATGACAAAGTTTAAATGCACGAAGTTATGATAAAACAAGTTACAATTCATATGCTCCTAGCGGTAGATGTCATTTTAATGTTATTACTTAATGACACATTTGATTTCTTTTTATGTCATTTCCCATAAAAGGGGAGAAATGGCACTAGAAAAAATGACTAGTTTTTATATACTTCATGTAGGCAAGACCTGAAACCAAAACAGTTATACACAAAATCAAATGTCTTTAAATGTAATAAAATGCATGCTCCACAGGAGGCTTATTGATCTTTAACAATTCTTGAAGGAAAACCAATAGCTCATAACATTTTTTAAATAACAAATTTACATAAGAATTACAGCTTAAAATAAAGGCGCGTATGGCTAAGGACTTCCCCATATACATTCTTAATAAAATATTAAGTTTAGATCTTATTTTCAGAATATGGACAGGGAGACCTTCCAAATACAATATCTACTTACACTACTATGATTGAAAAGAGTTAACAACACTGTGGTCGTTACTGTAGTTTCATTCTCTCTTGAAATTCTCATAAAGCTTTATTTGCCATATGCAGATCACTGGGATACATTTGTAAGGAAGATCTGTCCTTCTCCTGACTCAAATGAGTCATCTTAACCACAGGGCACAGCAGTTTGTGATTTTGAGTAATATTTTCATCTATTTTATTTTCTAGGGCGTGCATCTGATTTTTTTATCACTAAGCTAAAAATTATTTCCACTTTGGATCAGTTTTGTTCTGCATAGCATTAGCACTCTCCAGAACAATTACTGGAAAGACACAAGATGAAATTGAAATAAATAAATTGAAGAGTCAGGAAGAGAGGAAACAGTGGGAGACATTTACAGGTACATCTGTCATGGGTGGAAAAATGAATGAGATGCACTCCATTCAGGTGAAAGAATTGGCAATATGATTTAATGATAACAAAGCTTATGTAACTTCAAGATCTGATGATGGCAAGGTACACCTGATTATAACTGGAAGATACTCTTTATTGCATACTATATAAAATAAGCTATATACAACTTGAAGACACTAAATGAAAGGCATTACATACTATGTAGAGACTACATAAGAGAATGGATTTGGTGACATTAAATCAGAGAAACCCTCCCATTGAGTCACGAGGTTCAGAATGTCCCCGCTTGTTTCTAAACTCCTTGAACTGGGGAGGTAAGGAAGATTCTTAGGTAAGGCGTATAGCTTCTTAGAAGCGTATAGCTTCTTAGACTTATTTAATATTTTATGTCTAAAGGATTATATGCATTATGCAAATTATTTTTCTTACTTAGCTAAGATTATAAAGTGTGATCACAAAGAACCATTACAGCATGTTATTATGCTGTTACTTTTCTAGTCTGATTACTGACTACCTGTAGCAATAAGGGTCTTCTCGATCTGCAGACATAACCCTGGGAGGTTTCCATGACCAACGTCCCAGCATGTAGCCTGCTGTTGTTTCAGGGGAGCTCACTGTTCAAACTAGCCCTTGGCTATTTGTCTTTTGTCTCCCCCAAATCAAAGATACAGCCATGGACCAGACACGTCCATCACAACTGCCAGTGATGGTTATCTACTTATGCCAGATGCTCTGTTGGAGATGGTGAAGAGGAGTGGGTCGGAGTACACCGTCACAACATCCCACCTAATCTTAGTCACCTGCAGAAATTGTCTTAAATAGGAATACATTTCTCCCACTACCTGTAGAAAAGGGAAGGACAGAAGATGCCTCTGGAGAGCAGTTAACTCATTTTAGAACTGAATTGCACATTAAAGGTGTTTGGTATTGACTATAAAGAAAGTTGAAGATAATTAGGGTCCAGTTTAGCTTAAATGGGCTGAATCTGAGCTGTACTGGTTGAAAAAATAAATAAATAAAATAGAAAGGAACAGCCAATATTAGATGGTGTGATGGTTTCGCTCGGGTGGGTGACTGAGCTCCACCACAACCGCTCTCTCACTCCCCCTCCTCAAAGAGGAACAGGGAGAAAATACAATGAAAGGGGCTCAAGGGTTGAGATAAGGACGAGGAGATCGCGCAGTAATTATTGTGATGGGCAAAACAGACTCAGCATAGGGAGATAGTAAGATTTATTGCCTATTACGAACGAGCTAGAGAAGTGAGAAACAAAGGAAAGAAACCAAAAGCACCTTCCCCCCCCCATCCACCCTCTTCCACCTCCTCCCCCTGAGTGGCGCAGGGGAACGGGGGAATGGGGGCTATGGTCAGTCTATAGAAATTCTTCTCTGCCACTCCTTCTTGGTCACTCTTGTCCCCTGTGCTGTGGGGTCCCACCCACGGGATGCAGTCCTTGCTGAACTGATCCAGCGTGGGCTTCCCACAGGCAGCAGCTCTTCAAGAACTGCTCCAGATATGGATCCGTACCACGGGGTGCATCCCTCGGGAGCAAACTGCTCCAACCTGGGTCCCCCACGGGCAGCAGCTCCTGCCAGGTCACCTGCTCCTGCGTGGTCTCCTCTCCACGGGCTGCAGGTCCGGCCCGGAATCTGCTCCGGCAGGGGTCTTCCACAGGCCGCAGTCTCCGTCGGTGCAGGGCCACCTGCTCCACCGTGGTCTCCTCCATGGGCTGCAGCGTGGAACCCTGCTCCACCGTGGTACTCCATGGGCTGCAGGGGGACATCCTGCTTCACCATGGTCCTCACCACAGGCCGCAGGGGACTTCTGCTCCGGCACCTGGAGCACCTCTCCCCCTCCTTCTCCACTGACCTTGGCACCTGCAAGGCTGTTCCTCACTCCTCTCACTCTCCCAGCTGCTGTGTGGCGCAGCGTTTTTTTTTTCCTGTCTTAAATATGCTCTCACAGAGGTGCAAACAACATCACTTATTGGCTCAGTTCTGGTCAGCAGTGGGGCCCTTACCAAACATGGGGCAGCTTCTAGATCCTTCTCACAGAAGCCACCCCTATGGCCCCCTGCTACCAAAACCTTGTCACATAAACCCACTACAGATGGCAACCATGAATCAGCACTGTGTGGCCATGTGAGCTGAGCTTTATGGTTTTGCCTTGATGCAATTCTACATAGCTTCTTTTATAGAAAGAGGTCCACACAAACTTTAATTTTGATTAATAAAGGATTGGTGTATTAATGTGTTTTGGGGGGATATCAGTGGCTTTGTATCCTCCCTATTTTAACATTCAAGAGAGAATTATGGATGAGACTGATAGAATTGATTCTTCTTATCAGATATCAGAGAATTACAGAATCAGAGAATCACAGAATGGTTGTGGTTAGAAGGGACCTCTGAAGGTCATCAGTTCCAACACTGCTGCTCAAGCATAGCCACCTAGAGCAAGTTTCCCAGGACTATGTCCACATGGTTGTGAAGGAGGTAGACTCCACAACCTCTGTGGGCAACCTGTGCCAGTGCTCAGTCACCCTCACAGTAAAGTGCTTCCTGACGTTCAAACAGAACCTCTTGTTTTTCAGTTCATGCCCACTGCTTCTTATCCTGTCACTAGGCACCACTAAAGAGAGCCTGGCTCCACCTTCTTTACCTCACTTCAGTTATTTATATATATTGATAAGATCTCCCCTCAGTCTTTCCTCATATGTCAGATGTTCCCATCCCTCCATCATCTTCATGGCCCTTCATTGGACTCTCTCCAGTAGATCCATGTCTGCCTTGTACTGGGGAGCACAGAACTGGACATAGTACCCCAGGTGTAGCCTCACTAGTGCTGTGTAGAGAGCAAGGATTGGTTACTTTGACCTGCTGGCAATAATTTGCCTAATGCAGACCAGGATAGCATTTGTATTCTTTGTGACAAGGGCACACGTCTGTTTCTTTAAAAGTCTGTTGTCTTATGCTTATGACACATACTCAGCAAATATGTTTTACAAGTTGAACATCATAAATATTGTCTTCACTTTCTAGAATCTCTTAACTTTTTTTTATTATTATTAACAGAAAGAAATATGAAAAGCTTTTTTTTTTTTTTCTTCCTCATGAATTTAAGAACTAGTTTTACAAGTTTAAGGAAACAATAAGATTAAATGTCAGGCACAAGCTAATCCTTCCGTACATTGGAAAAGATAAACATGTAAGCAAAAATGTATATAAAAGATGTAATATAGATGAAAGAATTTAAAAATGTGTGAAAATTCCCTCTCCCCTGTGTTTTCAACACATTAAATTACAAAACAAAGCACTTTGATAGTACTAATTCTCATACTACTTCTCTAACAAGGTTCATTTCATTCCCCAGCTCTTTTCATAAAGGACAATACTGAAATAATTTAGTAATTGCTTTCCTGTCACAGTGCTCTCTGGTATTTAGGTAGTTTTAGTAAGAAAGCGTCATTTATGCTGCCAATGTGGAAGCCTTGCGAAAGTCATAAACTGAAAGCACTTAAAGATAAATCATAGAAAGTATAAGAAAGAACAAATGGTTTCCTAATTCATTTTGTAATATTTTATGGGAAGAGAAAAAACTGTTAAATTACAAATAGCGTGAAAGTTCAGGACTCTGCATCATAACATATCTTGTATTTTGTTTACGTTTTGTCTTCTTCTAAATTTTAAAACACATTATAACAACCAGATCTTCAAAACTGTGAATATTATTTTATAAATGAATAGTCCTGCACCATCAAAAATCTGTACTATGAATGCTACCACCTTTCTAATATTGCAGTTGGAAAATTACCCAGGAAATTGAAGATGTGATGGTTCTTTTCCTCCTTTTTCCAGAAATTTACTTCTATTCTAGTTTCAGCTACCTCTGCCCACTCATGTGACTAGTTTCTATGTGATCCCATTTCCTGCAATAAAGGTATTACAACTTCAGAGACTGTTTAGTGGCAGAAGAACTAATTTTTATTTGGAGGAATAAAAATATTATAAATTATGAAGAAAATCAAAAGTTTTGTTTTTCCCCAGAATAATGTAAGTGTATATAAGAATACATTTGAAAATAAATGTGTGCGTGAATGCAAGTGTTTTCCATATGAAAGACTATAAAGAAATTGTTAAATGTATTTCCCTAAAAAAAAAAAAATAATAATAAAAAAAAAAATCATAATGAATATGTTTTGAAAATAAAAGTTGTAGATAGTAGTGGTTTTACTCTGCTGACCAGCTAAACTCCACCATAGCCACTCTCTCACTCCCCCTCCTCAAAGGAAATGGGGGAGAAAGTTGTACTGGGTCCAGCTGGGATGTTAACTTTCCCTGCAGCAGCCCACACAGTGCTGTGCTCTGCACTTGTAGCTAGAACAGCAGTAGTATCACATTGGTGTTGTGTCTGCTGCTGAAAAGTGCTGGCACAGCATCAGGACTCTCTCTAACCCTCCTAGGGGGTGGGCACAAAAGTGAGAAAGAAACATCACCAGGGCAGCTGACCTAAACCAACCAAAGGGATATTCCATACCATATGATGTCACACTCAGCAATAAAAGGTGGAAAAAGGAAGAAGAGGAGAGGGGTGAGCTCTCATTTGGAAAACATCTGTCCTCCTCCCGAACACTGGCTACGTGCGTTGAGGCCCTGCTTCAAGGACGTGGTCAAGCATCGCTCATTTGTGGGAAGTAGAGAGTAATTTATTTCCTCTGCACTTCCACATAGCCTTTACTTGTTTTGTTCTGTTATTCCCTTTCCCCCTCCCTCTTCCCCTTTCCCTTTTTTTCCCTTTAGTTTAATTGTTTAATTAATAATATTTCCTTATTTTTTTTTCCCTCTTTAATTAAATTAACCTTATCTCAACCCATGAGTCCTTTCCTTTATTTCTTCCCTTCCTCATCTGAGGTGGAGGAGTGAGAGAGCGGTTGTGCTGTTCAGCTGCCTAACACGATAAAACCACCACAGTCCTTTCTGGTGCCCCAACGTGGGGCTCAAAGGGTTGAGATAACAATAGAATTGATTGCAACTAACACACTTACTAGCTAGACACCATGTTCAGTATCCTGTTAATATTGGCTTGTTTGATCATGCAATCCGAGTCATATTCTCCTTTCTCCTCTATATCCAATCCGAGAACGTGCTACAATCTGTGTTCATTTTTTTAAACTCGCTGTACTGCCAAGCACTGGCCTTGAGTTTAATCTGGCATTCAGGCTCTGCACTGTTATCATTTGGGTCTCACGGAAACTATCTTTTAGAGGATATTCAGAATTACACTGCCTTCCTTTCCTCATCTGGAAGTCAGTTTATGAATAATATCAGGAATGGTACCTTCTCCTTCTTTCACAGTGGGCTAACAGTTTTTACAACAGTTTTTGAGTATTTTGAATATCCATGTATAACCCATATACTGCTATTTCTAATTCTGCATAACGGGTCTCCTCTTCTCTCTAAGATTAGTTGATTGTTTAGAAAGCTTACCCAGCAATCTGTCCTGAAACAGCCTTGTGGCAGGTGGCAAGGTGTGTGGGAGGATATAGGCAGGTACCTGTCACAGGTGTCTCCCTCAGTAGTTTTGAACTGCACTCCTGAACAAGTGCAAAATCCTAAAACCTGATAGAATGTTTGAGAGTTGTATGCCTGTGGTGGTTTTACCATGCTAGGCAGTTGAACACCACAACCGCTCTCTCACTCCCCCTCCTCAGATGAGGAGGGGAAGAAGTAAAGGAAAGAACAACTCACGGGTTGAGATACCCTGACAATGCCGGAGAATGACAGCTTGCAGCATTGTGCTGGGTCCTGGCTTACTCCTACCAAACACTGTTTAACATCATCCAGCACCTTGAAGAGAGGGAGGAAGTCTCTGAATCTGATGACCAGATAGCACGTGCAGTGGCTGACCCAGAGGACCAACCGACTATGGTATCAGTCGCCCCCATAGTCATCTGAATCTATGACCAGATAGCACATGCAGTGGCTGACCCAGAGGACCAACCGACTATGGTGTCACTTGCCCCCATAGTCAAGTCAAAACAATGGAAATGGAAGTTAGCTTGTTTAGTAAGGGAAGAAACCTCTCCTAAGAAGGAAGGAGAAGGGGAAGAGGCAGGCACCTCTAAAGCAGTGCCATCACAAAAACAGCAGGAAGAAGAGATGGAAATCATAAAGGAATCAGAAACCACTCGATCCCTATCCCTGAGCGAGTTGCGAGAAATACAAAAGGGTTATGCTCGACACCCAGGTGAACACATCCTCACCTGGCTGCTTCGATGCTGGGACACGGGGGCCAATAGCCAACAATTAGAAGACAAGGAAGCCAAGCAGTTGGGATCCCTCTCTAGAGAAATGGTAATTGATAAAGGAATTGGGAGAGGGACACAGGTTCCCAGCCTCTGGAGGCGACTCCTGGCAGCTGTGAAAGAAAGGTATCCCCATAAAGAAGACGTATATCAAGTAGGCAAGTGGGCCACTGTGGATAAAGGTCTCCAGCAACTGAGGGAATAAGCCATGCTGGAGATGATTTATAGTGATTTGGGCAATCCCCAGACACCTAAATATCCCGATGAAGTCCAGTGCACAACATCCATGTGGCGTAAATTGGTGCAGAGTGCACCATCATCACATGCCAGTACACTGGCAATATTTAATTGGGATGAGGGGATGGGACCAACAGTGTATAATCTGTCCTGCCAGCTTAAAAAATATGAAGGCAATCTCTCTGCTCCACTATGCTAGTGTCTCAGCTGTGGAGAAATTGTCTGAAAGACTCGACCATCTCGTAGAATGAGCTTATCCCTCCTTATCCAGACAGAGTGATATTTCAGCAACTAAGAATCTATATTTTCCTGCTCGATAGAGTACCCAAGATGCACACCACGTGGCACCTTGTGGTTTTATCTGCATGACTATGGGGAAGATATGAGGAAATGGGATGGTGGACCTACTTCAACCCTAGCTGCTTGGGTACGTGAACTGAAAGGAAATACAGCAGCAAGAAGAGGGGCCCCTAAGAAAAACGCTGCTCCAATTTCTGTTGGGCAGTTCTCCAGAGGCAGTAGAAGAGTTGATGTTATTCTTGACCCTGATGAAGGGACCTCTCCTTCTCATTTGCAAGAATTAAGTGGCAGACACTCCAACCAGGACTAGAGGGGCCCTGCCTCTGGCCAGGCAGAGGAGAGGGATAACCGGATTTATTGGACTGTGTGGATCTGATGGCCTGGCACACTGGAACCACAAGAATACAAACCTCTAGTGGTCACTGGCGCACAATGTACTTTAATGCCATCAGGCTACCAAGGGACAGAACCCATCTGTATCTCTACACTGACTCATGGATGCTGGCAAAAGTACAATGGAAAGGGCTCAAGGACTGAGATAAGGACAGGGACATCACTCAGCAACTATAATCACAGGCCAAACAGACTCAACATATGGGAATTAATATAATTTGTTGCCTATCACTAGCAGACTAGAACAGTGAGAAACTCAAAGCAAAATAAAAACACCTTCCCCTGATCCACCCTCTTCTCACAGAGGCCACCCCTGCAGCCTCCCTTATACTAAGCCCTTGCCATGCAAACCCAATATCTAGTTTCACAGGAGTTTTAAATTTCAAGTTGTGGATGATATGCAGACTCAGTTAAGGACAGATGTCCACAGAACCAAAAACCATTGTGCTTGCCTTGCTAGGCTGGTTTTAAATTCACAGGATGACACAGTGAACTTGAAATGTCATGCCTGAGTCCAACAAGGCTTGAAAATTTATCACTGGCATCTTAAATTAATCCTGGAACTAATTAGGAAGCTTATAGACAACTCAGAATTCAAGTGATGTTTCTATTGACTTTTTCATACAGAAAGTGAAGGTTCAGAATGGAGAATGCCATGCCACAACCTTTTGTTCTTGTCATAGTCAACTAAAAGAAGAAGACACTTGTGTGGGAGACAACTACAAGTTTATAATTATCAACAACATTATGTTAGAATATGAAGGCAGACTTGCTTTTACCTTACTTCTTAGAATTACTAATCTTAATATAAAAATGGGAACAGTAGCAGCAAAAATAAAAAGGAAATTTTTCAAACATTCTGACTTTAAAGTAAAATGAAATACAAACAATGACAATCAAATCTAGGATGTAAAATAAATAAATACATAAATAAATCTCCACAGTAAATATTTTTTGTGTGTGTTTGAATGTTATGATCCTTGCATTTTTTTATTTGGTTGTTTTGATATTTTTTCAAAATAACAAGGTATAAATTCTAAATTCTGTAAAGAGACCTAGCCTGTTAATTCTCTTTGCCAGTAGTCACGAGTTTTCCTCATGGATTAGATGGAATTATGATTAGAGGGCAGGATTAGAAGATTATGATTAGAGGGCACCAGTATCTATTGTAGAAAAGTCCAAAAGCCAGTATTAATATTCCATCTATCTACTTATCTGCCACAAATCATTTTAATTCTTTTTGTATTTTATTGTACATAAGGTTTTCAAAAAGAGTTGTTCAAATCCTACCCACACTGCCTTGTTTAGGCAGCTAAACCATGGTGATCCACCATGCATCCAACAGTTCCATGCATCCAGCAGACTCAGTCCTGTAGTCCGTCGGTTCCCTGTATGAATGGGAACTCATGACCAGACTATGAATAAGTGCATAAGTGCAAATGAAGAAGTCTAATTTAAAACCCATAGTTAAGAAAACATGCACTTCTTTTTATAACTAAATAAGTTTTTGCTTTTTGGATACAGGAATTGTTAGCATCTTTGACAGCCATTCTTTTCCTTTACAGTGCTAATCACTACAATGAGCAGAGCTGTGTCAACGTGAATACATGCAGATATACATAGCCAAACTGAAGTAAAAAAGAAAGGAAGATAAGCAAAACAAGACTATTTGGAGAAAAGTCATTAAAGTGTTTTCAAGTGAGCCTCAAATGGAAGCATTAACATTCAGGATTATGTATTTTCAAACAATTTTTGTCCTAAAAGATCCTGTCCTTTTCAGTGTTTCTGTAAGAACACTTCTATGATTTTTTTCAGGTATTCATTTTCAGGCTTTCAAGTTATTAAACTACGTATAGTCCATCCCTCTTATCCAAAAAAAAAAAAAAAAAAAAAAAAAAGAGACAAGCAACAGAAACATTATCTCCACTTATTGTACCTGTGTCAAAGTGACCATGAAAAAAAGTCTTTGTCTGACTGAGCCACACCATTTTTAAAATTTCAAGCTGAAATTGGTGTTCCATGCACAAGGAAAAGAAAAGAAAGAAAAATTACTGGGAAAAAAAAAAAAAAAAAACACCTGCAGGCACTGATATTATTGGTCATAGATAGTAATGCTCAGAATAAATATTGTGTTTTTTTCTCCTCTTTTCATCCTGTCTAGATCACAATGGTGATATAGCCTGGAATAATCATCAGGGAGGCTTAAAGAAAGTGGAAAAAAAGAGTTTAAAACCCTACTTGTTCATTCTTTTCACTGTCTACATTTAACTGTTATACTGTGTGCAGTCTTTCTCCTCCCACCACTTCCTTTTACAGGAGAGATCGATTTTTCCCCTTTACAATGCTACAATAAATACACAGAATTTTATAACTTATTTAATGACTTTGTCTAAGATTAACAGCTTCCACAGTTTATTAGACAAGGAGAATGAGAATGGTTCTTTGTTTTTGTTGTTATATGACTTTTTAGTTAAAGATATTTTTACTTCAACAAACTAATATTTTGGACACCCAGCCTGGTTCACAAAACAATTAAGAAGCAGAGGAGCTACAGTACGTAAAAAATACAATTGAGTTCAAGACTCATATCCCTTGCTAAATATAGCTTAATGGACTTCTATCACACATAACATATGTCTGTTCTGCTTGCAGCAAGGTGAATATGATGATGATGATGATGATGATGATGACAATAATAATAATAAATAATTAGAACAGGATTGCACACAGTATCACAGATTCCTTCCACAGAACATTTTTGGCAAGACTTAAGAATATTCTGTGTCTGGGTCCAGTAAAGCTATTTTGTTGAAGCACTGGAAGCAGTTGACAAATAATGTATTACAGACACTGGTTCTAAGCCGTACTCTAAGCCATGAACTGGAAAACATCCATTTATTTCAGAAGTTCAAATTGGTGCTGTGTTTTCCTCCTGCTTCTTACAGCATTGAATTCCTCAGTAAGAACCCATAAGACAGACAAATATAGGTATGGCAGGAATTTATCTCCAGTATATGATGATGAAGTAGATACCAAGGTTCAGGCATTTATGACCCAGGAAACAGCTGTTCAAAGAGAAGTGTTGAAAAAAAAAAATGTCTTAGAAATATATAAAAAATATATACCTGATAATTCCATGCACCAAACCAAGCAATGATCTAAGAGTCATGCAGCTTGATTGTCATAGCTTGATAATGGTACAATAAACATTTTCAGTAGATGAATTCAGTAGATGTTGCGAGGCGGTGCAGGGACAAAATTAGAAAGGCCAAAGCTCATCTGGAGCTCAATCTGGCCACTGCTGTTAAGGACAACAAAAAATGTTTTTATAAACACATCAACACAAAAAGGAGGACTAAGGAGAATCTCCACCCTCTACTGGATGTGGGGGGAAACTTAGTAATCAGAGATGAGGAAAAAGCTGAGGTGCTTAACGCCTTCTTTGCCTCAGTCTTTAACAGCAAAACCAGTTGTTCTCTGGATGCCCAGTACCCTGAGCTGGTGGAAGGGGATGGGGAGCAGAATGTCGCCCCCACAATCCATGAGGAAATGGTTGGCGACCTGCTACAGCATTTGGATGCATGCAAGTCGATGAGGCCGGATGGGATTCACCCGAGGGTACTGAGGGAACTGGCGGAGGAGCTGGCCAAGCTGCTTTCCATCATTTATCGGCAGTCCTGGCTATCGGGGGAGGTCCCACTTGACCGGTGGCTAGCAAACGTGACACCCATCTACAAGAAGGGCCGGAGGGTAGACCCAGCGAACTATAGGCCTGTTAGTTTAACATCGGTGCCAGGGAAGCTCATGGAGCAGATTATCTTGGGTGTCATCATGCGGCAGTTGCAGGGCAAGCAGGCAATCAGGCCTAGTCAGCATGGGTTTATGAAGGGCAGGTCCTGCTTGACGAACCTGATCTCCTTCTGTGACAAGGTGACACGCTTAGTGGATGAGGGAAAGGCTGTGGATGTGGTCTACCTTGACTTCAGTAAGGTTTTTGATACCGTCCCCCACAGCATTCTCCTCAGAAAACTGGCTGCTCATGGCTTGGACTGGCACACACTTCATTGGGTTAAGGGCTGGCTGGATGGCCAGGCCCAGAGAGTTGTGGTTGACAGTTGGAGGCCGATCACTAATGGAGCCCCCAGGGCTCGGTACTGGGGCCAGTCCTCTTTAACATCTTCATCGATGATCTGGACGAGGGGATCGAGTGCACCCTCAGCAAGTTTGCAGACGACACCAAGTTAGGTGCGTGTGTTGATCTGCTCGAGGGTAGGAAGGCTTTGCAGGAGGATCTGGATAGGCTGGACCGATGGGCCGAGGCCAACGGTATGAAGTTCAACAAGGCCAAGTGCTGGGTCCTGCACCTGGGGCACAACAGAGCTGCAGGCTGGGAGATGAGTGGTTAGAAAGCTGCCTGTCAGAGAAGGACCTGGGAGTAGTGGTTGACAGTCGGCTGAATATGAGCCAGCAGTGTGCTCAGGTGGCCAAGAAGGCCAGCAGCATCCTGGCTTGCATAAGAAACAGCGTGGCCAGCAGGTCCAGGGAAGTGATTGTCCCCCTGTACTCGGCTCTGGTGAGGCCGCACCTCAAGTACTGTGTTCAGTTTTGGGCCCCTCGCTACAAGAAGGACATGGAGGTGCTTGAGCGAGTCCAGAGAAGGGCTACGAAGCTGGTGAAGGGTCTGGAGAACAAGTCTTACGAGGAGCGGCTGAGGGAGCTGGGACTGTTTAGCCTGGAGAAGAGGTGGCTCAGGGGCAACCTTATTGCACTCTACAGGTACCTTAAAGGAGGCTGTAGAGAGGTGGCAGTTGGTCTATCCTCCCTCATGCCTGGTGACAGGACAAGGGGGAATGGACTAAAATTGTGCCAGGGGAGGTTTAGATTGGATATTAGAAAGAACTTCTTTACTGAACAGGTTTTCAGTCACTGGAATAGGCTGCCCAGGGAAGTGGTTGAGTCACCATCTCTGGAGGTCTTTAAAAGACGTTTAGATGTAGAGCTTAGGGATATGGTTTAGTGGAGGACTTGTTACCATTAGGTCAGAGGCTGGACTCGGTGATCTTGGAGGTCTCTTCCAACCTAGACTATTATGTGATTCTGTGATTTTGTGAATGGAATGAAATGTACTGCCAACGTGGAGTGCTATGGGACTTGTTCATAATAAGTAATATCATAACTTTTCTTGATTTCAGTGGAGTGGGAAGGGAACAGCAGGACCCATATTTCTTGTGATACTAGTAAAAACCTAGATATTTGAGACTTTGAATCCTACAGTTAACAGGGAAGGTTGTTCATACAGCATTGTCTGTACTGGCAGTTAACTGAATTAGTTCAATAAAATTTAACATTTAGTTTGAGTGCTGGCATACTAGTCATGGCAGCCTTGCTGGCAGTTGCCACATTCTGAGAAGAGCCCAAGGTTTGCAAGGTCCCAGAGTTTTAAGGGCATTTCTGGGTACCAACACTCTTATGCCATGTGTGCTGTATGTACTGTGAATATAACACACCCCTAGGGAGTGCCAGAGACCAGGGCCGTTCGTCTGGCAGTTTGCTCCAGAAGGGCGGCACACTCTTGTCACTCAGCACGTAGGTGACCTGCTCTGCCTGCCTGCTCTGCTCACCTGGAGATGTGGACTGCAGCCCTGACAGCCTCCCCAGCCAAAGCAACGCAATAAACTATTCTGTCAGGTCTCTACAGTAAGGAGGCATGGACACAGTGACCATTTGACAGAAAGCTATGTCCTCTGATTCTCTTCCTCTTACACATGCTTGGGCTAATGCCCTACAAGATGGAGCTCCAAGCAGGTTGTGTGACCACCCAGCTCTCAGGCTGTGGGGTGGGCCTGACACTGCTCCCTGAGATGAAGGGCTAGAGCAATCACACCTATGCAAGGTATGGCTGGGTGGATGAACTGCTCTACCTGATGACCAAGTTTCAGGAAGAGGTAGGGAGACTGAGAAACATCTGGGAGTCCAAAAGGTCAATGAAGCCACGCTCTCCCTTCTCTGCTATCCACATGCCAACTTAGCACAACCACTACCGAAGCAGGACAAATATCTGAGCTGCATCATGATAAAGGCAGCAATTTGAGGTACACTAAGGAGTAGAAGCAAGTTACTACTCAGAACTATAAAAGTAGCCTCTGTCTGTCTATTCAAATTCCATTAATGAATAGGTATGAGGCTCTGGTTATGGCAGACAAAGCATGTGGAAAGATAGAAGAAGAGACATCAATGGAAGTTCTCCCTCCAAGGTTAGATAAACCAAGGCTTCTTAGAAAGTGCAGCAACAAGATCAGTGCCATGAAGAAATGGCAGCGAGTTGCAGTCATAGGTTACTCCTTCCTGAAAGGAACAAAAACTCCCATCTGCAGATGCTCTTCCCAGAGAAATTTGCTGCCTCCCTGAAGCTATCAGGCTGTTACCAGTAAGCTTCCAAGTACAGTAGAGCCTTCAGTCTACTACTCACTCCTCTTTCATGTGGGCACCAGCAACATAGTAACAGGAACCCTGAGGTCTATTAAAAGAGTCTTCAGAGCCCTGGGGAGAGAACTAAAGAACTGAGGAGAACGGACAGTGTTTTCCCAGTAATAGGGAGAGACAGTGAAAGAAACAGGTGAGCCCAGGTCATCAATGTCTTTCTCCAAGATTGGTGCCTTCACCAGAATTTTGGGTTTTATAATCATGGAAGATTCTTGAAGATGAAAGGTCATGGGGGGGGGGGGGGGGGCAATATAATAACGAACACTGAGTTTAATCCATGGGATGTTATGACATCGTTTAGTTTGCCAAAGGCTGTGGGAGTCTGGGGAGATCCCTGCTGACTGGAATCTAGCCATTGGTAAACCCATCTACAAAGAGTGCATAAGACCCGGGAAACTATAGACCTGTTCATTTAACTTCAGTGCCTGAAAGAGTTATGGAGAAGATTATCCTGGGTGTTATGGAAAGCTGTTATCAGGCATAGTTAATATGGGTTCATCAAGGGAAAGTCCTGCCTTAGTACTTTGATCTCCTTCTATGATAATGTTTCACCCACACTTGGTGGATGAATGGAAGGCATTGGATGTAATCTTTCTGGATTTTAGTAAGGCCTTTGATACTGTCTCTCACACATTCTTTTGGAGAAATTATCCAAATGTGAGATGAAGAGATTTTCTACTCTGGGTGATGAACTGGCTGAATGGCAGAGCTCAAAGGACTGTAGTGAATGGGGCTACATCTGGCTGGCAGCCAGTCATTAGTGGTGTTGTCCAGGTCTCAGTTACAGGGCCAGTCCTGTTCAACATGTTTATCAATTATCTGGATGCAGAAGTGGAATGTGTCCTCAGCAAGTCTGCTGATGATACTAAATTGGGAGGCACTGTTGACTCTGGATGGACATGAATCCTCAAAGAGGAATCTAGATACATTAGAGAACTGGACAATCATAAGTGGCATAAAGTCCAACAAAAGTAAATGCCAGGTTCTGCACCTGGAATAGACTAATGCTGAGCACAGGTACAGACTGAGAGACTAGTGGCTAGAGAACAGCTCAGAAGAAAGGAATCTGGGGTACTGGTCAACAGTATGAGTAATCATTTCCTCTGGGTAAAGGATGCAGCTTAATGCAGTAGAACTGGATACTTTGACAGAGATTCAGATACCTGCAGTTGGAGATAAATAAGCAGAGCAGACAGTATTTCATAACTGACTTTAAAAGCACAGTAACTAATTCAAGGAGAAACAGGGAATAGTAGCACTTCTTTTTTCGCTATGTACTTGTGTCAATAAAAAAACTTTTTGAGAAACACTGATCTTGGTGCTATAAATAGTTTACAACTAATAATGTCAGATGCCTTTCATGTTAGTTTTCAACTGCAACAAATTCTAACCTACATTATATAAAGTACACAGAGAAAGGATAATTATTTGCCTTCAGATACTCAGAGTACTTGAGCTTGTGACATGTAAAGGTTCAGAGGAATGAGTTTGTCTTTGAAGAACCTATAATAAGTAAGTCCTCCTAATTCCAGTGCTTTACGCCACAAGTTCTCTTACCATTTGCTTTTCAGTATCTTTTCAGTCTCATATAACAATATTCTCTTTGTTGGTTTTCTACATCAGTTACATCATTATGTGTATTATTATAATGCTTTATGATACTTAATAAGCTAGTAATTGTTATTATGTTTTCATATATTTCAATTCCCTTCACTGCTCTTGTTTTGTTTATTCTTCCCTCACAACCCCCAAGACATGCTGACACTACTGATTGCAAAAAATAAGAAAAAGAACAATTTTAAACATGACTGCTTTAAAAATAAATATTTTGTATAATAATTAACCTTGGTTCAGCATAGTCTCGTCCAACCCACAACCACACAAGCTGTTGTACCATAAAAAATGAAAAAACAGCAGTAGGAACCAGAAATTCAGGTTCAGAAAGCAGTATCTGAGTAAGCCAGCACTGCTGCCAAAAGCAGTAGCGTGGCCTAAGGCTAGTTATCTATATCTCTTAGGCACAGCATACTTGCGAGTCATTCAAATGGAAGCACCAACAGGATGGCTGCAGCTGGAGGGAAAAGTTATGCCATATTGCCACCAAGATCTCAGCAGGCAATGAAAAATGACAGCAAAAAAAATAAAAAAGGCAAAAAGACATTTGCTTACTGAGTTGCAAGTATGATTTGTGATTGCCAAATCTGCAAAAGACGTTTCAGATATATCTGCTTAAGAAGATAGAAGGGACTCCAGGGCCAGAAAGACATGACAGAGCTACCAAGGCTACCTCAGAGTCACAAGGGGAAGTCCAAAGATGTACTTAGCTGAGGATAATCACTGATCCAGATGTGTTGATTACATACATGCTAGGCAGAAGTTCTATACTCAGTTAAGTTTATCTGAATTGTCTATCCACTCCCTAGAGAAATGTGGCATTGTGCAAGATACAAAAGAACTCTAATATTCCTGTGAAGTCAGAATTAATGACAATCAAGGAATGAGGCAGCTGATCTGGAAGACACATGGAAAAGTATACTCCAAAAAGATAAATCTCAAAATAAAAATGTATGCTTCAGAACTCTTGGATCTGCAACTTTTCATCTCTGAATAGGTTTGTCCAGAACTGAACTTCTAGCACGTCTTAGTCTGGTTCTACTTCTTTTCTGGCTTTGGGGATCTATAGCATCAATCTATTTATTATTGATCACTGATCATAGAGCTTTTCTCGAACGCATTTCCACACAGAATACACTAAATAAAATTTGTATTATTCCCATAATCTCAGAGTATTCCTGGTATCAGACAGAAGAGACAAGGTCAGTTTAGGGCTCCATACCACATTATGCTCCTTTCTAGATGTACATTAACATAAAAGGGCACATGGCAGTGGACCATGGAAAGGAGCATTTACCAGAAGCATATTGATCTCAGCAGTGAAGGGAACCAGGCCTAGGCAGCATGAAAGTGGTGAGCAGAAGATGGAAGACCATTAAATGTGCCTCTCAAACATTACTATCTCCATGTATAAAAGTGGAAAATAGGAGGAAAAAAATGCATTCCATCATATGTAGACAGGCTACTAATGGCACTCAGGAAACTTTCTCCCATGTTTCTATATTTTTCATGACCATTGGATGTGTTATCCAGTATGCAATATCTGAGATAACTGAAAACTTATATGACAGAAGAAGATATTGTGTAACTTCTGTGACTGATGATCCTTATCTAACAGCTCTAGCCCTGGCAGAGCCATATACTTTTGGAAAGCTCCCACAGAACATTCCTTAGTATATTCAGACGATGATGAAAAGGCTGTTACAGTAACACTTTACAGGTTTTCTTAGAAAAGGGGGAAAAAAGACAGAGAGAAAAAAAAGAGAATATCTAACATGCGAAGGTAATCATTTTTTGGTCAAATTTTGACAAGTTTAAAGTAGAAGCTACCAACAATAAAGGCTCATGACATATAGTAACAACTATAGAGTGGAACAGTAAAGGATGAAGGTGACAGGGTGTCAACTGTCTCCCTTTATCACACAGTCCTTCAGATTAAATCAATATAAATTAATAATTTATAAATACTCATATTTTCGGAATATTAAAATTTCCTTTTTGTCCAGTGTGGTATGGATGGTCTTGAGTTGCAAAACCTTTAGGTCATTACTGGTGTAGATATATAATAGATAAAGGTTGGGCTTTAGATTAACTGTGACTCAGCAAAACTGGTTGTATAATTTCTTGGGTTTAAAATGAAATCATGACAATCAATTCATAAATTAGCTTCTCCAAAGCTAATGAGAATGTGGTGTTATTTTGTTGATCTTCATATAGTATGTCTGTGACAGTTCATCTATGACTGACTAACAAAATAAAAATTAGCGTGGGTGTTCTTATCACACTATATTGACATGATTTTTCTGCTGATTATACAGTTAGTAATGGAATGTACATTTAAATAACATGTACTTAAGAAAATCTAACCACAAAGACTGATATTTAATATGTTTGCTTTTTAATCAAAGATACCACATAATGGTGTCCAAACCTCCAGAGTTTACTAAGACTTAACAGAAGAAATATTGTAAAGCCACTGTTAACACTGTGGTGTTTCATGTAACCTTTTGAAGCAAAACAACCATATCCCTTCCATTTCCCTCACAAGTGCCAGCTCAGGTGATACAAACCAAATGGTGTGGACTCTGTTTGGGTCCCTAATCAATTAAGATCAGCACAACACCACATGCTAACAGCCATACAAAGCCAGTATCAATCTTCACGTGGCTGTTATCGGTATCCCTTCTGGGAACTTTTTGCTGTTATATAGGGAGGTCTACCTTCCATGCATCTGAAGTTAGGTCCTCTCCCAAGGAGAAACTGTTTCAAGAGCCCATGAGTGTTGCTGTAAGAATAACAACTAGAACAAGTTCATAACAATCAACACAGATTTCAACACAATTCTTCTCTGTGGACTTCATTTGTTTTCCAACATTTGGTCAACATTGTTCAGCCAAAATGTCCTCTACGAGGAATTATTCTTACTGTCTTCACAATAATGAGCCACCTGCAAAAAAAAAAAAAAAAAAAAAAAAAAAAAAACTTGGCAAAATCCAAAGTAGATTAATTTAGTTTTGTATTGGATTAACTCCACTATCTTCCCTGGCTAGTCACAAAAGGAGCTTATATCAATAGAAAAGTTATTGTTCCCCAGCCAGATGAGTCTTACAAACTCTCCTATGACTACTGTCATAAAAGAACAGTCACTTACAAGGTTATGACCAAATGAAGTTCAAAACCTTGAATTATCTACTAAACAAAGAACTGTGAGCTGCAAATTCTAAATATGGAAGCAGTCCATTTATGACTACCTTATAATCCATCCAGCATTCCCTGGAGAAAAACATATGTACTTACACTGCATGCATAAGTGCCTTTGGCCTCAGTCACATGTAGTGCATTTGTGCAAACTAACCATACAATATGTGATATGTAAATTTTAGATTTCTGGAGTTCACACAGAGACAGGAAAGTTATCTAGTGATTCACACAAGCTCCAAAAAGGCTTTCAGATGCCCTGAAATATGGATAAGTAGAAAATATATTACACCTGCATAAACTAACATTAAAACAAAACAAAGGCTAGAACCTGAGAAATCCAGCTGCATGGTAGTCTTAATTTGTGATAGTAATAATCCTGAAGTTGAATATAATTATTTTTTTTTAATCATAAAAATTGTACCCAAAATTTTGCCAGAAAAAAGGTTACTTAAAATCTTTAGTTTGTTAAAAATAATCCCTCCACAGTCACACAGAAGGAGAGGAAACACAAAGAATGCCAAGACAACTCCATAGAATGTATTTATGCTGGTAGTAAGTGCCAGATGGTAGCACTTGCATATGTTTCCAGTGCTAATGCAAATTGCAGCACAGTGGACACAGCTTTAGTAAGTAATGGTCTTTCTACAATTCATGACAGCGAAGTGCTGGTTCCTGCACTTTGGTCACAACAACCCCATGCAACATTACAGGCTTGGGGCAGATTGACTCGAAAACTGTGCAGAGGAAAAGGATCTGGGGGTGTGGAATGATGCTCACCTGGACATGAGCCATCAGTGTGCCCAGGTGGCCAAGAAGGACTACGGCATCCTGGCCTGTATCAGGAATAGTGTAGCCAACAGGAGCAGGGAGGTGATCATCCCCTTGTATTCTGCTCTGGTGAGGCTGCAACTTGAGTACTGCATGCAGTTTTGGGCCCCTCGACACAAGAAGTACATTGAGGACCTGGAACATGTCCAGAGAAGGACTACAAAGCTGGGGAAGAGCCTGGAACACAAGTGTTACAAGGAGCAGCTGAGGGAATTGGGGTTGTTTAGTCTGGAAAAGAGGAGGCTCGGGGGAGACCTTATTTTTCTCTACAACTACCTGAAAGGAAGTTGTGGGGAGCGGGGGGTCAGCCTCTTGTTGCACAAAACTAGTGATAAGACTAGAGGGAATGGCCTCAAGTTGCACCAGGGGACGTTCAGTTTGGAAATGAGGAAACATTTCTTCTCAGAAAGAGTAGTCAGGCATTGGAATGGGTTGCCCAGGGAGGTGGTGAATCGCTATCCCTGGAGGTGTTCAAGGAAAAGTTGTACCTGGCACTTAAGAACATGGTTTATTGGGTGACATTCGTAGTAGGGTGATGGTTGGACCAGATGATCTTGGAATTCTTTTTGAACCTTAATGATTCTATGATTCTATGACTGTTTCGATTGCCCCAAGACAATTTTAATTTACCCAGAAGAAAAAATAACAACGACTAGGATATTCTGATAAGTTTTTTGTTCCTTCACCCTGCCCAGAAAATGAATTCAAAATATCAGATATTTTCTTTTCAACATTTTCCATGACATTATTTCAATATTTCTGTATTACTATGTTATATTATTTGTGCTGGCTCAAAAAAAATACTCAAACTATATAATCTCAATGAGATCAAATTAATGATAATCTCTGATCTTGATTGAACTGTTATTTCTTGTGCGAAATTTATGTAAATCCACATTTAACTGGGATAGAGTTTATCTTTTTTTTTATCATATCTATAAATATCCACTTCTTTTCTATTACTATTATTAATTTGAGGAGTGAATAAAATAAAATTAATATATCTGTCCCCTGATAGTTACGTAGAAGAAATAAAATTCAGCTATGTTTTCATAAATGCAACTAACTCATTAATTTATACCGCTTTTGAAATAAGTAGTGGTTAAGCAGTACTTGGAGCTAACAATGCTGGATTTCTTCTGCTATTTCAAGTGTGGCCTTGGGCAAATCACCTCTCCATGCCTTTCAGTCTGCACCCAGAAACAAAAGGACTAATAATACTTATCTGCCTCAGAGGTGGTATTAATTCATTACTGTTTGTAAAAGATGATAAACATCTAGTTTTCAGGATACACATTATCACTATTAGATTAGCTCCTATTAAATACACTATATGAGTTCAAGCTCCCTACAATATTGTAATTTAACTGAAGCTAAACAACTGTGACTGTCAACTGCAAAATGCCAGGAAATACTTTCCTTTTAATTTTCAGCCTGCAGGAAAAAAATGTGAACTTTGCATGGATCTCTCTCAAGAAAAAGTTGTTCCCAACAAATAATTATTTTTTTTCCTACATGCTCATCCTTACAAATAGCTCTTACATCCTCACTTTTTTGAAGTTCAACATTATACATAACATGAACCATGTCAGACACAGTAAATGAAATAGGTATTATTGTGTCAAAATTGCAGATTTGATTCTTGACAAGAAGAGATAAGGGTTAAAAAAAAATCATTGAAGTGTGTAACTCACAAATTAATTGCTTGTCACCTGAAAATATAATATCACTTCTTAGCAATTGCCAGAGACACTATCCTGCATCACTGCATTGGAGTTTCATGTACTTTCTGGTCACAAGGTGGTATGACACTAAACTGAAAGAGTGTGATTCAGCCACCCCATAAGGAACTGCAGAGATCTGATGATTACCTCCAAGTACAGAAGTCAAAATGGAAGGTAAATAGGGATGTGCGATTCCAAATGCAGTAAGAATAGGGATCTTAATGGAGCTAGAAAATAAAACATTTCTTTAAAAGGGATAGAGAATACTCTACAATTCAAGGGAATTTGAGCCTTTGAGGAGAATAATGTGACGACAGAGAGGAGCAAATAGTAGGAGAAACAAAATTTAATGGAGGATGACAAGATTAATCAACTCTACTACAGACTTGCAGACAACTTGTATGTGTTATGTGAACTGTGAGTATGACTCCTAGGTAACAGGTCTTTGCGTATAAGTACATCACAGCAACTCTAGAGAAATTCTAAATTTAGCCAGAGCTCAGTAAATTTGTGGTCAGTAGATGAAATCTTTACTCTTTGAGGGGCAGAACTGTCCAGCATCTGCTGAGCTCAAAACTTAATAGGATATATGATCCAATACAGTTTGTCTCAGAAGTAGGTAGTAATACAAAAATGTCCATCTTGCCTTCTACACTCTGCTTGCAGAGCTTCAGAGAACACATTGGCTGACCACGAGCTCCTGAAAATATTACAAATAGAAATGTCTATCTCATAATTAAACGATAAAGGTTTAATCGTTGGGTTTAGGCAGAAGTCACTTCTTCCTTCACAAAGCCAGATAAATGTGGAATCAAGAGATAAAGTGAATAGTTTTACACGGATATAGCAATTAATTGCAGATTAAATGTTAGTCTATTGAATAGCTTCATTCCCTCTGATCATTAGAGGAGGGAGGCAAATGTACTTTAAAGGCATGTAACTAAACCATAATGCCTTCAGATGTGCATTTACTATGAAATGCAACAACTCTGAGTACTCAGAATCCGGCATGTAGCAAAGCCCTCTCAGTGCCTTGATACAGATATTGATGTTTATCTAGAGTAGACTCAGGCTTTACTCAAAACCACTACAGATTACTAAATCTGGTAATCGTGGCAGGACTGTCTGCACTTGAATAATTGAGTTTGGGACCTCACTATAGACTGGTTATTGGGGTAAATTGCAAAGGGAGTTTCAGCTGACTGAAGTTGCAGATGGTCTCTAATCCTTTCCTATACATGTTAGGTATCATCTGGGTCACAAGGACCTTTTGTGAACAAGACAGCAACTAGGAGTAACTGCCCCACCAAAAAATGCAGACTAACTCTGAAAGACCTACTCAAAAGATAGATATTGTGGGAGTGTGGCCATCGGGGTGGACAAGCCCCATGGTTGGTGGTAACATCAGACTCTTAACGAGTCTTCCTTCCTTCCTTCCTTCCTTCCTTCCTTCCTTTCTTCCTTCCTTCCTTCCTTCCTTCCTTCCTTCCTTCCTTCCTTCCTT
>NC_048893.1:18849036-18898694 GCF_011077185.1 Oxyura jamaicensis
TTCCTTCCTTCCTTCCTTCCTTCCTTCCTTCCTTCCTTCCTTCCTTCTGTCTTTCTGTCTGTCTTTCTGTCTTTCCTCCTTTCCTTCTTTCTTTCTCTTTCTGTACATATCTCAAATTTTCCACTCTAAGTTTTTCTTCTGGATTACTTCCTGGTACTTTGACCAGGGAACCTTAACAAAGATGTGGATAATGTAGTTTTTGGTGTTGTTTTGTTAAATTAGCTATTTGATCACACTGTTTGTATGGTATTTCTGTCATGGGTTTAATCCTCTGAAACAAAATCTGAGTGTGTTTCTGGGGATATAAAACATTCCCGAGACTCTTTACAGTAAGCAGTGCAGATAAAATCACATCAGGCTTAGCTCCCATTAGAACAGCTCCCAGTACAAATGCTATATACTGCTCTAGTGAGCTGCATAATAGGCATCTTACTAATACAGGTACTTGAAGATAACAATCACAAAAATAAAAATTAAACAAATAAATCACAAATTATGTCATAGGACCCACCCACAAATTATCCTGTGTGGATGTGGCCAGCCAGATCTGGTGGGTGGTAGCCATGAAAAATGAGACAAACTGATTTGTACTATATTGCATGGGACCAGAAATCATTCTTTGGAGTGAATGATGCCATTACTAGTGATCAACCCTTTTTAATTCCCGCCTTGTCTTAATGTTTTTTAACACAGACACAGTCTGATATGTTGTAAATACAAACTGCAGAGCCCAAAACAATGTCATGAAGAAGCTGACAGTGCCAGGGCAGATGAGGCCACAGCGATATCCAGCACTGAGGCAGTCTCACAAACTCTGGACTTCAGAGATTGTCTGGGATCACTTTTTGCCCAAAATTTCACATGGGCATAGATCACCTAGAATGGCTACCCAGTTCCTACTGTTAGATATAATTTTCACAGTTTGATCTAAATGGCAGATGGGCCAGCCATACAAAATATTATTATAATGCCACTCAGAAAAGTGACATAAATATGCTTTTAAGTTATTCTGTAGTCAGCATTCTGCTTGGCTTTGCTCTGCTGTACCTGTTCTCAAGAGTCAGACACAAGGTACAGTGACAGAGAACTGAATCCAACTTGTTTTATTTATACCTGAAAAGATGCAGGCAGTTTTAGGAAAATATAAGTTTAAATTTTTCAACAAGGAAGACTGAATTCATCAAAGCACTATCTTCCCCTCAGCTTCCCATCTGGTACCTGGATTCCTGTGAAGATAGCAAAAAAAAAAAAAAAAAAAAATTAAATTAAAAAAAAAGTGCATACCTATTTGAAATAACACATTTCCTATCAAAAAGAATGCAATGCTTTTACACTGACCTAACATTTCACAATGAGCATTTTTTCATTTTTTTTCAGAGCAAGAATTCTGATTTTCATTCCCATCACATTCTTCACATTTCATTTAATGAAAAATACTTCCACAATGTTCCAACTAATAACTGATTAAACCAGTAGAAGAAACACATTTTTTTGTTTATTTTCTTTTCTGACAACCTGTGACTATAGAGACATAAGGTACTCTACCCTCCTTTAAAATGTCATTATTCATGAGTATGAGCTTCTGCTTCTAATTTAAATACTCAAGACTTCTACCATTTTATTTTTGTTTTCAAATGACTTCTGTATTACAGTTTGTTTTGGGGGCATTTTTCATATCAGCAGGGTAAGATTAGCATTGACATTTGTCATGAGCTATTGAAGAGACAGCAGGAATGCAGTGTTAATGTTGATAGCAGTTTTCGATTTCCATCATACTAGCCTCAGAGCTCCTGCTGACATTATAACACTAACTCAAATATTAACATAAAATATTGAAAATACCATATGGATGCTGTTTGTGAATACTTGCTGTGAATGTTGAAGAAATGTTTTGCTCACAATAAATATTTATAACATTGTATGAAATGGCACAGACATTAACTGTAAAAAAGAACTTTCATCAGAACACTGAAGATGTGGCAAAGCCCTTCATTTAGTGAAAGCACATTAAAATGCAGCAATAGTCTTCACTTAAATGGCCTGATTCTCCACTGCTGTGAACTTTGTAGAGCAATTCATGCCATGCCAGGAAGGCTACTGCATTGCAATGGGAAGACTTACAAAAACATAAACTGTGACATGACACGGGGCAAAGGAGAACCAAACAGGAAAAATAAATAAATAAATAAATAAATGCAAGCCTAGTTTTGTAATAAATATGTTAGAATGAGACCTGTACTTGATTCCACTTGTTTTGTTTCTGAATCTGAGCAAGTCTCTTAGTCCTAAATTCTTGTCTCACTGAAGCTGAAGGGAAAACATCCCTTTGTATTTGTTGGAGAGAAATGGGTCTTTATAAGCATAATATGTTTTACAATTGTAGACATTCTAGAGGTCAGTAGGTAGGTTAAAAGATGTACTTTTTTAACTTAGTCAGTAAATGACACAATCTGATGAGGATCTAGTCTCATTTCAGCAAAGACAATATGTTGTCATCTGTGTGAACCACAATCTCCTTTTCAAAAATGGAAAAAAAAAAAAAAAAAAAAAAAAAAAACTCATATTCTGCTGCTGGGAATGATGTTCTGCACCTTGAACTGTGTAAATGGTGATAACTAACATTTTTATTCTGCTGCTGATATATGTTAGTTAGTCTGACTGTTTACTGAAATGATTTCTGTGAACATTATGAAGTGTCATCCTGAAGCTAGTAACATTTTATACATCTGTATCTATTCTTTGGATTCCTGTTATGCACCCTTTGAATCCCTTTATATAAATACATGTGTATGAAAATCATCATTGTCTTACACATACATTTTTGCCCTCATCAATACATTTATTGAGTCCTGTGCTGATGTGAATCTGGCATGTTTCCTCCTTTTGTGTGAGCCTGGGAGCACTGGTCAATCTAACAGACTCATGCAGTAAGCTGTGGCCAGAAGTTGCTCTAGAGTACTGCTTCTGCAGAAATCTATGTTCTTCTAAATCTAAATCACGATCCGAATCTAAAACACGATTCAGAGAAGTAACTTAGGAGAATTGAAGAAAGCCACCACAGGCAGTCACACTAACACACAAACACTTCTTTTTCAATGCAAGACTTTCCTGATAGCCTTCTCCCATGCAGAACGACTCTTACATTACATTAGCAGAAATTTTGCCATAAAGAACCTATTCACCTCCTTTAAGTACAGCATAATTTATTTTTTATTTGAGCCTCAGATTACCCTAGAAGCATGAAATGTCTCAGAAACATGTTGTTTATTTGTGTTTAAGCTTATAGAACAGTGTAGACCATTATTGAATATATAGAGATGTAGATCTATCAAATGAGAAATAGACGTAACGCCCATTAATGATAATGTAACCTCTGTGCATAAAAGTGTGAAACAAAATACATATGCCTGCTTTTGGAAGTATTTTTTCTATATTAAGTGAAAAGCCTCTAAAACAATAGGAATGCTTAAGCCCAGCTCTCTGAATATAAAGTAGTTGAACCAATATAAATATGTTTTTATTTAAAATAATACGTTTGGGCTGACAACCAGTGAGCTGTGGCTCAGTGATAAACCTTGGCAAATGGGGTTTATAATGAAAATGCTGACAGATTCCCTGCCCTCACAGCACTATCGTTATCTATTGCATTGCACATTAAACACACATATCACCTGATAAATACATAGCATGTTAAATCTGATAAAACTTTTACTGAATCAAACAGACAAGGAGTTGAACATGATAAACAAGCTCTTTTATCTGATCCATCAGTTTCAGAAACAGATAAGTAAACAACTGAACATGATACAGTACATCACTGTCATGTGATTAAGGTCACCCCTTGGGAATTGCCATCTTCAGAGTGAAAGCTGTGGTTTAAAAATCCATCCAAGAGGTTTTATGTATCTATTTTTACTTGGGATAACAAACCTTAATAAGTAAAATTTCTGAATTGACTAATTTTCAACTAACCTTGAAAATACAAGGAGACTCCTGCATTAGCATGTATGTGCTCACCTACTTTAATCTCTTCACCTCTTTCAAAATAGCCAATTCCTTTATACCGAACTATTTATTCATTTTAGCATATGTGTTGATTTTTAGTTATTTATTTATTTCAAGGATATCCCAGAAAATGAAAGCTAGTTTCCAGTAATTAGACTCCAAATTAATTCCTAGGCCAGGAATTAATTTGGCCAAAAGACAGATCTTTATAGAATGGAGTGAAAATTATTTCATTAAAACTATGACATCATGACTGTTCCTGGTGGAAGAAGCTATTTTATCGGTTTAGTTCTGCAGGAGTGTGAAAAGCTGCAGTAAGTGATGAGCAGAGCTGCCAGTAGTATACTGAGGAGGATGTATTGTTAAACATGATATGAAGGTGAGCAGATTAGTTGCTGCAATCTGGTTTTCAATGGAGAACAGTGTGCTGATTACATGTCATGTGAGGTTAAACTATTGGATGTGAGAGTTAATATTTCATGGAAACCTTCTAAGCAGGTTCTGTATGTAGCCGAGTTTCATGTTTATTTTTTTGTTTTTGTTTTTGTTTTGTTTGTTTGTTTGTTTGTTTTCCCTGAATGCATTTCTCAAGTACTCTTGAATAAGCCACTGCTTTTAGCTGGTATCAGGATTAAATGAAAATACTTTACCTAGCTGCTGTGCATATCAGTTCTGTACATTGGATTGTACTTTAAGTACCCATGTTCTAGCCATACTCTTTTTTTCTGCATATCACAGTCACCATCTTCCTCTCTCATTGATGTTCAGAGATGACTAATTGCAATTTTGGAGCATGGCAGGCAGACTCCTGGACATCCAGAATCATGCCTCTGTCTCTGATCAGCAATTAGTCCCTAGAGCAAGGTGAAAAAAATCCTCTGCATGGATCATTAAAGATGGAACTAACCACAGGGAGACTGTCTGATATTCTTATGTTATTTAATGCCTTGATATATATTTTCATAACTATTTTTATCATTAGATAATTTGTTAATAATGCTATACCTACTGAGTCCTGGTAAATTGTCACTTCAATTCTCTCAGCAGATTGAGAAAAAATATGAATATATATATATATATATTTCTTTTTCTGTGTGAATGTGTGCCCCTAAATTTCCATGACAGTCCTCTGGGAAAAAAATGTTACCTGACTTTTAAACATTGATTTATACTTTTTCTTTCATTTACAGTTCTCTAGTTTGGTTTTCTTCAGAAATTTTTGGATTTTAGCCTCTGTTACCTCTAATGTTTAATGTATTTTCTCATGCAGTTTCACAGTATTAAAAACATGCCAATGACAGACTATTTTCATATAAGTACAAAGTTGATTCATTTTATAAAAATCTTTTGAAAAGTGAAATTCTACTATTTACTCAACATATGCTTTGGAATTTTACTCGTATTTTGCATCATTTTATGAATAGAAAAAAAAAAAAAAAAGAAAAAAAAAAAGCTGTTGTGTTATTTTGAAGAGCCTCCTTTCAATCCACGTCCGGATAGAATCTAAAGAATCTAATCTGATGGACAACCTGACAAACAGATATTTAGCCTGAGAGCATGACTGTATCTGACAAGGTCAGAGTCCACCATTCAAGCTTTTCTTGTTCAGTCTTGTAATAATTTATTTTGCTTTTCTTCTTTAACCATAAAGCTTTGTTGATGTGAAAGATCACCCATAAAACAGATGTCTCAATTGCATGAAATAAAATAAGGAAAAAATCTAGACAAAGACAGTCACTCTTCTGCAACTTAATGAGGAATACTTTCCTTGCAAACATGAACACATGCATCTTTTTCATACATCCATTTAAAATTAAACTTTGCATGTAAATATTCCTGATTATCAAGGATCTGAACTCTTTAGGTTTATATTTCCCTCTTAACTCCTCAGATTTACAGGCTCTACCTATTTTTATTTATTTATTTATTTATTTAAGAAGGAAGTTTGTTTTTGTTAATTTAATTGCCACCTCCTTCTCCATGAAGTTTCCTGAGATCATTCCCTCTGGAGTAGCTGTGGATGAGAATGGTTTAACTAGATTATCAATGACCCACCTAAGAAGCAGGATACAGTAGTACGGCACTGGGCAAAGGTGTAGGATGTAGAAGAAGGGCCACCTTCAAGGTAAGGATGTGTATGTAGCTCCTGGAATAAGCAAAGCCACAGGGAGAACTGAAGCTTTCTGAGGTAGTTTTAACACTCATTTCAGTATTCATCTTTAACAGATGCTTCATAAAACAACTGTGAGAGTACCAGCTGCTTGAAAATGGACTGAAATTCTTCAAGCACAGCCCAAAGTCTGAATCTCAATGTGTGAAAACATATTTAACATTCAATTAAGCTTTTTCTTGGATGATTTCTACAAACCTGTTCAGTGGTTGTATCTTCACAGCTGATTTTTAGCCCTGACTTCTGCATCTGTTTCCAACCCATCCCATAAGTGTTAACATCAAGTTTTCATTAGTTGTGGCTGGCTCTTTTACTCATCCTTCAGAAAAAGAGTATCTACACAAATGATTACTCATTGAAGTAAATAGAAACTCTGTTGCTGATTTTATTCTGTTTTGGATCTAGCTATAAATTTTCATTATTTTTCTGGAGACAATATTTTAAGATATGAAAACAAAACAAAAAAAATATCCACAGATCTTCATACAGCTGCCTCTTTTCTCATCACTGATGGTTTCATTATATTTAGTATCCAACATGATATGAAACTGAATACCTCTCTCCTAGCTTTTAATTTATAGTGTGCAGCTTACTCTAATCTAAAAAAATAATAATTTTTATGCCTCTTAAATTTTTCATATCCCTTTGTTTATTTTCATGGAAGTAAGGCCATGGCATTGTAGGCTAGTTTACTAGGTGTTACAGAGAAAATAATTTTTTAACAGAAAAATAATGCAAAACAAGTTACTCCTATGTGGATATTTGCATCTCTAATTTGCAGGGACTTGTCCACTCTATCAACGGGACCCATGATGCAGACAAAAAAGCAGTGTTAAGTGTATGAGCACTTCTTATCTGTTCAGCATATACTGCTGCAGTCTTTGTCACCCTGGTTCTGAATGAGACATCACTTCCCTGTACAGAGGGAAAGGGGAGCTTCACCAGTTCATAAGAAAAGAAAAGGCAGCTGCCCATAACATAGTAACAACTCAAAAGAAATTGTTTCTACTGAGAAGGGATTGTGTGAGAGAAGCATGTCTCAATGATAAGCAAATAGGCCAAACTGACAGCAAATCCTGACCTAAACAAATGTGGTGTGCTAGTGAGCAGGCAAGACAGTAACTTTTACTAGTGCTGTCAGTTGTGCTATAGGAGACATGTAGAAGAGACAGTGAATCAAAAAGAACTGGGGGGGGGGGGGAGGGGGGAATGTAGAGAGTGAAATAACTGGAAACATAATTACTGCATGATCATGAGGAGGCTTTGGACTTAATTGCTTTGAGTATACTGTTCTTTATGAGGTATCCCATTATAAAGTTTCTAAAACATGCAATGTGATAGCACTAAAAATTTTCTTGTGGCAATGTTGTTCAAATGTAACTAAAAGAAAAGCAAGATGCAGTAGCAAAAGTTTTTTATCAGTCTTCTGTACGCTGTTTGAAAAATGGTAGAATGCAGTAATAAAGATAACAAAGGCTGAGACATTGACTTAAATGTCCCATTTACAATTCTATGTCTGTATTAGAAACCCAAATTATATTAAGTTTAATTTGTTCATGTCAACCTTCTTCTAATGTTTTAAAGACAAATATTTATCACCATCGTTTTTTGTTTGTTTGTTTGTTTTTATGATTGCACCATTTTGCCTTCCAAACAAAAATAAAATCAAAAGACTCTTAAACCAAACCATCCAGCACAGACATTTTTTAAGTTTCCGTTGTTCTAAGATTTTAACGTGGAATTTTTCTAAGCTGGAGTTAGTCTAAGATTTTTAAGTCAAATTTGAGACCAGAATAGTTTTATAGCTGAGCTATAACACCTTAAAAAAATTGTCTGTAACAGAAATGATCACAGAGCCTGGAGTGTATTAGAACCTGTGAGTATACCAATAATAAATACATCATGGTACTATTAAACAAATTTATTACAGCAGTTCTACTTTAGTAGTGTACTTTGAGTTCAAAGTTTTGCTTGCTGGTGAATCTCTGGGCTTGTACATCTTTTTACTCATAATACAAAAGTTAAAAAGGAAGGCTGTAAAAGTAAAATGAATTGATTGTGAACATAAATATTTAACCAATATGAGAGGGTTTAATTCTAAAGATTCACAATAGAGAGGAAGAATGGATTGTTAAAAGAACAGGCAGGTGATTTGTTTTATTTGTTTGGCAGGTGATTTGTTTTTATTTACCATTGCAAGCATTGATTTACAATAAAAGTAGACTGATTTTTTTTTTTTAATTAATCTCGTAGAAATGTGATTGGTTTAACCATAAACAACTTGTAATGAGCAAGAGTATTATATATATGAAAAAATGTTAGAAAATAAAACTTTTAATATCAATTCACATTTTACCCTTGACCAGCATTATATCCTATGACCTTTTAGCTTTATAACACACACACATATAACATAAATTTACTGGAATTATTTTTTTAAATGTCTAATCAAACCAGTAAACACTCATTTTGTGTCTGAGCTCAAAAAATATTTATAGTTTACAAAGAGTATTAAGTCTTGCAAATGGAAATAAATAAATAAATGCACACATATATAAATACATAAAACATGGTGGAATTCTGTAAATGTCTTTCTTTGCAATTAAAAACTCAAACACTTGCTACAAGAAACCTCCATATGGTAACAGATGGTGTTCAAGAAAACAGGAGCCTGAGAGAGGACTTTCAACAGGATAGCATACTCTAGGACTGTGTTCCAGCAGAAACTCTAAAAGCTCTAAAATCTTCTCTTTTCTTTAGTAAGTAACAAGTAATAACTCATCTGCAGTAAATGTTCCACTTCCCCTGCCTGGAATATGAACAGTATCCTCTATCTGCAAGGAATTCTGTCGGAAAAAAAGACTCTTTCCTGAGAAGTGTGTTACAGGACACATTCACATGTATGGCTGACTAGCAACATAAACAGGACCACTCTCATTAGATATATGAACAAATGTAGAAATAATTCTTCACCTCTGGGAGTGAAGTAGGTAATGGGGCCCCAGTTCTTCATGGAACATATTTATACACAAACTTTCACACTGTTTATCTCTCACAGTCACCTTAGTAGCTTAATTCTGTCCACTGGATAGAGCTGGTCTCACTGGAAACACAGTGTGGTACTAAACAGAAATAGGTTGGAATTTTCTGTGTTTTTTGTTTGTTTGTTTTTTGTTTGTTTGTTTGTTTTCAGAAAATTCCTCTGTAATTTTTCTAAATCTGCACAGTTTTACATGCATATTCATTAACTGAGTATCAGAAAATATTTTTGTACTGGGTCTGGCTGGGATGGAGTTAACTTTCCCGACAGCAGCCCACACAGTGCTGTGCTCTGCACTTGTAGATAGAACAGCACTGGTATCATACCAGTGTTGTGTCTATTGCATGAGGACTCCCTCCAACCCCTCCAAGAGCCAGCAGGCTAGGGGTAGGTAAGAGTTGGGAAGGGGACTCTACCAGGGCAGCTGACCTAAACCAACGAAAGGGATATTCCGTAACATATCATGTCATGCTCAGCAATAAAAGGTGGGTAAAGGGAAGGAGAGGGGAGGGACAGGCTCTTGTTATGAAAATGTCTGTCCTCTCTCTCTGTGCTTTTCTTTTTCCTTTTCCCTTTAGTTAAATTACTTAATTTTCCCTTAATATTAATTTTACTTTAATAATTATTTTTCCTTTAATTAAATTATCTCTACCAATGATTTTTTTTTCTTTTCTTCTTCCCCTCCTCTTCTGATGAGGGGGAGTGAGAGACCAGTTGCTGTGGAGTTCAGCTGCTTCGCAAGGTATACTACCACAGTTTTACAGATTCAGTATAGAATTTCTGGTCAAAATCAAGCATGGAAACTGCCATACACCAATATAAAAGGCACTCAAACTCACTAAAGAAAAAAAAAAAAAAGGGGGGGGGGGGGGGGGGGGGGAGGTTTTTTCACTTTGAATACCCTAAGATTATAATGTGAAAAACAAAGATTCAATTTACAGATCTGACTCAAGAAGTCTTGAAAACTTGAAATAAGATTTCTTATTCCTATAGGGTTGATAAGGGCTCTGATCTAGGGTTAGATCTTTTTACTATTTTTTCAGGTCTTATGTAAAATTTGGGAGCTTTTTAACTATTTGTCACTTTTTTGAAACATCAGTTATTTTTATTGGCAAGAGAATCAGTGTTAAGAGAGTATATTCAGTAGGGAAGTGAGTAATAGCAGCAGGTATTTGGTTGCACTAGGTATATAAGGGTAATAAAGGTGGAGCACCACAAAATTTAAAGTCACCAAAAGACAGTCCAGCACTTTCGTTCCCATTGGTCTTTGCTGTGAATACACAGACACCCACAACAGTTTTAATTGTTTGCCATCTTGTGGATGAAATAAAACACCTAGTGTTTAAGGTTGCTTTCTATTAGTGAAAATAATAATAAAAATAATAATAAAAAGCAAATATAAGGCTAGAATTCCTGATGAATTTATGTAATTACAATTAAGGAATCATATTGATAAGTGAGGTATAAATAGATTGATGAAGATTTAATGAAGATTCTTAATGTCATTTTACTGTGAAATAATTCTGGATTTCGCCGCCTCGGAATGCTAAATTCAAAAGAAGAAAAATATATTTGATGGAAGTAAATGAGAGATGAGATAATTTCAAACACTCAGTGAACTGAAGCAGCTACATTGTTTTTAAAGTCTAATTTTAAACTGCATTATTTACCATAGAACCATTGCAATCTATCATGTCATTGTGCTGACATATAGACAAACTAAATCCATATACTAAGTTCCTTGTGATTTTTTTAGATGATTGCTTATGTGCAATAGCTGCTTTTCAAACATAATTCACATGATCATTTGTCCTTATTTTTAAAGAACTTGACTGAGTCAGAATTACAAGCACTTATAGAAAAGGAAAGGTAACACTGATACAGAGATATTATTAGGAGGGAATAAATATTTCCCTAGTGATTCAATTAGTTGTACAGACTCTGTTGTATTTCACACCAAGGCCATGATGATCCATTTTATTTATATCATTTCTTATGCTTTGTTTGCCTATTTATCTTGTGTACCGCAGCAAGCACAAAGGTCAACCATGGCTGAAAGTGCTATGTAAAGAACTTACCCAGGACCGGCACTTCACAGCCCATAGCTTTGCACTTGCCCTTGCCCACAAGGATGAATGCAAGAGAACATCCCACAGATGTTTCCAGGATAAGTAGCTATGGGTGCTGACAGAAACTCATTTGCTGTTCTATTACTGCCAATGAGAAACATAAAATTATGTCACCTGCATATGTGGTTGATATTGACATTAAGGGACGTAAAGGAGATGAGAGCAGAGGAAGGAAAGAAACAAATCTTTACTTGTGAGATATTTGTACATACAAGTGAAAAGAATACAAAAAGTGGCAAATACAACAGTCTCAAAGGTCTGTACCCTCAGAAATGTTTGTGCATTTCCCTGAAAAGCACTGTGATAAAGCCTCTGTACACAGCTTACTGTTAAGGGGTATTTTCCATCAGATTTCCATGTTTCCCTTAGAGTAGGAAAGGTAGAGAGAGAATTTTTCATTAGATGGTAGAGGATTTGAGTGGGAAGCTGCTTAAATTATCTAGAAATTATATGGATTGGGATAGGAAAAGGAGAGCTTAGACTGTAGAGAGACTTGCTTCCCACCAATCAAAACCTTCACCTACATAAACCTCTATTGTTATGTCCTTAGGCTTAATCAATTACCCATATCAGTCACACAGATTCCAACGTTGGCTTCCCTGTTCACATTTTCTTTACCAAGTAGTGTCTACAGCTATTCCTGCTGCTGGCAGCAGCCCTGCTCATGCAGGGTCTATCAGACAGTAGCTGTTACACGTTTCCAGCTCACCTCTGAGATCTCTAATGAGATGGCTTGATTATGATACTGAAAGAAATATAAACCACTGTTGTTTGTTTGCTTGCTTGCTTGCTTGCTTGCTTGGTGTTGGTTTTTTTGTTGTTGTTGTTTGGTTTTGTGTTGTTGGTTGGTTGGTTAAAAGCAACAACAACACCAAAAACATCTAAGTAGCTGAAAGAGATCTGAACCTTCATCACTAGGAGAGTTACCATCATCACAAGATTACAGAATAATTTAGAAGTGAGACACTGTGCGGTCTCTTTGCTAAAACTGAATAAATTTGAAGCTAGACATCCAATCAAGGACTTGAAGAGGAGAGTATGGGGGAGTCCTAATGACATTAAGATTCCAATATTTAATATTTTAATCATCTTAAAGCATTTTTTCTCCTTTTACAAGTTCAGTGTGTTGTTGTTTTAATTTGAAAGGAATAGGAACTGCAACTCTTGATATTTCAAATTAAGTGTCACTTCACAGTCTTACCATAGAGAAAAAATCTGGATTTTCTCCAACGTATCACATACAGATACTTTTCATACTAAAGGGAAGAAGAAAGGGAAATAATTCACATCAGCAGTTGAAGCTGATACATTATCTGTCTTTTTCTTATCTTCCTTATCAAAATGAATTTGGACATAGTCAGGCTTGCAAATACTGTTGGGAAAAGAGCTACTGAAAAGTACAGAACCTACCAGACATTTTCTTAATGTCTGACATTTTCTTTAAAGCTTCACTCTCTGCATTGCGACGGTAATGAAAGCTGCTTCTACATTTGGTAAAATCATCAACAAAGGTTAAGGGAGCTTGTTTTATTTCTCCACTTAATGTTCAAAATGTCTTTCTTATTTGCAATACTAAAACATATTTGAAAATCTGGCAAAATACATATTCTAGACCCATTACTTTAACATTTGGTATGTGACTTATATCAGAGTTAAAATTTTTTGCTTAGAGTATATATTTCAGATTTTTTTTTTTTTAAGTATGCAAAAGCCAGATTGGTCCAATGGTCTAACTACATTTGCTAGCAATACTACCCGTTACTATGCTTATGAAAGAAAACATCAAACATCTTTTTTTATTATTTTCATAATCTGTCCCTAGCTTCCCCTTGTAGTGTTGTTGTCTTAGAAACTCTTTAATGTTAGCCACTGAAATCTTGTTTCAGACAGTATCATAATCTGCTGATACTTAAGGCCTGAACAGAAAGGAGAGTGGAGAGAAAATTAGCCATCACAATCACAATCAAATCAGTACAGAAAAGAGTTTAAAATAATTTTAAAGGCAAAAGAGGAGAAGAATGAAGGGACTTTGGTCATTTCTGATTCAGTGTGTTCACCAACTTGCTATGCTAAAGTGCATTTCACAGCATTGTAGTAAGTCAGTCACAGTATAATGTTAGCCAGTAAACCACTATCAGAACCATAAGCCATAGAATCATAGAATAGCTTGGGTTGGAAGGGACCTTAAAGATCAACTAACTCCAACCCCCCCTGCCATAGGCAGGGGTGACATGCTCTAGATGAGGCTGGCCAAGGCTCCATCCAACCTGGCCTTGAACACCTCCAGGGGTGGGGTATTCACAGCTTCTCTGGGAAATGAGTGCCTCACTACCCTTACAGTGAAGAATTTCTTCCTAATGTCTAGTCTAAATCTATCCTCGTTTAGTTCAAGACCATTCTCCCTTGTCCTATCATTATCTACCTAAGTAAAGAGTCCTTCTCCATCCTTTTTATAAGACCCTTTTAAGTACTGAAAGGCTGCAATGAGGTCTTCCTGGAGCCATCTCTTCTCCAGGCTGAACATCCCCAGTTCTATCAGCCTTTCTTCATAGGAGGGGTGCTGCAGCCCTCTGATCATCTTTGTGGCTGTCCTCTGGACTCACTTTAACAGCCCCACATCATTCTTATTCTGGGGGCCCCAGATCTGGATGCAGTACTCCAGGTGGAGACTCATAAGGGCAGAGTAGAGGGGGACAGTCCCCTCCCTCAGCCTGCTGGCACTCCTCTTTTGATGCAACCCAGGATACAGTTGGTCTTCTGGCCTGCAAGCACACAATGCTGGCTCATGTTGAACCTTTCGTCCACGAGAACCCCCAAGTCTCTCTCCACAGGACTGCTCTCAATGAGTTCTCCCAGTCTATACTCATGTCTGAGATTGCCCCGACCCAGGCGCAGCACCTTGCACTTGGACATATTGAACCTCATTCAGCTCACATGGATCCACTTCTCTAGCCTTTTCAGATCCCTCTCAATAGCATCCCTTCTTTCTGTTGCATCAGCTGTACCACTCAGCTTGGTGTTGTCTGCAAACTTGCAGAGGGCGCTCTCAATCCCACTGTCTATGTCACCAATGAAGATATTGCAAAACACTAGTCCCAAGACAGGCCCCTGACGGACACCTCTCATCACCGGTCTCCACCTGTACATAGAACCTGTGGGGAAAAGTGGGAGGGACAGTGGGTGGAGCAAGGGGTCACAAGTATCCGGGGCGGTCGCGTGTATGGGTATAAGAGGCTATGTTACGCAACAATAAATTGGCACTTGAGCTAGACACATAGTGTCCATCTCTGGTGTCCCTGCTCAGGGAGCAGACGTCTAGGCAGCCAATAGATGTTGTCTCTCAGGCTGGGGTAGCGTGGAGAGAGGCAACATTTGGTGACCCCGACATGATACATGGGCGGCCTCCCAGTGGGTAAGGGAGTGGAAAGCCGATAGCCATGGCATCCATGGATCAGGTGGTGAGTACGCTGAAAGGGTTAGGCAATCAGTGCGGAATCATGCTGAAAAGGAAAGGGATCCGTCCGTTGCTCCAATGGATGCAATGGTGGAGATTTGCTGATTCGCTGTCCGGTTGTCTGGAACGGCGGAGGCTGAGCTTGCTGGTTCGCTTGAGCCCAGGAGTTCTGGGCTGCAGTGTGCTATGCCGAGCGGGCATCTGCACTAAGGTCAGCATTAATATGGTGAGCCCTGGGGAGCCAGAGCACACCAGGTTGCCTAAGGAGGGGGAAGACCTTTGGGCGACCGCTTGTAATGGGAAGAAGGGAACTCAGGGGTTGATTCCCATCTTTGGGAAGATATTCAAGACCTTTAAGCAGGCAAAGGAGCGATGTTCTGTGTGGCAGTTGGTGGTGGGAAAGCTTCAGGGGACTGAGCAGGGGACGAAGACGGAGGCGCGGATCACCCCATCAGAAAAAGAGGCACCCGAGAGGGAGGAGGAGGGGACGCAAACAGAGAGCACCGATGGCAGTGAGGAGAAAGCTGAGAAGGATTCAGGGGAGAGCGGGCCCTCGCCAGGGGAATGCAGAGCACCTTGGGGATGGCTCGGGTGGGTGGTGGATGATAGAGGGGGAAGAAAAACAGTTGGAAGACCTGCAGGAGCACATGGAACGGTTGTTGAAGGGGTTCGCTAAGATGCAGATTCAAATGGGGAATGAGGCAGCAGCTGAGGCACAGATGAGGGAGTGGGAGAAAGTGAGCCAACAGGGGAATTGGAACGTGGTAGCACGGGAGTGTATCTTGAAAGGGGCTCAACTGCAGCCTGAAAGAGTTCCCTCAATGGGACCGAGCGCTTATCCAGTGATTATGCAAGGACAGGGGAGAGGGTGGGAGCCCATAGACTATAAATTGTTCATGCAGCTAAAAAATGCTATTTCAGAGGGTGGGATTCAAGGGGGAGCAACACAGTTTTTGATGGACACTATTGCTGCCACTGGGCCCCTCATATTCAATTGGCGACAGGTAGCTCGACTGTGTCTGATGCCTGCACAGACCACCTTGTGGGAACAAAATGTTAAAGTCCTAGCAGAGCAGGCTCTCTTAGCAGCTTGCAACACCCTGGGACATCCTGCTGTGGGCGCTGATTTAGACATGCTACAGGGCACAGGACACTATTTTTTCCTGCAGGACCAGTGTCATTTACCGGGAGGGGTATTAGTGACGTCTGCCACGATAGGGCGGCAGGCGTTCAAAATGTTAGCCTCTGTCATTACGGCGGGTCCCAGCTTTGTTCGTATCAAAGAGGGGCTGACTGAGGGTTTTGGTAAATTTGCAGAGTACAAAATGCAATTACAGATAGTGAAATCCCCCCAGAAGCTCAGGGTCCTGTGTTGAAAGAATGTCTGATGTTGGGGGCCAGGGAGACACTTAGAAATGTATTAGATCAGTTGCCCACTTCCTGCAGTGCAGCTGAAATGATTGAGGTGGGTTGCAGAGCGGGATGCCGAGAGGAAGTGGAACCGCTGACTATGGCGGTCCAGGCTGCTCAACAACCGCTGCTTGCAGCTTTGCAAGTCATGACGGGGGGAGCGGGGACCCAACCGCGCTGTTTTGAGTGTAACAGAACACGAAAATTTAAGCAAGATTGTCAAAAGAGGAACAGACTCAGGGCGTACGTCTGAGAGATATCCATTGTTGGGTCTGCTGCGGGCCATATGTTGCAAGAACTTGTCCCAGCCGCAAAGACGCAACACAGCTGCAGGGAAACGGGGGGGCTCAGACAGGGGAGCACCCGCCCAGCAGACAACTTGGAGCTCCCAAACAAGTCCGTGAGTGTGGTCCGGGGCGCCGTGGCCCAAACTCAATCAGGGCGTAGAATAGAGGGGTGCAGTACAGCAGCAGGCCCTGAGGTGTTTACTTGTCAATATGACGGGCCTGAAACACGAGGGAAATGGGTTGTGGGGAGTGGGGCGTTAGAGAAGGGATTTGAAATACCTCCCCAACAGTTGGAGGAAGGGCGACTTTTAGTCATCAGTAATACAATACCAACACAGCAGGCAGGGGATGTGCCCTTGATAGCATTGACCATGGGAGTCGACACTCGCCCCCAGTGAACATTACTTTTAGTGATCATTGGCCTTCTCAATCCTATGCCACCGTCCGTGAAATTACCAGCGCTGATGGACACAGGCGGATGTCACGGCGATTCCCAGAGCTCGATGGCCCAGGAGCTGGCTGTTTCTTCCTTTCCTGACATCTGTACAGGGCGTGGGTGGGAAAGGGTATGGCAGTAGGAGCAGACACCCCGTTATGTTCTCCTGGGTGGACAGTGGGTTGACTGTGGAGGCGGGAAGCTTGCTCGTAGACTCAATGCAATGGTTATGACAGTTTGCGTTGCTAACACCATATGAAATGGAGACCTTCATATGGTCTTCATATGGTCTCCATCTTCATATGGAGACCTCAATCCTGCTGCAGGGCAACACGGATTTGATGGCGCCACGACGATTGCTGCCTACTCATCAAAAGTTGTTGCAGTCTTTCTTTTCACACGTGCAGACGGGTGGGCTCGCAAGGTGAGAACTGGGGAAGGGAGTTCGGGCACACATCTTATTACAGCATGAGGGGGCGGTCATAATCTTACATCAAGGGGACAGTCGACACCTGCTGCTCTTTGGGTACTGTGCGGCCCCAAAGGTCACGTTACTGCAGTGGGAGGACCTATTGGCCCTTGCCATACAGTGGGCCCGCACAAGGACAGTTGGATGCTCCGGTGCAGAGCCCGTGTCAATTTCATGTGAGTTGGCTGCAACCTCGTTGGACTTGTTGCAGCGTAATAGTATGTCAATCCAGGCCGCGCTGGGGGTATCCTGGTCAGGTGGAAGCAACACGAACTTCCCCTTGGTCAATGATTGCAAAATTTATCACCATACTGCTGGTGGTCCCACTTGCCCAGCAGCCGCTGAGGGCCCGCACAATGTTCACCAACGCAGCGGGGTCAACACACAAATTTGCGGTGGTGTGGTGGGATGGGATCAGATGGAATCAGGAGGTCAGGCAAGAACCGGGGGTGTCACTTCAACAACTGGAGTTGAGAGCTGTGTCGCTTGCCTTGGCATGCTTCTCAAATGTGCCCCTGAATATTATCACAGTTACCCAGTATTGCTTTCGAGCAGCGCAGTTGTGTCGCTCCTGTACGACACCCCACACCGTAACTGTTACATTACTATACAATGCCCTCTCGAAAAGACCCTGGCCTGTGTTTATCCAACACGTACACAGTCACACCGAGATCCCTGGGTTTATCACAAAGGGAAACCGGGTGGCAGATGCTGCCTGCTATGTGCTTGACCTTCAAGCAGCGGCAGCCCAGTCCCACCGCCAGTTCCATCGGTCCGCCCTCGCTTTGCACTGGCAATTTAATCTGCCGCTATCTGAAGCGAGGAATATAGTGGCAGCTTGCCGTGCTTGTAATACCGCGGTGCCCATGCCTGCTGGGGTTAATCCTCGGGGTCTCCGCCTGAATGAGCTGTGGTAGATGGATGTCACAGAGCTTGCGCCCTTCAGGCGGCTGAAATATTTTCACAAAGCCATTGATACGTGCAGTGGACTACCGCCAGTATGGGCCAGAGAACGAAACAATGGATTGCACTTCGCATGGCCATTGCAGTCCTAGGAGCACCGGCCGCTCTAAAGACTGACAATGGTCCTGCCTACATTAGTCATGCCTTTGTCTGGTGGTGTGCGGCATGGGATATTAGGCTCATTAGGGGTATCCTTGGCAACAGCCAAGGTCAGGAGATTGTAGAGCAGGTGCACCGGACCCTCAAGGAGAATCTTCAGATGCTTAAGGAGGGGGGAGGATTAGATGCTCTGGAGCTATGCCCACATGCTTTGCAAGCTCTCTCCTCCTTGTTTCCTGCTTTGTGGAGGTGGTCGGGCTTACTTGATTATTTCTCCTAATGCGTATGGCAGACCCTGTGCAACTGGGACACTGACGTTCAGTCTGCTTGCGCCTGATGACATCAAGAAGGGTATGGCAGGGACGGGGAGCCGTCACAAGTGCTCGCTGAAAGACCCTACGCTAGGTCCGGACTGCGATGACGGATGGTATGGTGACCCAAGCGCAAACAATTGTTGAGACGGTCTTTATATGGCCGCAAATCATCCCAAATACTAAGACAATTGAGCGGCTAGTTTGCTGGGCACTGAAAAATGCTAACCGCACGGCGGATGCTTTGGCGAATCTCATTGACGGCATGGGAGCTCTTGAGGAAGGTTGATCCTCAACTAGGTTGGCTGTAGATTATTTGCTTGCTCTAACAGGAATCGGCTGCTCTGAGCTGGAAGATGCTGGTGTCAAAGGGTTCTGTTGTGTCGACTGGAAGAAGAACACGACAATGGCCATAGAACGAGCCAAGAACGCAGTTGAAAAATTGTTGGAGAGAACATATGGAGACCACTTTAACTGAAACTGGTGGGGGAAAGACTGGTTAGATTGGCTGGGGACACCAGGCTCATGGTTAGTTTCCTTCTTGTCAACTGCACTGTGGGTATTAATTTTGCTGGGTGCCGGTGCACTTCTTGCCCCTGCTTTTTTGACTACTGAAACAGCTGCTTGAAAAGCTAGTCCTGCGAATGGTGAATATTAACCTGCTTCTCAGTAGTGGATGGCAGCGCCTACCACAGGGAGAATGATTGCTTAAAGCTAGAGCTGTACTATGATAATCCGCTTTGCAACAGGAAAAAGGGGGTATGACAAAAAGGGGGCATGATATGGCATAAGGAGGGGGGAGGTGTGGGGAAATGTGGGAGGGACAGTGGGTGGAGCAAGGGGTCACAAGTATCCGGGGCAGTCGTGTGTATGGGTATAAGAGGCTATGTTACGCAACAATAAATTGGCACTTGAGCTAGACACATAGTGTCCATCTCTGGTGTCCCTGCTCAGGGAACAGATGTCTAGGCAGCCAATAGATGTTGTCTCTCAGGCTGGGGTAGCGTGGAGAGAGGCACCAGAACCATTGACCAATTCTCTCTGGGTGCAGCCATCATCATTCTTCAAAACTTGGTCACAGATTAGGCTTTTTTTCAATTAAATTGAACTTATGTTCATGTGAAGTATTAGACATTCAAAAATAGGTGTCAAAAAGAACTTCAATAGTTTGTTGTGCTGTTCCAGGACAGGATCATTTTCACCTTATTCAGCCTTGAAAGTAGTCAGTCTGTTCTCAAAAACTTCCAGTAAAGATAGTTCCACGGTCTCCCTAGACAGTCCTTTCCCATGATTTATGGTTCAAAATCTTTTCCTAATACATAATCTAAATTTCCCCTGCTCTAATTTAAGACCATTATTTCTTGTTCTATCCAAGGCTGACACAGTGAACAGATTATTCCCTTCCTCTTTGTAACTACCTTCTGCATATCAAAGAGTGCTATTTTATATCCTTTCCAGTCTTTTTTTTTCTTTTTTTCTTCAAACCTTATCCTTTCTTCAGAGGTCATGTTTGCAAGAACTCTGCTCATTTTTCTTGTTCTTTTCTGTAATTTCTCTTATAAGCACTGTTTTATGGTAATACAATGTTAAGATGATTAATTTTAAAAGTTGAAATCCTTTAAATTTGGAAACCTGGCATTGTATGAATGCCTAGTTTCACATTATTCTAGTTTCACTTCAACAGGAATAATGAATATTCATATCTGTACACAGTTTTACAGTATCATGCGCTAAGATTATTTTTTCCTGGTGTCATTACTCAATAATATAGATCTTGCAAAAATGACTTGAAGGGATTTTAAGTGTAAAACATTTAGTTATATACATCTCTGACAAAATACCCATTAAAGTACCTATCCACAAACTACCTGTGAATAGATGAACTATATATGATGCATGATTTCTTCTCTTCTGTATTTCTGTAGTATTTCTCACACTTGATTATGACTAGAACATTATTCAAGAATGCAATAACAACACAAGGGCCAAATTGCCTTTTTGTTAAAATACCATTTGTTCAACCATGGTATCTTACATAAATAAAAAGAAAAGTACTGTTACATCAGACTTCTTAGTATTCAGGTATTTCTGACCTTGGTAGTACCAACCTGTGTTTGGGGAAAGTAAATCACCTATATTACTAAGCATTATTTCCCTTCTTGGCACACTGACTACCTTAGCGATGTACAACTCTGATGTGTTATTCAGTTTAGGGGTAACAAAAGTGCTTAAGCCCTCAGATGACTCGTTACGAACATTCCGTTATACTACATATGTTTTTGTGGAACATTTTTCCTTTGAAATAATTATGTATTTATTTTTATTTCATAACCTTTCTCTCTTTAACAGAAATATTTTATATAACTTCTATGTCACTAGAATTAAAAGCTAGAAACACCTTACTGCTGAACTGATAATAGACTGATCTAGATAATTAACCATCCTTAAAAGCCTCATTGGCACCTTGATACAGAACTGATATAATTATTTACCTAGTCATTTTCAGTGCTACACAAAATAATAATAATAATAATAATAATAGTCTAACATATTATCTATCATTATTTATCTAACAGTTATTTACCTGCTCTGTCAGCTATTTCTGCTGACACATTTTATGTGTCTACAGGTCCTGAATTAGTTTTTTTTGTACAGAAAAATATAGTGGAAGGCCTCAAAAGTGAATGTATTCTTCCCACTATTATCATTTTGCTGAGTGTATTGCTGTAGTGGAAACTTGATTTCTAAAACTAGTCAAAACCTATTTATTTTAATATATATTTTACAGAACACTTTTGTTCCAGAATTGTTTGCTGTTTCTCTGGTGATGACATTGTGATAAAAAAGGTTATTTACATGAGTGAACAACAATGTTCATTGACATGATTGTACAGTCTAGCCTTACTTATTTATTTAATGGAATTTTGCCAGCATAATATTTGAGTTAGCATTTAAAAATTAGCTGCCTTGCCTCTGCAGATTTTCTCTACGTATCCTGTATTAGGAGGTTTACCTATCTTAACTTTTTAATAACTTCATGTTATGGATGGACCTAATATGCAGTCTTAACTTTTTCAGTACGATTATGATGCACTTTACCAAGCATCTGCTTGCTGATGTCTCTATGTGTGGATCTAGAAAAATACAGTTTATTATGTCAATATTTTGCCTTATTAATCTAATATTTGGCATTAATTTTTAATTGTGCCATTGAATTTCAAGAAAAAAGCTTCCAAGAACAAGAATACTTTACATATTTTGAAAGGAATACAAGAGATTCCAGCATAATGAAGATAACTTTATCATCGTTTAATTTGGGGACTGCAAGAGATGGAATTTTCTGTTATTTTGTGATATATTATTTTTTTAGCATCAGAACAGAAGCTATTTTTAGATCAATTCTGCCATTACGGTTGATAAAAAGATCTTTATTATAACTAGGCATATCGCATAAGACTACACATTCTGGTTTAAATAGGGAGACATCTAATTAAAATTTGCATATGAAAAGTAATCATAAAATTATTTCTTGTGCAACTAAGGAAGAGGGAAAAAAAAGGAAACAGAAATTAAAATATTTCAATGCAGTATAGTGCATTGAAAAGGCTTTGTTTTTATTAGCTTATGGTACAGATCATCAACTTTTTCAACCTATTTATTTATGTGATTATTTATTTATATAGCTCTCAGCTTAACATATTGAATTGTGTTTCTTTTATCTGTTAACCCTAGTAAATTTTCTGTCTTATGCAGAACTGCAGTTGCAGTATTTAAAAATATTTTATAAAAAATATTTAATTTTAGTTAATGATATTTATTTTAATTAACCTTCATGAGATTCATGTTGGGTTTACTGGCCATTAATGGAGCCTACACTTTAGTACATTCTTAAGTGGATTTATAATTACAGAGTTAAACATAACAAATTATGATTATTAAGACCAAGATCCTATCCTAGACCTTGGACTTAATGGGAAAAGTGTTTTTCTCTTCACTGAACTTATCATGTTGTGAAATTTACAGAGAAATTTTAGAGATGTGAGACAAACAAGAAGTAAAGATACAGCTTCCTTCCATTAGTGACATAATTAATAGAATGAGCTCCTTTTTTTCATATACTTCAATTTAATGGCTGCATTATGACAGCTACCATGCATTTAGAAAATAATTGAAAAAAAAAAAAAGTATATATATTCATTTAGCTGAAGGAGAATCAAATATATATATCCAGCAATACAATAAATGTTATAATACAGAAATGAAAATTAAGATATTTGTATTTGCTTGAATAGTCTACAGGTACACCTTACGCCAAAACCAGAAAAGTGTTTGAGGAAGCTTCTGACTATAAACAACATGGACTTTTGGGGGATTAAATATGATATTGCTTGCCTAAATGTACAGAGTCCCCCTATACCATATTGTACATTTTTTCTGGAGATATTGAGAGTCAGACAAAACTGATCATCATAACCTTTCCAAGACACAAAGAATTTAATGGGAGATGCTCTACAGTTCTTAGTTCTTGTCTTTAATTTCCTTTAAAACTTTACATGTCATAGAGAGTATTTATTTTATGAAAATTATTGCAGTCAGCCTAATAGTGTCCTTTTCTGAGAATGAAAGGAAAAGCTACCTCTATAGCATGGCTCATCACACTAATTTTCTAAAATAGTTTGAATGAACTGTGTCCTTACAATGCTCTGTTGCTAAAAAAGGAGCTTAAGAGACTTGTTTAAGTGAAGATAGTTGCATTCTAAATGTCTATAGTCAAATGAGAAGAATACTACAGAACATTTATTTCTTATCATAATATGAAGAAAATTATTTTTATAAAATCAAATGTAATGATGTAATACTTAATTGACACTGATGTGCTAAGAAGTCATTGTTTAAAAATGTATCCATAAGGAAAACTGAATGAATCTTCTTGAGAGTTGCCATCTATGAGGAGGTTCCATCAAAAATCATTCTCTATGCAAAGATAACTTAGTCCAAATCTGTTGTTTCCCCTGGAGTTCCAAGCAGTAATGTTGCCCTCACAAAACACTTGTGAGATGAGAAATGACTGTATGTTGAGCCTACAGAAATTAATATAGGACTGCATTTTTTTTTCCTCTTGCTTTGCGAGACAACACAATTTGCAGAGTCAACCTGGCAAACTGAAATACAATTCATCTAACAAGCAACAGCAAAGAAAAGAAATCAGACAAAAAGGACATTCACAGATATAGCTGGAAAGGATATCTGTCATTTCAGAATGAGAAATTGTTTTGTTGCCTCCCTCCTCAAAGGTAAACTAAGAACTCTATTCTCTCTCTACTTTCTGAATTTGGCACTTCTATTCTTTTTCTGCAAGATCCTGTCATTTCATTTAAAAATAAAACCAGGAACTTAAGCTTCAAAATAGACTTTTTACTCTAGAGTTGATTTTCCCAAGGTTGAAAATGATACAGATTAATATTAATTTCTTATATACAGTAAATGTAATCTTATAATACAGTAACAATGAATTAGCTCTCATATCAAGAACTGAAAGCATCTGCTTTGTGCAAATGAAAACAAATTTGCTCTTGCATTAAAGAATACACAACTGTAATAAGTTGTTAAAAAGAAAAAAAGAAAAAAAAAAGGCTTCTAAATATCTTCATATTTAATAACTAGTCATTAAACCAAAATTTTAAATAATAGTAATAAAATTTATCTAGTAAAATATGATTTATAAATACTATGAATATATAAATATTAAGAAAAAAAAAAAAAAAAAAGAAGAGAGGAAGAGCCTACAATCACTTCCTTAGAGCTAAATACCTTTTCCACTCTGTAAAATTTCTGTCGACAGATTTTTATCAGTAAAATCCTCAGAGGGTTGCAATATTTACAGGTTGTAGATTGTTTTCCTTAATGTCCATAGGTTTGATTTTGCCCATATAATCAATCTTAGATTAAACCTTTAGTCAAAATGGATAATAAAACAGTACCAAGCAGTCCAGATACCAAAGTTTTCATATACATCAAGGGGATGAGGAAACACAGCAAGATAAAACATACCTGGATTTAACCTCTTTCATGGCTAGTTTTCTTCTCTTTCCACAGTACAAGTAATGGTTTAACCACTGCAAGTAGACTTATTTATTCTAGTAGAAGTTGCATCCAAACTGAAATCCAAACTTTTAACAATGACATTGAGTAGAATGGACATTAGAAATATACACTGAAATATCAATTCTTCTCTGACTTGACATTCAATATGGAAATAATTTTAAAATGATTGCAGATTGTCACAGTATGTTTCAATACCACATCTTCAGTTTCAATGGTTAAATAAATATTTTAGGTAATTTATTTCACTTTTACTTCAAAACTAGGAGAAAGTAAGAGAAAGAGTTCCTTTAACTTTTGCTGAAATTATTTTGACCATGTACAGCTGCAGAAAACTTCCCCTGCAAATTCTACAGGCAGAGTTTAATAAGACACTGTTGATAGGAAGTGCAGATCAGTAGGTGAAAGATGTCTCTTCAGTTTTTACTGTAGATGCACAAGGAACTTTAGTCTTTGACAGTGTTATTAATTTTATTTCAAATATCAAATAAAACTTCATATATTAAAACATGCCTTTTTGTTAACTTGTGCTTTTATTTAAATTTCAGGGTATGTGCATATCCACAAAAACTACTGCAGTTTTCTGCAAATTGCTGTACATAGATTAAATTGTAACTTTATTTTATTAAAAAAAAAAAAAAAGTTGCTTGATTTTTTGATTTTTGTCTGTCTGCATTTCACTTAATGTTTTCAAACCACAGAATAAAACCCATTGCAAAACAAAACCATTATCTGAATGATGAGAGAGGAAAAAAAAATTATCTAAATGATGAGGATGCACTTACAAAATTGGAAATATTTAGTGATCTCTTTGAAGTTCTTGTAATGTAGCTAAGATCAGAATTTCATCCAGTAGGAAAGATGGAATATAAAATATAATAAAATATTGTTTTTAAGAGAATATAATTTTCAATAAGCACTATAAAAATATATATATAAATTATATATAAAGAAAATATATTGTATAATATCTGAGCTTACACAGGGATGAAGCCATACCTGAATCAAAATAAAAATGTTGCACACATATATCTTGTTCACAGCAAAGAAGAACAGAACCGTACTGTATTTTTTAGAAGTGTAAATTCTATTAAAATTTTGTTCTAGTCTCCTTATATACTTAGCATTGGAAAGGAAATCAATTCTTTAGAAGTACCATAGGTAAGACATGTCAAAAAACATTCTATGACAGAGAGAAATATAGTTGTACTTTATGTGGAGGGACGTGAGAGCAAAAATGAACATCAAAATTAACTTGCCAGTGGAGCTTTATTTCAAAGTGGTTCCATGAGGCTTCTCCCTTTATAACTGTATGATTTTTTATTCCAAATTAGATGCATCTTCCTGTCTGCTGTATCACAGAATCACAGAATCACAGAATTTCTAGGTTGGAAGAGACCTCAAGATCATCAAGTCCAACCTCTAACCTAACACTAACAGTCCCCACTAAACCATATCCCTAAGCTCTACATCTAAACGTCTTTTGAAGACTTCCAGGGATGGTGACTCCACCACCTCCCTGGGCAGCCTGTTCCAATGCCTCACAACCCTTTCAGTAAAGAAGCTCTTCCTAACATCTAACCTAAAACTCCCCTGGCGCAACTTTAGCCCATTCCCCCTTGTCCTGTCACCAGGCACGTGGGAGAACAGGCCAACCCCCACCTCTCTACAGCCTCCTTTAAGGTATCTGTAGAGAGCGATAAGGTCGCCCCTGAGCCTCCTCTTCTCCAGGCTGAATAAGCCCAGGGGGACGATCACCTCCCTAGCCCTGCTGGTCACACTATTTCTGATACAAGAGAGGAAGCTGCTGATCTTCTTGGCCACCTGAGCACACTGCTGGCTCATATTCAGCCGACTGTCCACTACCACTCCCAGGTCCTTCTCCGCCTGGCAGCTCTCCAACCACTCATCTCCCAGCCTGTAGCTCTGCTTGGGGTTATTATGCCCCAGGTGCAGGACCCGGCACTTGGCCTTGTTAAACTTCATGCAGTTGACCTCAGCCCATCGGTGCAGCCTATCCAGATCCTCCTGCAGAGCCTTCCTACCCTCGAGCAGATCGACACACGCACCTAACTTGGTGTCATCTGCAAACTCACTGAGGGTGCACTCAATGCCCTCGTCCAGATCATTGATGAAGATGTTAAAGAGGACCGGCCCCAGCACCGAGCCCTGGGGGACGCCACTAGTGACCGGCCTCCAACTGGATTTGACTCCATTTACCACAACTCTCTGGGCCCGGCTATCCAGCCAGTTTCTAACCCAACGAAGCGTGCGCCAGTCCAAGCCAAGAGCAGCCAGTTTCTTGAGGAGAATGCTGTGGGAGACGGTGTCAAAAGCCTTGCTGAAGTCAAGGTAGACCACATCCACAGCCTTTCCCTCGTCCACCCAGCGCGACACTTTGTCATAGAAGGAGATCAGGTTCGTCAAGCAGGACCTGCCTTCCATAAACCCATGCTGACTGGGCCTGATCGCCTGCTTGCCCTTCAAGTGCCGCATGATGACTCCCAAGAGGATCTGCTCCATGAGCTTCCCTGGTACTGAGGTCAAACTGACAGGCCTGTAGTTCCCCGGGTCAGCCCTCCGGCCCTTCTTGTAGATGGGCGTCACATTCGCTAGCCGCCAGTCAGCTGGGACCTCCCCCGATAGCCAGGACTGCTGATAAATGATGGATAGTGGCTTGGCCAGCTCCTCTGCCAGTTCTCTCAGTACCCTTGGGTGGATCCCATCCGGCCCCATCGACTTGTGCACATCCAAGTGCCGTAGCAGGTCACCAACCAGTTCTTCGTGGATGGTGAGGGCCACATCCTGCTCCCCATCCCCTTCCACCAGCTCAGGGTACTGGGCATCCAGAGAACAACCGGTATTGCCGCTAAAGACTGAGGCAAAGAAGGCATTGCGCACCTCCGCCTTTTCCTCATCTCTTGTAACTAAGTTTCCCCCTGCATCCAGTAAAGGATGGAGATTCTCCTTGGTCCTCCTTTTTGTGTTGATGTATTTATAAAAGCGTTTTTTGTTATCTTTAACGGCAGTAGCCAGATTGAGCTCCAGATGAGCTTTGGCCTTCCTAATTTTGTCCCTGCACAGCCTCGCTACATCCTTATAGTCCTCCCTAGTGGCCTGCCCACTTTTCCAAAGATTATAAACCCTCTTTTTTCTCCTAAGCTCAAGCCACAGTTCTCTGTTCAGCCAGGCTGGTCTTCTTCCCCGCTGGCTCATCTTTGGGCACATGGGAACAGACCGCTCCTGCGCCATTAGGATTTGCCTCTTGAAGAGCGCCCAGCCTTCCTGGACCCCTCTGCCCTTCAGAACCGCCTCCCAAGGGACTCTACCAACCAGTGTCCTGAGCAGCCCAAAGTCAGCTCTCCGAAAGTCCAGTACAGTGGTTTTACTGGCTCCCTTCCTGGCCTCGCCAAGAATAGTGACCTCCACCATTTCATGGTCACTCTGCCCAAGACAGCTCCCGACAATCACATCCTCCACCAGTCCTTCTCTGTTTGTGAAGAGAAGGTCTAGAGGGGCACCACCCCTGGTAGGCTCACTAATCAGCTGCGTCAGGAAGCTATCTTCCACTTTCTCCAGAAACCTCCTAGACTGCTTTCTCTGAGCTGTGTTGTGCTTCCAGGATATGTCAGGGAAGTTGAAGTCCCCCACGAGTACAAGCGCTGAAGATTTCGCAACTTCTGTCAGCTGCCTGTAGAATTCCTCATCCGTCTCCTCATCCTGGTTCGGCGGTCTATAGCAGACCCCGACCAGGACACTAGCCTTGTTGTCCCTGCCGATCCTAACCCAAAGGGACTCGATCTTGTCATTCCTAGCCTCGAGTTCTACAACATCGAAAGACTCTCTAATATAGAGAGCCACACCGCCACCCCTTCTGTGCTGTCTGTCCCTTCTGAAGAGCCTATAGCCCGGCATCGCAGCACTCCAGTCATGAGACTGGTCCCACCACGTTTCCGTGATGGCAACCAAGTCGTAGCCTGCCTGCTGCACAATGGCTTCCAGCTCCTCCTGTTTGTTACCCATGCTGCGTGCATTGGTGTAGATGCACTTCAGCTGGGCCATTACCTTATTCCCCGGCCTTGCTATTGTTCCCCCTGGCACAGCTCCAACAATCCTTGCTTCACCCCCATCCCCCTTCTTACCTAGTTTAAAGCCCTATCAATAAGCCCCGCCAGCTCCTGGCCAAGGATCCTTTTTCCCCTAAAGGATAGGGACCCGTCTATGGCCATCAGACCAGGTGCTGAATAAACTGCCCCATGGTCGAAAAAACCAAGATCTCTGCGTTGGCACCAGCCCCGGAGCCACGTGTTCATCAGGTGGGCTTTCTTGGTCCTCTCCGTACCCCTCCCTGTCACCGTAGGGATGGACGAAAGCACTACCTGCACTCCCGCTCCGTCCACTAACCGTCCCAGCCCCCTAAAGTCTCTTTTGATTGCCTTCAGGCTTCTGTCTTCAATGTCGTCACTGCCCGCCTGGACTATCAGAAGAGGATAATAATCAGAGGGGCGTACCAGGTTGGGAAGCTTCCTGGCAACGTCCCTGACCCTGGCCCCAGGGAGGCAGCAGACTTCCCTACGGGTAGGGTCAGGCCGACAAATAGGGCCCTCTGTTCCCCTAAGGACAGAGTCTCCCACAACAATCACCCTTCTTTCTTTCTTGATGGAGGCAGTCCTGAGGCGTGGAGTCGACCTCCTCGCCCTAGGCATCCTCCTGGGAACACTTTCTACCTCTTCCTCAGTTGCTGTTGATCTCTCAGTCTCCAGGGCCTCAAACCTGTTGTGTAAGGGCACCTGGGAAGGTGGGGCCGGAAGGGGAGGGCATCGCCTGCCATGTCGAGCAGGGACCTGTCTCCATTCCTCCTCAACTCCCAGATCCCCTCCCTCTGCCCGACGGCGACAATGCAGGGGCTCCACTCCCATTTGGGGTGTCTCAGCCCGGTACCTCTCCTTGAGGCCCTGCAGGGAGTTACTCCACAAGTCTATCTCCCGCTCACACACCCTGATGGCCCTCAACCTCTCCACCTCCTCCTTGAGCTCCGCCACCATGCGGATCAGGTCATCCACCTGCTCGCACCTCACGCACGCAGCGTCTCTGCCTCCCGCCGATGGCAGCAGCAGGCTCTGACACTCCCTGCATCCGGTGACCTGAACCGCTGCATTCTTTAACGGGCAGTCGGTCTGGGTGTGTACCGACCTCCTGGAGAGCCCACCGTGCCTGGTGGAGACCATTATCGCCTAGCTAACGACTGTCGTTAAGAGGTGTTCGTGTGGGCAGGCGATTGCTCTCCGCCCTTCCTGCTCGCCCTGCCTGCGCGAACTGCCGCGCTAACTGCCGCGCCACTCCCCTCTGACGCGCCACGCCCTGTTTGCCCGTCCTGGTCGCCGCGCTCCTGGTCGCTCGCGCTCCCTGGGGGCTGCTTTTGAACGGCCGGGGAGGGGGCGCTGCTGGCTCCGCCTTCGCCTCGTCAGCCTCCCTCACGAGGGCTGCCGGGTCCTGGCGGCTCCCTGAAGCCGGCTCGATGCCGGAAAATCAGCCCTGCCTGGCCCGATCCCCCGCTCCGCTGCAGAACGCGTCTGCTCCGGAGCCGATCGCCTCGGCAAATGGCAGTGAAATGGCGGTGGCGCCTCGGCAAATGGCGAGTGCCAAAGAACTAAAGCAACCAAAAGTTGCTTCCTTTAAAGCTGCAGGATTCAACTTAAATCACTGTTGTACCTTCATCCATCATGTGCGTTTGTCATCCATCATGTGCGTATGAGAGGTAGCTTGACATAGAAAGCTTTCTGTCACCTTCATGCAACTTCCAGTTCTGAAGCACTTCTTACTAGTGGGTGGATCTTATATATCAGTGTCTGAAGGACGGGTGTAAAGATGAAGCCAGGTTCTTTTGAGTGGTGCCCATTAGGACAATAAGAGGTAACGAGTGCAAACTAAAACACAGGAGGTTCAAGCTGAACATCAGGAATCACCTTTTCATTCTGAGGGTAAGTGAGCACAGTACAGGTTGCCCAGATAGTTTGTGGAGTCTCCATCCCTGGAGATATTCAAAAGCCATCTGTCCAGCCTGCTATAGGTGTCCTTGCTTGAAGAATGGTTGAGATTAAAAAGGACCTACTTGCTGGCCTTGCTGGTTGACTAGAGGGGTTGAACAAGAAGAGCTCCAGAGGTCCTCAGCAGTCTCAACTATTCTGTGACTCTGTAAGAGATGTCATCTGCAATGAGTGATAGTGGTTTGATATTATTCCCTGAAAATAAATGTGTGTCTCTAAAGCTAGAAGACTCCAGCAGGTCACAAAGACAAAACTATTAAACCAGAGAACTGAGCTCCTTTCTGTAACACGAAAGAGAAAAAGAAGCTGGGATAAGAACATATATATTCAACAGTGTCAAAGGTTTTTGCATAAAGGGTTAGATTCATTGTACCTTCTGAGTTTTATGAAAGTTTGGAATTTTGGAGGAAAACATAAATTAGTTACAAAGGTTCTTGCGTACTTTATGGAGAGACAAAATTCCATAGATAATTCATTTACCCATCTTTGATGTCTACTTTGATCTCTCCAACAATTTTAGAGAGCTTAGATGATTGATTTAGACTTAGAATCAGATATTAGAGCTCTGAAGTTAGTCCTCTGGATGTCTCATTGATGAAGGAGGTCCTTCACAGTATTCTTCCAACAATACCCTTAAGCTGGGATGAGTATGTTTTGTTGGCTCAGACAGGCAGTTTCTCCCCATCACACAAATAAAATAATATCCTATAAGCTATGTATATTTTTACATGCATTTATTTAATCTGATTGACAACGTGATCAAAATCAGTCAATGTAGTGGCTATATACTCAGAATATTTGGAAACGATAATTGTTTATTTCCTCCCTAAAATTAAATGTCTGGAGAAGTGAAAGTTAGAGGGCCATATGGGAAAGTAAAAAGATGCCAATTTTTGGCAATTGCACTTACGAGTTTTCTCAACAGTACCTGACACTTCAGGATACAGGAACAGGATACCTGAAAGCCATTCAAAATGTGGCATATCAGAAGTGACAGATTCGTAAAGGTATGTAAGTGTAAACACATCATTTCAAGACATGAAGAAAATAATTTGCAAGTAAATTAAAGGTTCTCCTGGATGCTTATCAGTTTGGGAAATGAACAGAAAGCAGGCAGGAGAGAGCACATGATGACAAGGTGGCTGAGACAACTGACAGATTGAAAAGCAGTTCACATCAGGTTCATGGCCCCAACATAGGTTATGTCAGCATAAATAATATTGTCTACTCTTTGATAGCAGTCCAGTGCCCTATAAATTGGTAGCCTTATTACAGTAGTTCCTGGACAAATGTCCTCATCCTGGCTGTAATCTTTTTTGAAGTTAACGTGAGGAAATGGAGATTGAAATGAGCATAATTTACAAGCTATTTATATTATCACAGAAACATTCTTTGTCCGTGAAACTATGAAAAAATTAATTTTAAAGGATACAAATAAATATGTTTTGTTCAGGGATTAGAAACAACAAGGTGTATTAAAATACACTATAGGAAGAGTTTAAATAAGCTGATAATCGTTTAGGTAACCAGTATATATTCAAAAGTTTGTATAGTTGTCTTCCATTCTGGGATCTTGCTGAAATCAGATAGAAACATTTAGCAATTAGATATGGGATTCCAATATCTGTAAACACAGCCCTATTTTATTTATCAGATAAAATAATAAGAGTAAAAGCATCATGTCACTCATATTAACTACAGTTGTAGTGATAAGGAATTCAGAATTTCTTTGTCAGAACAGATTCTGTTCTGTTTAAGAATATGTTTAAGAATTTGGTGCAGTGATATATTTAAGGTCATTTCAGAAATTGCAAAGGCAATAGGTGTTTAAGAACAATTTCAGAAGAGTTACAGAAAATTAAATACTTAAATTAGCACCTCATTTAACTCATTTTACTAACACCTCATTTAACTCTTCCATCCATTCACCCAAAAAGATTGTAGCAAAATAGCATTTCACCCTCTGCTCTTATTATGGCAGTCACCTATTTTAATCTGTTCATTAATTTTCCCATACTCTATGCAAGTTTCTTCTTCTCGTCTTACAATACTTACTTACATCCCTTGACTGTTGCCCTTAATTCTTCTTTTTGACCTTAATGGTAGCAAGTCTTTTTACTAGTTTCCATCTCATTTTCTTCCTCTGTGCTTCATATGCAATTCTTTCATATATTAAAATGAAATCAGTTTTATTTTCCTTCTATCTGAATCCCTACACACAATCTTCAATATTTCTCTTATACATGTTACCAAAATAATGAAGGTTGGTTTCTTTGTTTTGTGTTTTCCATTTGTTCTTTCTTAATTCTGTATAATTGCAATGTTGCATCTCCACATGACTCCTTGGAATGAGACTTCACACTGGCTATATAGGCCTTCCTCCTGAAATTCAAAAAGTGTTTCATATGAATGAAATAATCAAGTACAAGTGTACCTTTAACAGTCTTGGTTTGCTGTGTCAAAAGCTTGACATTCCTCTATGTCATACATACCAAAAGGTGCACCTATACTGTACAAACCAAGAAGTAAACATAAAAGAAAATGGATAGAACTAAAAATTCACTGGAATGAATGCAATATACCCAAGGCACCATCATAATGGTGTCTGAGCAGTGACTCTATGTGACTCTATGTGACCTATGTGACTGTATGTGACCTGACTTGAGCAGAAAGTTTGGACCAGATGACTTCCAGAGGTCCATTCTGATCTCAACCATTCTGTGTAATTCTGTACATCTATTTTCATTGGAATTAATAGAAATCCCATTACTTTCAGCAAGAATTATATGAATTTGCCTTTTAATATCTGGTGTTAATATTTGTGAGGCAACCAAAGAATGCCTCTAACATGCATCCCTAGGAATGCAACAAATGGTCCATTAAAAGAAAACACCAGATATTAATCTAAAATTCAAATCAGATGCTAAGAAACAAAATTTGAGAATTAAAGCATTATCTCTAAACAAATTATTCTAATTTCTATGTTCTTCCGAGTTCCAAAGTTTTAAATGTCATCAGAGATACCACAACAATCCATGTCCCATCAGACAACAATGTTTCATGGAAATCAAACATTTTTGAGAGGATCAGTTCTGGTGCACAGTTCCCACCCACTTGGCACCCAAAAGTTTGATAACAAATAGATAACATCATGCATCCTGAGTAATTAAGTCCTAGATTACAGAGCTTGAAAAGGAAATTAGGGAAATGAAGAATGGAACAAAAATCGCACAAAGTATTGTGACTGCAACTGAATAGTCTAAATTCTGGCCTGAACTGAAATTTTCCAAGTGAAATTTTCAATTTTCCAAGTGACTACTCACTTTTAGAACCAACAGTTCAAAAATAATAATAATTTAAAAAAAATAGTTTGGAAGAAGAAAAGCTTATGTCAGAATGACAGGATGCACAGTTGAGTTAAAATACAAATAATAAACCAAAGACACCTTTGTAACTTCTAGGGTGGGCAAGGAGAGAAAGAATGTCCAGATACTGAAAGACATGAAAGGGAAAGGAACAGAGTAGTTTGGAAAACTACTTGTAAATTTCCCAGTATTTTTTTTCTTTTCTTACAGTTTAGTCCTCCTAGTTCTCCATAGCTTTGAACCACATAGGCCACACAAGAATTAATAAGTTGATCATTTCCTTCATATAATACAGTATAAATAATACAGGCTGGACTGAAAATAATGGTTTCATATTAACACAAAGATTGTTTGGATTTATATCTAAAATCTCCAATTCTTGGATGGTATGCCTACCTCTAAAATACCTAAAGTAAAATATTCCATAACTATTGGAGAAAATAATAATATATATATATATTTGGCAACTATTAAATGCCACAAAAATGTGAATGCTAAGAACTTCTAGCTGTTTATATAGAATCATAGAATAATAGAATCATAGAATATTCTGAGTTGGAAGGGACCCATAAGGATCATCAAGTCCAACTCCTTGCACCGCACAGGTCTACCCAAAAGCTTAAGGAAAAGTAAAATGTTAGAGTTAATCAGAAAATGATTCAATGATTTTTTGTATTATCAATTGCCTCTGCATAAAAACTGTTACATTTTGATGAATTTATAGTTGCCCTCAAAACAGGGTCCAACTAAACTTGCTGAGAAACTGGTGCCTTGAAGACTTCTGTTTTCTCTGATTTATTACCTATCCTCTCTTCTTCCTGTAAAGACTACTGTTTTACAGAATCACAGAATCACAGAATTTCTAGGTTGGAAGAGACCTCAAGATCATCGAGTCCAACCTCTAACCTAACACTAACAGTCCCCACTAAACCATATCCCTAAGCTCTACATCTAAACGTCTTTTGAAGACTTCCAGGGATGGTGACTCCACAACCTCCCTGGGCAGCCTGTTCCAATGCCTCACAACCCTTTCAGTAAAGAAGCTCTTCCTAACATCTAACCTAAAACTCCCCTGGCACAACTTTAGCCCATTCCCCCTTGTCCTGTCACCAGGCACGTGGGAGAACAGGCCAACCCCCACCTCTCTACAGCCTCCTTTAAGGTATCTGTAGAGAGTGATAAGGTCGCCCCTGAGCCTCCTCTTCTCCAGGCTGAATAAGCCCAGCTCCTTCAGCCGCTCCTCATAGGACTTGTTCTCCAGGCCCCTCACCAGCTTCGTAGCCCTTCTTTGGACCCGCTCAAGCACCTCGATGTCCTTCTTGTAGCGAGGGGCCCAAAACTGAACACAGTACTCAAGGTGCGGCCTCACCAGAGCCGAGTACAGGGGGACGATCACCTCCCTAGCCCTGCTGGTCATACTATTTCTGATACAAGCCAGGATGCCGTTGGCCTTCTTGGCCACCTGAGCACACTGCTGGCTCATATTCGGCCGACTGTCCACTATCACTCCCAGGTCCTTCTCCGCCTGGCAGCTCTCCAACCACTCATCTCCCAGCCTGTAGCTCTGCTTGGGGTTATTACGCCCCAGGTGCAGGACCCGGCACTTGGCCTTGTTAAACTTCATGCAGTTGACCTCAGCCCATCGGTGAAGCCTATCCAGAGAACAAATACAAAGAACAAATAAGTAGATTTTCCCATAGTTTTCAACCGTCTTGAATACTCCACTTGAAAACGTACTTTCAATGAATATGATTTCTTTTGCTTGACTGAATTACCCTAGATTTATTACCTGTGTATGTCTCAGCTAATGATAGCCTCAGTTTATTAGAGATAATTGTATTCATGTCTTCAGTAAGCTAAAATATAATACCTTCACAAAATATATCCAAGCATGTTCTTGATTTGTACCCATCTAGCAAGGAAACTAACATGCTTCATACTTTAACTTGTGTACAATTAATTGTTGAAGTAATTAGCTTTTACAAAACACAGTCCCTCATTTGGTTTCTCCAAGACAGCATAGACTGCTAGAACATACATTATCAGAAAATTAACATTCTATGTTAAAGTAATTTATCTCATTATTATTATTATTATTATTATTATGAGAAACAGTTTGTACCATCAATGAACTCACTATCTCTATTAGTGAAGATACTAACGTGAAAAGTTGCATCTTCCTCCTCTTCTTGGTTTTATTATATGAAGCTTTTTTTCCATTTATCTTATGTTTACCACAATCAGAGCTTAGAATTAATAGAAAATATATATCATCTTTAAAATACAAGCTTAGTGAATTATTATTATTTTAACCATGTGGCAAATATTTTATCATATCTTTAATACTCAAAGGCAGAATAATCTTTTTATTTTCATTTGTGTTTTGTAGACTGTGCATTGCACAGTACTACTTGGATCAACAGCATAACCTTAGGAACAAAAGCTGTGTATCTACATATTAAGTAAATTTATATTTTGACTTTTAAAACTTGTAATGCCAAAACAGTTAACCAAAACGTAATCAGCAGAACTGGAATATTTTATTTAAACACTGAAAAAAACACACTCAAGAAGCTCCATTCCTATGTTTTCAAAATTTTCTTTCACATTTTCAGGATAGCAGTTGAACTAATTTTCAAAGTTAAAAATGTAATTAAAATCTACTGATCTAAGAGTGCATATGTTTATGCTGAGATCCTATGCAGAAAGTTGCTGAATTTTCCAAATCATTGGCTTACCTACTATCTATGTTTTTCACAGGATTTTCTTCAGTGGCTTATCATCCCATCCAAATAATAAGTTATGGAGCATTTTAATTTATTTTCCAGAATTAAACTTTTCAATTTGGTCCTGTGTGTACCAATAAACCCTCACAGGAATTAAGTCTCTATACTAAACAGTTAAAAGTTTCATCTCAGCTTCTCAGTACATAAGGTATGCAAGGACCAAAAAGTTGCCTGAAAAATCATCAAAAATATGTATTTCAAATAAGACAATGAATTTGATGTAACTGCAATCTCTGTATTTGAGACAGGAAACAAAACATGTATTATGTGGCCTGAGGTGAGGGAAGAAGAAAAACTTTCTCATGTACCATTCTCCGTAGAAAATAATTTGAAGAGTTCTTATTCTGTGAACTAATCAACAGATTCAACAGAAGAGACTTTTCAAAACTTAGAAAGTTTGTCCTTCTTCAGAAATAAAAATCAGTATCCTTTGCTTTGTCCAATAAGCTTACAGGATAACAGATTTAACTCTTCTCAAGTATATGTCAATTTACTTGCATACAATATCACCCCAGGGGAAATCATGGGGATTTCTTTTTCTCTTTTAAACAAAATTAAAATTCAAACTGTTCCCTCACAACTAATAAAACCGACATACAACTTTTCCTGTTTGACTGAGGAATGTATGAGTAAGTAAAGACTGTGGAATTCAGCTTTCTCTACTTCATAGGCTTGGTCACATCAACAGCTAGCAACAGGTATGATGGACTATGTGTACAGCAGCAAGCACCAGGCTTGCCGTTTGTGCAGCATCAATCATGTATAGCTCTGCAAAACAGTTTATAAATAACAGTAATTCTTTCTTCCCAGTAGTTGACCATTCTTTCTTCCTAGTAGTTGACCATTGTATACTGAAGAATGTGTATGAAAACAGAGATGAAAATGGGTAGCAGGCTGTAGATAAACTAAAAGCTGGAAGCTAGGCATATCCAGCTGCAAGGCCTGTATATAAAAACAGTGTTGTATTTTTGGTTCTGTTTTTAAACATCCAAGAAAGCCTCTGATTATTTTCTTTTGGACCAAGATGTTGTCCCTTACCTCATTTGGAATGTGTCTAACCCATTCAGTGTATCACTATAAACAGTAATGATAGTGAATATATAATATACAAAAGATACTAGATAATGACCTTAGCTATCAGCACAGGTACAACATTCAGAAGTTTATGAACAGGCTTGTGCTGCAGTATGACTTTCATGAGTAGGAGCCTTGATACTGTAATTTCATTGGTTTTATGTGGCTTTGTTACTGAAATTTTAAACTTATAGTTGAGAACAGCTGTCACTGTCAGTGTAGGGTAGAGTTGTCAGGGTATTAATGCTGGTACATTGATTTGTACTACAGAAAGAAAGGTACCTTTGAGAGATGAGATGCACAGCTGAGTGCCTACCTTACAGAGAACCTTACACTCTTTCATAAGAGATGTGAAGAAGCTTTGTAATTGTAAAGAATAGCTAAAGCTAATGAATCCACTCACAGCAAATGCAATTAAATGTGCACATATAATGGAGGGAAGATGAGAGAAGAGATTATATGGAAATATGGACCTATCTACTTAATACCTACATAACAGGGTTATGTTTCAGTGGGGAGTGGAGAAGTTTTTGTTATTATTTGGGTTGAATTTGTTAAATATCAGTTAAAATATTTTGTGAGAACAGTAGGCTTAAAAAGACTTGGGATTTAATTTAAAACAGAATAGGAGGGAATACATACACAATAACATCCTGGAAAGATCTTTTTCATTGTTTCTTGTACCTGGACTGGGCACAAAGGAACTCTTAATTAAGTCTCACAGCTCAACTGTGAATTTGGTTAGGCATATATATGGTTTACTTATTTGCCTCTGAAATACAACCACGTTTAGGGATGAATACAGCTGCTGCTTGAAGTACTGAACTACACAACAATACTGAAAAACATATTAAACATATTAAAAGGTGAAATGGACTATTAAAAGGTGAAATGGATTTTGGACTTGATGATCCTTATGGATCCCTTCCAACTCGAGATATTCTATTATTCTATTATATGAAATGAATTGGAGAAAAATAAAGGGAACATTTTTGAAAGCAGAAAGTAATCAAAAGACTAGAAAATTGGCTAAGATGCTGTGTTCAGCATTTATTAAAATAAATGACATGAAAATGTACATGGTCAGGCTTCAGAATTTATCTTTAATTTTTTATAGTGGTAGATTTATTTTAATCACCACTTTTTCTTAAAAGATATCAAAACATCGCCTCTATTTTACAGATAACCAACAGAAGCATAGTGTCTTCCTTGAAGTTGTTCAGTAGCTGCAGGAACACAGCACACATCTCCACAGGTCATATTCAATACATTGTTCATTATCTATATTCTTATTCTTGCCTCGAGTGCAGTACCAGTTCCAGGACCCTTTACCTCCCCTATCTCTAGACATGGGCTTATATTTGGACCAATATGTAGGAAAAAATGCCAAATGATGAAATTCCAGCCCATTCAGTGACCATCTACCACCTACAGACTACTTCAGTCCAACTTGCCTTGCGCCTGAGACCTGACATTGCACCAGGTGGTAAAGCTGCCTGGACCATTGCAGGTACACCATTGCACAATGTGGTAAAGCTACACTTTGTAATCAGACAGAAAGCACATGTGATAACTAGACAATATGTCATTTCAAAAAGTCCATTTGCAGATGTAGAGATGTGGTCAGTAGGAGAATTATGTTTTTACAAAGTCTCTGTGGAAACTGTTTCCAAAAATAAAAAGTATTTTTCTTGGTGGCTGGATAACAAGATCATGTTACCTCATGGAAAGCACCAACGGGGCAATCCAATGACTTAAAGAGTTGTCACCAGAATTTGTTATAGGTGCAAAATAGTTTTACCTACGCCTAGTGACTGGCAAAGAATAGTCTTAAGTACTATCACAAAACATGGCCCTTTCTTCAAAGATATCCTTTTGCCATCATAAAAATAATCACTATGAAATGGACTGAAAAGTATACTTGAATGTGTAAAAGAATCTGAGGTCAAGGATGGCTCTGTTGCTATTGGCTCTGTTCACATTTCTCTGACAGTTCTTAGGTCTTCAGAATAATATTACTTTCTCCTCTTTTAATCAATCTGCAGCATGCAGAGCAGGGGATACTTCCACTGTAAGACAGAATATGATGTTTGATAAGTGATTTTATTTTATTTTAAAATGATTAGCAACTCTCAAATACCCAGAATACTCCCTCAACTGTAGTCATAAAACCTATTCAAGAAATTCCTTTTGGAAACTGTGTGTATGTATATGGGGTACAATCCTTCTCTTAACAGAAAGGATAAATGTTAATAGTATGTTTAGAACTATGGCACATTGTGGAAAGTGGACTGATGGGCTGGACCTAGAGCCATGAGTTTATAACTAATTGAATCCTGAAATATTAATGAATTTCTAAGTCACTGTTTCATAGCTCAGTATTTCATTCACGTGATTTTTTATTATTATTATTTCTTTTTTTTTTTTTTTTTTCATATGAGAAGGGTTTTTTTAACAGAACCAGCTGTTAACCGTCTCCTTAGCTGCAGGAGCAACATCTCCACAATCTTATTTGGCAATAAATTTTGATGGATATTAGAAATTCATTACCTCATCCATCACTATAAATAGGAAGTCAGTTCTTGCCTTTTGCCAAATCTGCCTTCACAGAAGGGTCTAACAGATCTCAGATTCCATATTTTGGACTCGTGGTCTGGAATTTCTGAATGTGCAGAAAGGCTGAACTGAATTGTGTTTCAGCAAGGAATTACAACAGTGGGAACCTCTTAAAAGTGGATAATTTTAAAGTGAGATGACAATTTGAGTGATTACAACTTTAGCTGGATTTACACACATAAAATATTTCTATGTTGTGAGCCAGTCATGAAGCATACCTCTGTCCTCAGCAGACGGGTATTAACACTTCCACAGGGCTGTTCAATTAATAAAAAAAAGCAAGATTTTTTTTTTTTTTAAGCTTTTGTTCTTTTGTGCTGATTATTGAAAGACCCCAATTCATTGTTTTTGACTAAGTATCTCTCTCCTAGGCAGTTGTAGAGATGACTCTCACCTATGTTGGTATACTTTATTTGCAGACTACATTTTATCATGTTGATCAAATCAATTTACGTCTTTCTTTCTCCTGGTGGTTATTTTGGCCATGGTCCAACTTCTTTGTTAGGACACAATTTTTAAACTTCTATATCAACCTTAAGCTTTCTTCCATTTGTTTGAAACCTCTCCACAAATCTGCACCTATGTTACCAATTTTTCCTGCTTTACGCTTCACTGACTTAGTCTTGAATTTCACAGTATTTTTTATTTTACTTACAATTTCAAGTTCAACTGCTGGTAAGAAATTATTGTATAACAATCACAGTATTTATTCAATTATAAGGAAATCTTTCAATTCCAACCTGAAAGATAAAAATTTGAAATACTTCTTCCTATTTGTTCCTCCCCTTGTCTCAGCACAAAGATGTATACATGGAATAATACATATATAAGGATACGAGGGATCATTAAGGATTTTTTACACTTGAGGATATAATTTGGAGATGGATCACTGAGCTCTGTCACAAGATTAAGCTACAAAACAAAATTCAGTAAGGCCTTTTTGTCTTCTGATGGCACAACGGCACAAGACCCCAAAAAACTTAACTCCAGGTCACTGGAATTCTTCAGTGCTAATGTATGGCTGGCAGTGGTTATAACAGTGGCCTCTAGCCTAACTCAACTTTCTTGGACTGCTAAACCATCACTGGAAATAGAAAAGTTATCTGAGAAAAAGAAAAAAAAAAAAAAAAAAAAGATAATGTTAGGAGGTAACCTAATGGAGATATTGGACTAGATATTGGACCCATAAGCAATGCTGTTCCTTAAATTGTTCAACATCTTAACAGATGATAAGGCTAAAGAGAATGGAATAGATATCTAGTCCTAATTCTCCACAACCCTTCTGAAGGCTAAGTAAAAAAAAAAAAAAAAAAAAAAAAAAAAATGTATATATCATAATTAAATTCATACATAATTTGTTAATAGTGGAAATATATATATATATATATATATTTAGAAGAGACAAAGTGGTGCACCCACAGCAATTCAGAAATTCTATAAGGTGCTGTGCTATGGGAAATGCTTTAATTCTCTCTTATGTTCACATTACCTGATTTGTGTGAGCATCAAAATCAGTATAGAGAATTCCACTGTTAGACATCAAACAGTATAATAACCTATTTATCTCTTGTTAGCATTCCACACGGCGCATTTTTTAATAAGCATTCAGTGCTAGGATCAAGCAACCTACAGATTTCATCTAAATTAGCTAAAGTTTTCTGTAAGAAGCCAGTATAAATTACTGCTTAGACAGAATTTGTTTGTATCCATAACTGACAGACCTTTATTCATTTCTTAGGTTCATACATTCTTGGATTTTTTTCCCCCTTAATTCCTGGAATGTGTCTGTATATGTAAAGATGTTTTTTTTTTTTTTCCACTCATTATTAATAGTCACGTAGTTCATAAAGGAAATAAAGTTTTTAGCAGTTTGTCCAGTTACCACCCCTGTCCCAAGTTTGTCTTTAATTCAAACTATCAGACAAAGCTTGTTGTAGAAGTCCTGATAAATATTGGTTTCTTTTTTCTTCTAACAAAAAACCAGCATTATAGTCTCTATCAATATTTTCTACATGTATATTTTTTATGTCTATTTTGCAGTTTTAAACTTTTTAGTTTGCCCTGAGGTTTATACAAATATTGTTTTTACCATTATGTGCTATTTTAGAGTTCTGACATTGAACAGTATATAAAATGGAGATCTCTAAGCAAATGTTTTAATATTGTTCATGTGATCAATAGAAAGAATAGTTACTGATACTTGTTGTGTGCAGTCACATATGCTTAGTGTGTACTAAAGGAAGTACTCACAGAATCACAGAATTACGGAATGATTGAGGTTGGAAGGGACCTCCAGAGATCATCTAATCCAAACCCCCTGCTCAAGCATGGTCACCTAGAGCACGTTACACAGGATCACATTTGGGTGGGTTTTGATAAACACAGGATCACAGGGTTTTGTCCTTTCCAGGAGAGGACAGAACATGCATGTTCCTATCTGTTAGTAAATGTGATTTTTTTCAATGCAATTTAAAGCAATATAAAACATTGTTCAATTGCAGCAATACTTACAGTAAAACTGTTTTTCTTATTATTCATTCCCATGTTGTGCCCCTTTGTATTGCTAACTCTCTATGTTATAAAATGTTATTATCCACTGCTACTACCTGCTTATTTTGCTTTGCTGCTGGTAGGACAACTTTCATGCAGTTGACAGCTCGGAAGATGTAGTTCATTTCTGCCTCTACATTTGAGGTTTTAGAACGGTCACAGATATTATATAAATAGAAGATCTCATGGTATGTGAAGTGCTGTAGCACTCAGATTTTTGAGACCAGCAGTGTGCAATTTGCTCTGTTAACTTTTAGACAACCCACACGAGTTGCTGAGTTGCTACCTTGAATTATCTCTGGGAAACATCATGTGTTTGAGATTTTTATTTTGTCTCAATTGGAAGCAAAATCTTGAATCATAGCTTTTAAGAAAGCAAATATTGCAGTTTGGGAGTTTACAGGACGGTAGCTACTGTATCTTGCTCTCCACAGCTTTCCAGAGGAAAGAAACTCCTGGGCTAAAGACAGAATATTGACTTTAAAAAAGGGTTCATACAGGAATTCTGTGAATAAAAAGCAGAGGAGTGGGAACTAGAGAACTGCTGATGAAAGAACAAGCCAAAATTTCCAGACAGCTCATCATGTTAGCTGCCAAAGAATCAGGAAGTCTACGATCATTTGGTCACATCATGTGCTGAGCTTCTTATGACATAATAACACTGGGACCTCAGCAACCTCTTTGCAGGTTAGTGGAAACCTGAGAAGATAGAAAGATACTGTGTTCTGTCTGAAATCTTTGGTGCTTTGTCCCTGTAAACCTAGGAAGCTGAGAAACCAAGAATGTGAGAGTAAGACCATCCCGCTCTCCTAGGTCCTGAGCTTTGTTTCAGAATGAAGGCAGCTTTCCCTGCTGGGACTCTATCCAAGCTCTCCTTGGCACTTTGGAATTTCACTGAGTCTCAAGATTGGTTTTGGTTCCAGCAGGTCTGCATTTCCCAGAGCTGCTGAAAGAAAGGCTCAACCTTTCTACATGAATATGTTGTAGTTACAAGTTATCTTTATAAACCTATCCTGTCAATTCTTAAAATAGAATAGAATAGTTCGGTTCAGTTGGAAGGAACCTTCAAAGAACATCTAGTCCAACTGCCTGACCACTCCAGAAGTAATCAAAAGTTAAAGAACATTAATGAGGGAATTATCCAATTGCCTCCTGAACACTGACAGGCATGGGGCATCCACCATATCTCTAGGAAACTTGTTGCAGTGTTTGACCATCCTCTCAGTAATAGCATTTTTCTTAATGTGCAGTCTGAACCTCCCCTGGGGCAGCTTTGTGCCATTCCCACATGTCCTGTCATTGGTTACCCAAGAAAAGAGACTGGCACCTCCCTCTGCATTTCCCATTCTCAGGAAGTTCTCAGGTGTAAATGTACCTCATGGAGTTTCCTACAACCCTCAGTCTTGACAATTTATTTCAGTCAGCAGATCTATTTAAAAAACTCTTATTAATGAACAATGACATATAGCACTAACTTTTGAGAACATAAGCATAGTTTGAAACACTATCCCTTGTCAAGTGGAGTGTTATCACACACTTTGCAAATCAACAAACATTTTACCACAATATAAATATGGTTCTTGAACCCAGTTTATTACTATCTTTTCATTAAGAGTGAAAACAGAGTCAACAAGACAAACCTGGGTTGATCTTGCTTATTTGCAAGCTGATCTGCAAGTTTGGTGGCACCACCAAAAAGGGAGGTGGCAGTGTTGCCAGGGTTGATATGACTATGTTACTAGAATTATGATCATAACAGTCACTATCCTGTATGCTGAATGAGGACATCCAGTACATAACAGGCTTTCCAAGAGGTTTTAGACTGTCAGGTCTATAAAGAAACTCAACTGGAAAGAAAGATCAGGAAAAAGCAGTAGAGTAAAGGTTAATTTCAAGGAAAGTCAAGAAAATAAGAATGCAGAAGAAATGAATCCAATAATTTCCTTTATATTCTAGGTAAACTAAAGAAGTCTTGTATATCCATATATATATTCAGGATAACAAAATTAATAATAATAATATATTTATCAAGAGAGTTCAAAACTGGGTTCATAATTTATTTAGAGTGGATGTGGCTAACTTGATAGTTCAACTGACACTAGGATTAAGCACTTACCTCTTTATAAGTGTATGACTCAGTCGCTATTATACGATCTAACTTTTCTTATACCTTAAGGATACCAAAATTCTCTACTGCAAATTATCCCTCATTTTGCACCTGAAGATAAATCTAGCAGGCCTTCCTTTTTTTTTTTTTTTTTTCTTTAGCAGTTGCTCAAATGTTATAAATGATAAAGTCTTATGTCTGTCAATCTCAAAACTGCTTTTGAAATATTTACAACAATTACCCCAAAACCCTCAGGCTTGCTAGACATTAGAAATATGAATACAAATTGATTGTGCTAGATTTTCCAAAAGCACCTTGTATAGATCAGGGCAAAACGACAGTCCTGAATATAAACAAACATTATAGACATGGCATTCTGAATTGATCAAAAAAAAAAAAAAAAAAAAAAAAAGGCAGTACACTTACCTCATGGTAAATAAGGTAAGACTTTGGTGCTTTATTTTATTTTTTTATTTTTTTGAGCATTCTTATTTTCTCTTTCTTTTCATAGGGTTAAAGTTTTAAATTAGTTTAAGTGCTATTGCCACTATTCTTGCAGTCCAGCATTTCCTCAGAACAAATGTGGAAAACCCTACTGAATATGACAGTGCTCGAATCACATTTTCTTAGCATACTTGCCATGTTCAATACCTGTGTAATGGTTAACATAGAATAACTTATACAATTCCATAACAAATAATGGGACTGAATGGGTCTTTGGTGTATAAGGAAAATATGTATAAGGAAAATGCCTAAAAATGAACTTAGGAAATTTAATATATTTTAAAATTGGAACAGAGTTCCCTTGCTCTCTCTTAAGGTGGAAGTGATGACACTGCTTATTTTCTAAAATTTTTTGTCAATATATTTCAATATTTTTTTGGTAGAAGCTTTCTTTATATGTATAAACTGCATCTGACTGTGACCCATGCTCTAGAAAGAAGTCCAAAAGATCCTATACAATGTGAGATGTAAAATGATCTTTAAATAAATTGTTATTGGACTCTTTTTTATCAACTGTTATTTTAAGAGTCCTTTAATGCTAACCCCTTCACAAAGCCACCCTGGATAAGTATACTGTTTCTCTTCATTTCTAGAAATGTATTTATTTCAGCAAGAAGGTGAAGACTGGGCTATCTTTTCAATTTGATTTTTCAGGACATTTTCACCATAATTAAATAAATATATAAAATAAAGTTTTGTACTTAAGAATAAAATGATATACTGAAATGTTCTCAGAGCTATGAATGCTTAATTTTATACTAATTGTGATTATATTTACTACATACTACTTCTATACTTAAATCTATATGCTTTAGCATAATGAACTTTTATATGCCAGTATGTTTTAAATGCTCGTTCTTTCCTTTTCAGCTATTACTGGTTTCTAAGAATCGTCCATAATGTCAAGTCCTACTTGCACACTCTTTGGTTTATGGATTGTTAACCTGATTGAACTGCTGCAATACATAGCAGCTGTATGGGTTCTTCATACTCATTGTAAATTCAAGTGCTGAATATTACTCTGAACCTTACTGTGAATTTATTAAGTATACAACATAGTAATTGGTAATCTCAAAAGAGTGTAGTGTTTCACTTTCTTAAATTAACTGTAAGATATGAAATTTCTTTTACAAACTTTTCAGCATATTTCTGCAACCAAAGCTAACCTTATTCCTCTGATTTGTTATACAATGCAAGGTTTGCTTTATTATTTTGCCAATTGCTCTATAGTATCATCATTTTTAAAAGTGTGATAAATGATTGAGTCCAAATAGGATTCCAATTAAAGTTAGCAATTTATTAAAGGAATAAAGGCAAGCAAACAGCACTGGGTGCACCAGTAGACTCTGCTCCACGAAGACGCACATTGTATAGGTCCCCTTCTTGGTTTATATCCCTTCTACTAATACGTATTCATTAGTGGGCATGTCCTCTTCTGAGCATGCTTTCTTCATCTTCTGGAATCTTCTGGAATCTTCTCGACCCCAGACCCCATGGTATACTCCCCCTACAGACTTCTGCTTAACACTGCACAGCCAGCAACAAAACTGGTCCAAGGCGGTCCTGTCAGGCGATAATTGCAGAACAAAAGAACTATATACATTAAGCACCTCCACCCCCCCCCTAGTCTCATGGTTATACAAGGATGTGCAAGACAGAAGGTCACACCTCATTATGCGGCCCCAGCATTGCTCCACATTGACAATAATCAGATGAACGCACTTCACAGAAGTATTTCCTGTTGTGTATATTTCTTACTGTATGATAGGATTTGCCTTACAGAAAAGGTTATCAAGAATCAGTACTAAAAGATTTATATCAATACTACAGACAAATCTAATGAATGGAGCACAGGAGTAGTCATGCTGCAGCACACTAAAGGTTTATCTAGTTCAGTACTTTTCCTCCAGTAGTGGCCATTAGCAGAAAATTTACATGTCTTTAAAAGTTATTGCAACTGTAACAACAGCTGTCTAAGTCCACAACTCAACCAAATGTAGTGCATACCAAATACAACCAATGCTGCTTTATGTTGTCAGAGGGTTAAATACAAAAAGACTGTGCAGCTGCATCTTCATGTGTGTCACAAGCCCTACACTAAAAAGCCTTATACGAAGCTATATTTTGGTCTAAAAAAAAATACACTTTTTTTTTTTTTTCAAAATTGTATTGTCTCTCCATGTATTTAGTAGGGGATTTCTCTGCTGTTCAGTTTTCTAACTGCTCTTCAAGCTTGAAATCTGCTTGGTTGGAAACAACTGCAGAGCTATTTCATTGACTGTTTTCATTTTAATTTTTACACCCTTCTTTGGAGAGGTGCTTAAAAATAAATAAATAAATAAATAAAAATAGGCTGCTGCCACCCTGATCCAAGCCATACATGTCTTGTTTCTTCTCATTCTGTCACCTGTGTGGTGACTTTACCCAGGTGCTGCATTTGTGTATATATCTGGTTTGCAAGTCCTTGAGAGAACAGACTGTGTATTTTTCTCCTGAGTTTGTACAGAATCTAGTACAAGATTCAATACATTTCAGAAAGTAAGTATCTTAGCCATCATGACAATACATAGAATAAACCCTAACCTCTCATCAAATATCTCCAGATCTGATCATATTTAAAAATATGCACCATTATAAAAAGGGTTGTAGATTTGCACTAATGTGATTCCCCAAGCTGTGCTTTTAAAATATGTATCCACTCTGCTTTTATGTTATTTCTGGATTTATGGCACTCAATAAATTGCCAGTCCTGCATTATTCATTGAAATAATGCATAGTACTATAGGAACCATTTCAAAATAATTAGTTCTAGTAAGCCCTTTAAATTTAACAATAGATGAAAAGCCATCTGCCTGCTGCTTTAAACTCATTAAGAAACCAAGTCCAAGTCAAGGTATTTCAGAAGCTTAACACAACGAAATGATTAGAGCCAAAGTTAACAATAATTATACATTTGTTCAAAATATTTCCAAGGACTCTGAATGCTATGATATACCTTTACATATACAAGCTAAACAGGCAACCTGCAAGATTGTCAATCATTATGAGTCGTAAGCATTTCAGCTCCAGAATCACCACTGGTTGCAGTGAGAGTTCTATATCTAACTGGCATGTAAAGACATATCCCTCCAATGCTAGCTAACTAAAGATGTCAGAAAGAATGAGGTCCCATCATAACACAATGGGGATGAGGAGATAGCCCAAAAAAATGCTCAGCACAAAACATTTGGACTTCTACAATTTCTTTTTGCATTTCCATCCTCTTAAGAGATCTCATAATTTCATATTCTAGGTATTTTTCTGGATAACACCAGTATTAGCTGATACTGAGATGGAGCTGATGGAGCTGTTATTTGTCTATGAGAGACAATAAATCAAAAACATTTCAGATCAACTCCCTCTTGGGACTAGACAAATTCAAAGTCACAGTTCCCACTTTGAAGCAGATGTGACATCCTCAACACAGTAGCCCATCTAGGAGAAATTCTTACCTTTTCCATTGATGCTGGGTTTCCATGCGTACAAATTAGAAGAGGAGAAAGGAGATGACCAAAATTAGAAGTTGATTTTTTAATGGTGCTAACAGGAGGCCAAACAGTAAAAGGCTCAGCTTACAATTGCTAATTGCCCTTTCATTTATACATTTTATCCAGGAATTTAAATATATATTTATATTATTGAGGGATTAGAAAGAAAGAAAGAAAGAAAGAAAGAAAGAAAGAAAGAAAGAAAGA
>NC_048893.1:18898704-18936878 GCF_011077185.1 Oxyura jamaicensis
GAAAGAAAGAAAGAAAGAAAGAAAGAAAGAAAGAAAGAAAGAAAGAGTTGCTTAGCCAGGCTGAACACATTTCTTTTTGCCTTTTGAGCCAAGTCATTGGACCACTTTTTGTTGATTTCTCAGAACAGCCTCTTATTAGTCAATGTTTTCATGCAAATTATTTGCATGGGAACATGCATGAGAGTGTTGTTTCAATATTCCAGTACACATGCAGCCCAAATTTGCCTGTTTTGCATCAAGCAATTTAACTCTTCTATGCAAGACCTGAACAAAAGGAGAAGAATCTCACATGATGGTAGACTTAAGAAAAATACTACACTGGCTAGCAATTTTAATATTCAAATACAACAAATAAATTTTAATACAGATTTCTTCTGGAGTTTATCTTGAACACTGCCCAACATAAAATGATATAAATAGATAAGTATTACATAGCAAGCTTTTCATCCGATTTGCCATCCATGCCATAAATTAGTATTTCTGTTCTCAGTTAATTTTCTGAAAGTATAAATATATATTTCTGAAAGGCTGCATATGTCACCAAGACATTACAGGTTATTCAAGGAACATTCAAACATTATTTTTAGATGCCATATTCTTTTATTGTATTTTTTCCTTACTGTCCTTGTATAGGCACAATGCTTTTTGCTTTAGTATTTTATACAATTCTCAGTCCTCAAAAGAAGGACCTAATAGACTTAATTTAAGTTTGTCATTAAATGTATCAAGAAATGCCCAATTTAGTCATACTGATGGTCCATCCAGGCCAGTTTTCTGTCTCTGAAAGTGACAGGAGAACCAACTATCCAGGGATAAGCCTAACCCCTTTTTGTGCTCCATTCCCAATGTTCTTTGTGTTAGGGAAATTAGAAATTGCATCCTTGATATTAATTCTTCCCACTACAAATTAATGGATGTACTGGACAAGAATTTGTTCTTTTAAAGCAACTAATGCTGACTCCCTTCACAACGTTACACAAATTCACCAGTCACTGAATATTTTCTTTTGTATGATTTTGACTGATATCTCTAGTTGTTACAAGGTTACACATACATTTGGTGGTACATACTCCCTGAAGTATGCAGATGCCTGAAACTCTTCAAAAGCATTAAGAAACTCCTTGGGGCTCATGATAGGCAATGTGTCCTTTTCCTTTACATATTATTTATCTCAAAAATCAGACACCTACAAATTGGGTAAACTGTCAGAATTTCTGTTCTGTGAGGAGTTCTAAAGATTTTTACGTTTCCATTGGTAATTTTTGAAGAAGAATTGATAAAGAAGTTTTGAGTATTGACCAGTTCTAAAGTTAAATGCAACTTCAGATGCTTGTTGAATTCTGTTGTACTTGCAAATTTGTTATTATTCCATAGTGCCCATTCAGAACCAGAAACTGAGCACAACAGCTGCAAGTTTTCAACAATAAAAAATTGGTGTAACTACATCACAGTCTAACCCCAAAATGAAACAATTTTTAGAATGCATGTTCCCTCAGTATTCAGGTCTTCACAGTAGACCTTTGCTTACAAATAAACAGATATTCAAAAAGGTGTGAATTTTCCTTTCAGCACCAGCAGCCATAAATAAATTGTGAAAGCTGTTTATCACCACTATTTGACACAGCTCAGAGTGTTTACTCAGTTCAGGTTCTTCATTGAGACAGCTATTTCTCATTAATGCAGAAAATTATATTTATGGAGGTCAGGGTTAAGGTAATTGCTGAAGTATGAGAAGAGAAATATGCTACAACTGTCAGCCCCAAAATGAAGTGTGAATAAATATATAACATATTGCATTCAGTACATCATCTACAACAGATAATATGTGAAGAACATAAACACATTGGTTTACAGATTACAAAGAACTGTTGTGAAAACAGCACTGCTGTAAAAATAGTAGTGTTTCCTGGTGTGAAATGCTGCTGATATACTTCACATTGAGGGAAAGAAAAATTTCTAAATACAAATTTACCTTTAAAATCTGTCCATAGATAATCTACAAAAGCTAAGTAATTGTTTTTTAATGTAATTATTACAGGGACATCCACTGTTCTTAGCGGAGAAAAAAAAAAAAAAATCTGGAAAGTTAAGACTGTATGACCAATGTGATTTATGAAATATGTACCATGTAATCTATTAATCTATTTAAAGTTTGATGCTGGTATGTATTTCTGAATCAATTGTTCTCATAAATAAACTATGACCTGAAAAAGCAGAAATGTCATTCACTAATAGTTTCTAACAAGAGGATATAGGGAAACCAGTCATAAGTTTGTGACTTTTAAAATAGCCATCTCAGTGATATTCAGTAACAATGTAGTAAACATAATGATTATGTATTTCTAAACGTAGATTTGAGGACCTGGGACAAGAACTTTGTCATTGCACTTGTGAATTCATTAATGCCTGGATGCAGGAAAATATTTGGAGGAAGATATGATTGTCATGATGTGTATTTATTTATGAATGTGATATCCTGTTCTGTGGAATAAGATCATTTCCCAAAGCATATTTATATAAAAACTTTTAAGTACTCCTGGACATAAAATGTTGACACCACACAATTAAGAAATGAAATATTATGTGAGACATCATGATACCGCATCTGCAAGTCCTTATTAGCAATGAAAGTTTCATCTCACGATACTATGACCCATTCAAAAAACTTCAAACTAAGCCATAATTAACTCCTTTCAACATTGCTGAGACTTAAAACTATCACCTGCCTGACACATCAGTTAGATGAGTCAGTCATGAAAAATGCTAAATGCTGTGGCTTTTGGGAAATCAGAGTACAACACTGAGGCTAATAAAAATCATAGCTGAGTGAAGCATTGTTTATTTTTCAGCTCCTTCCACTGAGGTGACACCTGAAAAAATACTATTTAGTCTATTTGAGAGAATTTGTCCAAGTATACAGAGCAAACTTTGAAATACATAACCATAATTCAAATCATCGTGCAAAAAAGCTGGCACGTTTGTGGTCTTTTTCTAGATGCAGATTTGAGCCAATACTACCAGCTTAGATGTAACAAATCATTATTTTAAAAATACCTTTTGTTGTTGTTGTTTTTAATTTAAATTGAATTTCATTCTGTTTTGTTCCACAAAGATTGCAAATGTGCAACTAAGAATGTTAAGAAGAATATTAGAGAGAAAAGGTTAGATTTGTAGTTCCTGACCCTCTTGGATAAGAATTACATGCAACCTTGAAAAGTGCACATAAATATGGGGTCACTGGACCTACTAGTGCTCAAACTGATTATTGTTCTCTCAGGGGAGAGGAAAAATATGTCTGCCCTCAACAACTAGTTATAAACCTACTATAAGCCTTCTTTTTCAAAATTGCATTTTTACTTCCAGGAACAGGCTGATTTCTCTTTTAAATCACACATGCAAAATGAAACTCTCTGTTTACACCATGAGGAGTTTTAGCTCTTCACAATGACCAGAACTTCACTCTTCCATCTCCTCTTCCCTTTTCTTTCTCAGCTATTGACTCAGAATGAAAGCAGGTAAATCAAATAATAGCAATTCACTAAGGCTGCACATAACTATTGAGGTTTTTCTTTTATTTGGGACTGATGAGGGATTAGCCTAAAATTCAGTGAGTAACCAGAAAAACTAGGAGTATTATTTGTGGTACTTCATTGCTATCAAAATATTGAACTTCTTCTACCCTTAAGTTTATCTGTTTCAAGATTGTCTTTTCTCAGTGTCCTTCCCTTTCTTTGGGACAGCAATAATTTAAAAAAGATACAGAGAAGCACAGCCACAATCTGTATGTATATTTCTTTCTTTTCCAAGTCCTATGAAAAATGGGCAAGCACATCTCCTTTCATCTCAGACAAAATGTTGATATCTAACAAGACATTTTCAAATAAGTTTCTATAGCCATACAATATTCATTTTTGATAATCTGCTACTGTTACAGAAATGATGCCCAAATCACCACTAAATATTTTAATTGTCTTGCTTATACTTTGCAGATATCATTTTCAATTAATAATTTCCCATGAAGTTTGGTCCTTTGAATTTTTAAGTTTTTTGTTTGTTTGTTTGTTTTTAGCTTTACTTTTGTTTTGTAGATACCATGCAGCTACAAAATTGTGGAGTTTTTATATTTTCTTCTTGTGTTCTGTGCTTTCAGTATGCTTGATTTTATATTCTTTTCTGATGTTGGTTTGAGGCACTGCTGACTTGATATATCCTAATTACTGCCAAAATATTTAGTTAGTTTGAAATGCATCATGTTTAGTGAACTCCAGTGTTGAGGATTTTGTTCATTATAGCTTATGTTAATAGATTGCTAAATTTTATAAGGGCTAAATCCTTCCAGGTTCAGAACTGGGATTGAAGTTATGTTTCATCAGCTTTGCATTTTGGTGTTTGGATAGTTTCTAAGAAATTCATTCTCTGTCTTACTTGAAAGAAAAATCTACATTATAGTAACTGTCTTCACCACTAGATATTAAAGAGGGATTCATACTTTAAACAGGATGAAGAAAACTACCACAAGGGTTTTATCTAAGAATAATTAGAGCAACTCTTCTAATGAAAACGGTCATCCTGCAGCTATCATTGTCTCTCTTTTGATCACTCTACTGTCATGACAGACATTTCCAGAACTATGGTTGTGGTATCTACTGTGCTCTCAAATAAAGGATTTTACTGGATTCATGTATCCTACTTTTAGGCACTTAATGGAAGATCAGCAAGAGTTTGCTTTGACAAAGACTGAATGAAATCAGTTTAGGTAACAGAAAGTGTTTAGTGCCAGATAGGGCAGAAGTCTGGACTTACTCTACCAAACTTTTAGGAGCTTAATTTAGGGGTCTAAGCTATGAATTAAGTGACACATCAGTGGAAAGAGATTCACGTTTACACAAAAACATACAGAGCACAGGTGGGCTGATTCATCTTCTAAAAGTGCCTCTCTTTGTCTCTTATTTCTCAACATAAGGAAACTTAGAATAATGGCACTCCTAAGCCTGATGTCTCTGAGTCATCTAAGCAACATTTCTCTTAAACAGAGAACTCCATGCACCAAAATTTAATGTGTTAAACACATTAATTGATGTTTTCAGAGGTCTTTGGTCTTTTCTTTTACTTTCTTTCTGTGACTTTAAAAACCCTAATTAAATTAATCTCAGAAGAACTTATGGAGCAGCTGTCTCTCCACAATTGTGAAAGTCAGAAAAATAAAGGCAAAATAAATTTATTACTACATGTTCTGGTTGGCAGAAAAGGAGTTATCATCAAACTGAATGTTGTGGATTCACTACAACCATGGTTTATCCACCACCATGAGCAGGCAGTAGCAAATCTAAAGAGAACTTTATGCTTTGGAAGAAATGCAAAAACTGCCAAAGTGAACCTCTTTAATATTCTTCCCATTCTTAGTTATAAAATAAAATAATCCAAGTGCAGTGAAGGTGTGTGACTATCACATTATAGCTGAGGCTTTATTTAGAGGATTTATGAAAATTTGATATGGAGGGGATGAAAAGATGAGCAAATCATATAACTAAGCACATTAGTCACAAAAACCTGAAAGTTTTTCTGAATGTTAAGGCAGAAGCCAGACAGGTGTTATGGACCTACTGTGACCTGTTGCATACCCTCAATTCCTTTTGATGTCTTTTGGAACTGCCCAGCACTATCTAGTAGTTTTAAGTCCTAGAACACAGAAAAGACACTTTATGTCTAATGAGTTATGTGCATAGCCCTGTCACTTCTCCACTAGCCTTTTCCACACACTTTCCACTGAGGTTTGACTTGACAAAGTGCTTAATCAATCTCCCTCTCAAAAAACAGAACTAAATCACATTTTCTCATTGCAATGGTTTTAGTTGGGACAGAGTTAATTTTCTTCATATTAGCTCATAGAGTGATATGATTTGTATTTGTGTTGTACTTAGTATTTACAAAACAACAGTATTTTAGCTGTTGCTGAGCAGTGCTTACACAACCTCAAGGTTTTTTTCTGTTTCTCACACTACTATCCTGTCAGCGAGTAGGGTGAGGGTGCACAAGAACCTGGGGGGACAGCCAAGGACAGCTGATCCAAGTGCCCAACAGTTCCATATGTTCCATAACAGATGATTTCATGCTCAGTAATTCAAACTGAAGGAAAGAAGGAGGAAAAGGGTGGGGAGAGGGGGCAGAGCAGACCTTGGGAATTACACATGATGGACCCCACTTTCCTGGAAATGGCTAAATATCTGCCTGCCAATAAGAAGCAGTGAATGAATTCTTTAGCTTGCTTTGCCTGCACATTCAGGTTATTCTTTACCTATTGAACTGTCTTTATCTCAACTCGCAAGTTTCCTCATTTTTACACTTCCAATTCTCTTCTCCATTATACTGAGAGGGGTGAGTGAGTGTCTGTGTGGTGATTAGCTGCCTACTCATTTTTTAAAGTTATCCTCAATAATCTATATAATAATACAAAATTTTCTATAATACATATAAACATAAAGAAGGAAAAAAAAAAAAAAGAGTGATTTACAAAGGACAGCATGAATTTGGCACAGCTGTAAATGTCACTTCTTTTCCTAAAAAGGATATAATTTACTGAATGTTACAGAGTGTTTAAGTGCATTAAAAAGCCATTTTAAAATGTACAGAGCTAAGGGCTTTCCACCAGAAATACTCTTCATAAAATTTTGATTTAGCTAGATGCTTAAAACATGGAATCACCTAAAAGAATGATATCAAAATAATATGTATTTTCTACTATAAATCAGTTTAGGCTCACAATTCCCATGTACACTCATGGCATCTGTATGTACCCCAGATAATTTGTGTTATTGCCATCTGAAACTATGTTCATTCAACACCATTTAATTTTGTTGTTATCTGTCAAAACTGCAGCCACTGTGATTTTCCTGTTGTGGGCCATGTTTTCTGAATCACTAATTTGGACTACAATGATTATGGATGTATCTAGGTATGAGTGAGCTGTACTTCTTTTCTGTGCAGCAAAAGTTGTCATGGTGAAATTAAAAATACCCTTTGTACTAGAAAATGCATCTAATTAAATTATCTGAGAGACATGTAAAATTCATTCCTAATATTACCAAACTGTCAGCATTTGGAAAGTGAAACAATTGCATAGATATCTCATTCTCTTTCAAGGCAGCACTTTTGGAAATTAAGACAATGTATATTTTATGGTAGGCATAAAATATCAATAATGTATAATTTCCTGCAAGATAGCATGTTTGCTCACTATTTTCTCCACTCTCTGAGTGAGGTGTATGACTTCCTGATCTGTACCACTTCCAGTTTCAAAGTTCTACTCAGCAGGTATCTCCAGAACTAACAATACCTACCCTTGCCTTGTTTGTTATAACTTTGTCCTTACAGTGGCACTCAAGTTTTGTTAGCTTAAGATTTTACTGTTTGTTTTACATGAAAAAACTTACACATGCTATAACTCTTCTGCGGTCAGTAGATTCAGCTGAAGGAATTCTGAAGCAAAATGCATAGTAAGCTTAGCAAGCCTGTGGAAATCATTCCTATCATTCAAATCACATCACATCATTCAAATCACATCAAATCATTCCTATGTCACTTTTGTAGCTAGATGAATTTAACCTGGAAATATAATTTTTTAAGTAGTGCTATTCCATTCTCAGTGTTGCTGTTGTTTCTTGAAGAAATACTTAGGCATCCTAGCACTGTTAATATCGTGGGCTGAGAGGTTTAAAAATGTGTGAATTTTGAAAGTTTAAAAGCTTTCTTCTTCATGCCCTCATCCTTACAAGTGTTTGTTCTTAACATTTTCAGACCTTTTTTTTTTTAATTTCATAACAGCAGACAAGATACATTAACTGTCAACTGCAATAGGAAACAGAAAGTAAATCACAGATGGAAATGGTTTATAACAATTACTCAAGTGTCAAATAGGGAATAAGCTGTGAGTAGGTGGCAGCAAATCTGAAGAGGACATTATGCTTTGGAAGAAATGCAAAAACTGCCAAAGTGAACCTTTTTAATATTCCTCCCATTCTTAGTTATAAAATAAAATAATCCAAGTGCATTGAAAATACCCTCTTATTGACAAAAAATACCAGCTGTTCCTCAATATCATGTTCTTTTTAGTTTTCCTTTATTCATTCATTTGACAGATACTTATCCTGTTTTGCAAAATATCATACAGAGACAATTCTACCTTCCAAAAGGAAAAGCTGATTAGATTAAATTATCTTCAGGAAATAAATACGAGGGATTGAGGACCTTATGATCATTAAATTTGACAGAAGCACATACTGTACAGAAAATGTATCCTTATGTATTGTTGCCAAATGTTCTAATCTAATCTGAATCTACTGCTAATCTGAATATTCATTTTAAGAGCTTTTACTGCAGAATAGTGATACATGGTTTCCTACTAAATGACACCTTTACTAAATCATGGGGCAGCTACCTAGACTACAGTACTGTGAAGAACGTACCATGGTTTAATTCTATCTAGTGCCACCTCTGATTTAGTCAAGGATTCAAGAGTGTGAGTGTCCTGCTATTAGATATGCCCACAGTGCTCTGCACTTTCTGTAATCAACATGGGAAAAATTCTAGTCAGTAAAAATCCCATGATTATGTTACAAATGTTTGTTTGTTTGTTTGTTTATCTCTTCTAAGTAGTTCTAAAATCAATCAGAGGACCACCAAAATTGTTCCAAATGATGCAGTCACACTGTAATTAGTTCAGGCAGACAGAGCTACTTTTGTGTACTATCAGCTTCATTTTCCCTGCAATATATTTAGGCCACCCTCACAATATGGAGAAGCTCCTTGTTACAGGAGAGGAATCCAATCCCAGAACTCTTTGGAAAGAGTGCAATATTTGAGCTTTTCACTTTTATCCAATCTCCTAGCTTGATAGTTGAAAGACATTCCTGGAGTTAATTAAGCATTTTTCCTTCCCTATGCTCCACCATGCAAGAGCTATGCATTAAGCAGCCAAAAAGCTCCAGACTCTGCTGCAGCTCCAGACTCTGCTGCTGCTACAGCCTCTGTCCACTGACTGCCAGGACAGAATGGTTCAGTGAGAGCATTCATGGTGAAACAACTTTGCTGAAGCCAATCTGGCCTGGAGAAAGGAAAATGCTATATGTTCTCCTGTGGTGCTATAGCTGCCTGTTCTGTAAGTACTGCAACAAGAGCACGTAAAATAAGTGCTGATCAAGTCAGTCCAAATTCCTCCTGGTTCTCATATTCCTCAATTCTTCCAACACACTGGAGGGTGATGGGTTAGGGTTAGAGTTACATAAGCAGGCATCTGTATATACTTTCAAATATTAACTTTCCCACCTCCTACCTCAATTTCCCAAGAGTCTTCCTACCGTGACAAAAATCCTCACCTTCCTGTAAGTTTACCTGTAGACATAAAATTAACGTGAAGCAAGGGCACATTACAAGTGATCTGCAAGTTTTTTTTTGAATTGTGAATCATTATGGGATGCTCCTGGTTAAGCAGTGTTATAGCAGTCAGTATTGTACTGCAGTATAGGAGTTAGAATATGCAAGAATAAAAATGTTAGGAGCTCTCCATACATCCAGAGAGGCTGTTTTCATTTTTTCATGGCAAGACAAAATTTTCAGCTGGCACATCTAGCTATTATTTGCACAGCTTTTATTCATGGTACTCTTTCTCCAATACAGAAATTTAGCCTATGTTGCAAAAGCTTGTTTTAGACTTTCTGAAGGAAACAAGGTAAATTATAAACAAATCCAAAATCTCAGTGCTATGGTGCAGCTGCAGCTTATCACTTTAAAACTGTGAACTGAAACATTGTCTAATCTGTTCTGTTAATTGATGTATGTAGGTTATTGAATAAAAGGAAAAATTTTGAGAAAGATCTTTCCAACATACCCAGTTGGTATAAGTTTTTTCTTCCCTCTTTTCCCTTCATTGAGTCAAGGCCTGTTTTGTATTAAAATACATTCTGTGTTATTATGTTTCCTGTCTGTTAGTCTAGTCCAGAAGTCACTGGGTGCTAAGGGTAATCTCTGCATCTATGCAACCCAAATTTGAAGGTTTAGAAAAGCTACTTTTCTAAAACTGAACTCTTTATCTTATATATTTATGCGCTATACTTTTGTTGGTTTGTTATCTTAAACTGCCCCCTTGTGTTTTTTTATGAGAAGCAAACATTTTGTTCCACTTTGCAAAATGAAGGTACTTGTGGTAGGTAAATATTTATCAAAACACAATAGCACTTCCTGAAAATAATCCTAAACCTTGGTCTGTGAACAACAGATAATATATATGTTGTTTTTTATTATTATTATTTGCTTGTTTTTATAACTGGAAGCTGCATATGCTGCCATACTAGCAAGAGGCAGTGTTTTGCAATGGCAAAGTTTATTTTGAAATTTAGTAATGTAAAATTTATCAAGATGATGTATTGTCCCTGAAAGGAGGGGAGAAAATTGGTCAACAATATGATAGAATGAGGGTCATCATCAATTTGGACTACAGAAATAAATCTCCATCAACAGACATAAGCTTCTCTCTGCAAATCAATAGTCAGGAATTTAGAAGATTAAGTGTGTTCAATGAATACCACATTTAAACTAATCTCAAGGCCATGCTTTTAGTAAACTTTCTCCGAGATAACAAGATATACTCTAATTGAAAGTAAAACCCAAACTATCAGAGAGGAGCCTCTATCAGTGAGAAAACACATGAACTAAAAATAGATGGATCAAATCAGAGGAGAGGGGGTGGGATCAGTATAACTTATCTGAATCCTCCTTAACTTTAGAATTGAACATGGACAAAAAGTGCCTTTCATGTTCATATCTGAGTTGTGATACAGAAGTACAGAAGTACTAGCATAAGATTGAAAACCAGTTCCCTTATTTCTTGGCATGGAAAATTAACACCAAGCAGTAGAGAGAGATATTTGCTGATGTGCAGTACCTAAAATGGCAGAAAGATAAAAGTGACAGCCACTGATTTCCTATTTAGACAAGAGAAAAAATTCAAATTTTCTCATGGAACTTTATAAACAAGCCCTGAAAAGACTGGTGATAAGAAGTACCCTCCATATAATTTCCTCTTACAGAAGAGTAAATAGCTCAGATAGTTTTTTGTTGTTGTTGTTGTTTTGTTTTGTTTTGTTTTGTTGTTTAATGTCTGCATGGATTCCCAGATGCAGCCTTCAGTCTCAAATACTGCAAGTTTGGTAACATAGATAATAACGATATTTACCAGTAATAACTCTTCAGTTTAATTCCAGACAAAACTGGAAGTATCTCCCATATCCAAGAGTTACTTGAAAAAATGAATTGCCTTCCTGTGGAATTGTGATTTCAATACTGCCCAAGTATTACAATATTATATAAAGATTTATATTTAATGTTGCGTGTGCACCATTCCAGGTTTGGGTGAAAAGAGTGAAGAATGTAATTCATCTTGAGCACTTACCTTTCAGTTACATTTGAGGTTGAATCATATACAGTCATCACATGGAAAGAATTGTCATTCCCGTAGCTGGAAAATTAGATATCTTGGGTTTTTCATAACAAATTGTAAGTCGTTTTACCAATGTTTCTCAGGAAGTGTCTTTAGCAGAGAAAACATGAAGAGGGACTTAGACAGGAACATTCTTCATAAGGTATACAACCAAAATGGTACTCAAACAACCTTAGAAAAAGAACAGAAGGTTCATCCTTCACATCACCATCTGATGTCTCATTACCCAGTGACAGTAAACGCAGGTGGAAGCTGTTATAAGGAATTATGGAAGATGACAGCATTCTAACCTGACATGATATAGGCAGGTCATAGCTTTTGATTTGTGACACTAACCTTCTGATAAGCCCTATGGGGAAGGGGATCATAACAGTCATATAACAGAAACATAATCATCATGGCAAATCAATAAAATAAGTCAGCTTCACCTATATTAAAAATAATAATAATATTTTTTAAAAAAGTAAAAAAGATAAGAGATGCTGAAGTAACCAATACAGGCACACATTAGGTACAACATTAACAGATTGTATTTTTTCATGTGTTCTACTATTACAAATTTACAGCTACTAGCTTTAAGTAAATGTATTGTTTCATACCTAAAACTAGTCATAAAACTAGCTTTAACTGATCTGACAAGTAAAAGATATGCTATCCTTTTTAGAGATCCTTAAAAAATGCATGCTATATATCCAAAATCCCTAAATATTTTTGTTTCATGGTGTTAAACTTCATAGCTAGGAAATGTTTTGAAGAAAAAAAAGGGTTTTGATTAGAATATTAATCCTTGAAAACATTCAGTATTTTGCATTTCGTGTGCTCCCACACTGGTGCCATTGATGCTACTCACATGAATAAGCATTCATCAAGGGTTAGGAATAAAGCCTCACACTTGATCAGAAAAAGCAGTGAGATAAGCAAGCACTGTATTTGCAACAAGAATTTATGGCAACAAATCAAGAAATAATGGTAAATATAGTCAGATCTTAATGTGACACTGGTGTATGTATCATGCAACAGAGATGTTTTAGAGCATGAGGTACATAAATGTGAACACTGAGCAAAAAGTTGTTATCTTACCTGTGCAATAACCCTTTAGACAATATTCAGACCAGGAAGAATATTGGCATTCTGATATTCTAAAAGCATTCTGACTGTAAGACTGTGCAATTCTAAACAACCAGTAAAGTCTGTGGGATTAAATTCTGTAGAATTAAATTCATATTAAATTATTTACTTATTTGGGCTATTTTTTTAAAATAATTACCTTGAAAAATAAAACTACTTCATTGACTTTTTAGATAAAAACAGAAATCTAAAGGCTACATTTGAATTTGAATTACATTTGCCCAGTTTTGTTGTTGTTGTTGTTGTTGTTGTTTTAGCTTATCCATATTTTTAATTTAATGACAGAATATTGGCTTTGCATCCTGCTCCTGATTTTCCATTTGCACAGCCCTTGAGGACATTGTGCAATATGGGAAAATAAAGGGCAAAAAAAAAAAGTGTAAATGCACTGTTGACCACCAGCAGGAAAGGACTGACACTTGTTTAGTACCATTGATAAGAAAAAAATAATATATGAAATCCTTTGATGTTGTCACCAGCAATCAAGTCAAAGGACTGAGCAGAATTCAAGAAATAAGTAAGGCTTAGTGTTATTCATAACCCTCGTATGTCAGCTGCACCGCAAACACAGGACAGTGTGCCTGATGTATGATAACCTGAAGGATCCCCTGTGCCAACAAATAATTTGGTCTGATTTTACCTGGACAACTTTCAGAGTATTTCAATGCCACCACTCATGTCTGCAAGACATGCTGACTATGCCAAGAAGGATGCGGCTTCTCTAGAACTCCTTTTCATTAACCCCAAAAAAGCTGAATATTGAGCTCCCTGCAAGTTGCTGTCTTTTCCAGGTTGTTGCTGCTGCTTCTGACCTTGCAGTAAATACAATGTCAATGAGTTAAGCAGAGAGTGTAACCCTGGGGGAGAGAAGAAATTTTCAGGCTCCTCTAGGGAAGCCAGGCAGATGGCTCTCTGACACTGTCAGGTCACAGAGTGATTGTAGTGCAACAGGAAAGGTATCACAGAAGGAATAAAGCATCTTTACAGGAACTGAGGTGTTCAGGCTTGAAGTGGGCACAGGTTAGATTTGGGAGATGGAAGAAAATTTCAGGGAAGGAATATCTGTTTTATCGGCACATCTGATGGTTCAAAGATAGCACAGGTAACTCATAACTGAGAGCCAAGAGTAACCGTGGTGGAATGATTGCTAGTTGGAAAACAAAAAGGCAAATGGAGAGCAGAGAGATAGGTTTATCAGAAACTAACCTCTGCATCTCATCCTAAAATACTAGGATTATTTGTAACTTTGTACAAGCTCATGACAGAGAGTAGTGGATATCCTTTTTTTTCTTCAAAATGTTTATGACTCAGACTTTTCATATTGCCCTTGTCCTCCTACTTCCCCATTCCAGTTACAGTCATCCAAGTAATGAGCAAAAGTAGTGAGATGTGGACACCATGGACAGGCATGGGTGTCTAAGAACAGTTTGCTACCCAAAGGTAGCCCCTCCCTAATGGTTATTTTGGTGCACTATTTACAGTTCACTGTGCATACAGTACTGGACATTTCACCTTTGTAATAGATCAATTCAGCATGCCTTTTTCCAGTCTGATTCATCTGGGTCTTCCAAAGATGGCATTTGAAAACTTACTATAGCACAGGGAACATTAAATAAACATTGAACTAGGTTGTCACTAGTCAAGTTGATCTGATAGATTTTTTGAGATCTAACTATATTTAAGGGAGAAAATCTATTCCTTATACCAGATTGAGGAGTGGAAAATAACAACATTAGGCATCCACAATACCATTAAAAAGTGCTGAATTTTATCTCTAGAATCTGGATATAATTAGATATTCTTTGGCAAGTAATCTGACAATAAAATATTTGGTGTTACTATACTGGGAAATAAAAAAAGTATGTTCATAAGGAACATGGAATACAATTAATTAGGAACTTTTTGCCAAACATTTAAAAAAAAAAAAAAAAAAAAAAAAAAGGTGAAAAGATGGAAGTAACTGGGATACTATTTTAAAATCTTTCCAACTACTTATAAGAAAGAATGACAGCAACAAGCCTTGAGAAAAGAAAGATATGATATTGTCAAAGCAAAATAGAGGTCACAATTAAAATGTGGAACTCCCAGGTTATGGACCAAAAAGCAGAAAAGACAGTTCACCAAACTAATCTCATTTCATGAGTCACACTAATGGACCACTTTGGAATTTTACCCACTTTCCTTACCCAAACTGAAAAAGAGAAAGCATTAGCTTACAGCCACAGGTATGATCTATATATTGAATAGGATGCAATATATATGCACATAAAATGAGGAAATACATGACAAGTTCATAAGTTGTTGCAATATGATTAATTTTATTCATTTCTATCGCCTTCAGTCTGCACTAGCCTCCCTTTGACTGCTAAAAAAGATCTTGTAAAAGAACACTCTATACAATTAGATGTGGATTTGATTTTTCAGATGTGCATTTTCAGAGCCCTATAATTGACTCACTGTGTGAAAATTCACTGCATTTTGCTAACAGAAAGTTAATTAAGTCACTATGAAAAAAATAATGAATTTTGCCCATCTAAAAAAGCATCTACAAACAGCTTTGATCTAGCGCTTTTTGTCTCATCTTCCATCTCCATTCTTTTCTCTTCCCATTTACATTACCAAAAAGAGCTCTGGTTTTGTAATGTTTTTCATAAATATCTACTCTCCTATAATTCTATCAATATTGTCATAGCCAAGGTCAGTGTCAGAAATTTTATTTTATCTATGCCCCAGTGCATTCTAAAAGGTCTGTCATGATGTGTGCATTTCTGTTCCTTTACAGTCTACTAAAATACACAAGACTATCTTAACCTTCTTGTAATTCCTGTTAAGAGAAATGCATTAGAACAAAGCAGACAAACCATCTCACCACAGGCTGGCACTTAATAAATGTGTATACTTAGAGGGTTCCAAAGGAGAATCTGGAAGAAACTGATACACAAGCACGTTGACTTCCTGAAAATAACCATATTTTCACACTGGGACAAGCAAAGAATGTAGTACCCCACCTCTTCAGGCAGCATGGTAGATACCAGAGGGAATAGGAGGGCAATTAGGTAGCCAATGAGAAGATTGGGTCAGACACAATACTCCTGGAGCAAGTAGTATCAAAAGGGTTGCACAGAGCTTAGCAGCATAGGGGAGGATCTAATGGTCTGCCAAAAAAAAAAAAAAGAGAGAGAAAGAGAGTAATGAGAACTTGTTCTGACCTGTTGGGATGATCTTCCACCATCAGGGGGAAGAGATATATGGGAAGGAGCGAGGAGACAAGCAGTGAGTTTGCTCTCCCAATCATGGGCACTGCTCAAGGCTGCAATGTGGCAGTATGGCGGCTGCAAGCCTTCTCTGTTCAAAGATGTTTCCCTCTTCCCCTGACTGGCATGACAGACCTGTCAGGAAAAGCCCTCTCCCAAGTAGGCAACATCTGTGCACAAACATGTATGCCTGGCACTTAAATGAACTGCTCCTTTGTCTTGTTAAATAGTCTTTTCTCAATCTCCCCATCTTGTTCTGGAAAATTATAGTTCTTTTCTCTGATTATACCTTTCTTGCATCTTTCACTGTGCTCAAAGGTGTCTTGATGGTAGTAGCTCAGCTACGTGTGTCATTCCTTTCTGCACGCAAAATAACCTCTCTTCCTTGTCAGATGCATTTCCTGCCTATGCTGTGCATGGTTTCCATCACTGAATTTTAAAGCTCTAGCTATTTTTCAGCTAGGTTTTAATCTATGTTTTGCAAGAATATAAATGCTTATCACATGCTGATCACAGAATCTGGTAACCCCCCTACACTGACCCAGTGAAAGAAACACCAGAGTGGTAGTGAGAATATATTTGAGAGATCTGACTAGTAATCATGCAATTTCATTACTGTCAATTTCCTACTTTTTTTTTTTTTTTGGGGGGGGGGGGGGAGGCCCAAATTTTCACAATTATTTCATCCTTGCATAATCATAAATTGAGCATTGCTGAATCAGAATACTTTGTAGTTCTTAAGTTCTTAATTGATATTAAGTGTTCCCAGTCTGTGTTATTATGTACACTGCATTTTTAATTGTATGTAATAGGAGTTTTTATATTCCAGAGAACTAAACAGGAAATACAGACATTTCTTTCTCCTATACATGTAAACTTCAGCCACAGGCCAGCAATTTGACAAATTCGGTCTTCTGTCTTTTCCTTTTCATACTTTCATACTCCATTGCTTTTGAACACAATAAGCTATTTTGAAAGATTATTCACAGAACAAGAATTCATTATATTAGTGTAGAAGTGGTCTCTTTAGTAGGAGCTCCTTAGTATCAAGAATGAAGTGAGCAATATAGACATTCAGTTGATACTTAGAGAGTACATCTGCACAGCCTAAATGCTGTACATCTGCACAGCCTAAATTCGTTCACAGGTCTTCAGCCCAGAAAAGCTTGTGGAGATTTTTGAGGTACTTAGGTAAACTAGTGCTTAGGCTGAGTAATAAACTGCCCAGAGATGGCCAATAAGGAACAGCAGGCTACAGCAGATATAGCTCTCTGTGAATGACACAGAGCATCAGCTTCAATGTGAGGATCTCACACAATATTCCTGATTTGGGAGTTCAGCTGTTACATTACCTGTCTTCTGGGTCTTTCCTACTGTTTGTGTATTCCATATTCATTTCTTGATAAAGAATTATAGTCTACACACTACCAAGCAACTGCAGCAGTTGAAAGAGGATTTTGCCTGTTCAATTTAGAATAAATAAAACTACCAAATGGAAAGTTTATTTGAAAGAATTTAGAACATTTTGGTTCTTACCAGACTAAGGGCATAAAGATAATTGAATCTGTTAGAAATGCTGTAAGTGGTTTGGCAGTCTGTGGAGCAGCTCTACCACTTGCAGATTTGGGGATCTGGATTCCCCAGATCTCCCTGTAACTGAGACCATGTGCTGGGCATGTGCTCATGCAAAACACTCCTCTTTCCCTGTCAAGCAGGATAGACTTTAACAAGTCAAAGTGCAGGTATTATGAGCAACAACACATCACTCTGAAAGACAACTATTGGAAGATTGGAAGAGAAAGTTCTTTTTGTTAGGATAACTGGGCCAAGAAATTATGATTCAAGTATGGACTGAACTGATTCAAAGACTAGCCTTGCTGAACCAAAACTGCAATCTATTAGCAGAGCAATTATTTCTTCACTGGGTAATCTTGTGAAGTACTTCATAACCAGAAGGCAACAGCAGGGATTTACCAATCCTGACAAAAAAAAAAAAAAAAAAAAAAAAAAAAAAGCCAATGGACTGAACACTGATTTAAGAGGCATAGTAGTATGTTTTCCAGCCCTAACTGGAAACTGACTCTACATGCTTTGGAGCAAGTGATTTAAATTCTCTGCATTTTTTTCCCTCTTGCAAAAGGAATAATGTTTACTAAACATTTAGGTTCTGTTTCTCTCCATTTCAAACACTTCTTTACTTAAGCACAGATTATATTTCAGATCATTAAGCATAAATTAGAGCAAAGGAGTCTGTTCTTTTTTCTTTGTAAAGTGTACAGACTTTAAAAGTGGAAATTTTATTTAGTTATTAAGGCAGAGTATGGAATACTTCAGCTGCAAAGAAGTGTGCTCAGATCATTACAACAGTTCCTGTGATGATCTTTGAAGTAAAGACAATAATACATTTTGAATGGAATGAGACATTGCATTTTTACAGATTTTATAATGTTGCAAAAAAGGCTTTAGAATTCAAAGTAAACAAATACTTCAGCATAGACTGAATGAAGACCTGTAAGATAATATTTCACAGTTCAGAGCATTGTATCCTATAAATGCTTCCAAATACATGCTTAGATGAAAGTATAAAAACAAGAGGATTGGAAGAGGAAAACATCAATAAACAAAGACACAAATAGATCATGATAGGTGTGAATTTTGATGGTGGTGATCAGACTGAAAGAAGCCACTGAAGGAAAACACAGTGTAAGTAGATACTACTCTGCTGCACTTCCTGAAATTCAAAAGCTATTAAACATTTTATTGCAGTTTCTACCCTCAAACATAGCCTTATCCAAAATTTGGTGTACACTAAATTACAGTAAATAACTTCAGGCTTCTGTTAATGAGAACACATTTCAGAAGCTTTTAAATCACATTCCCTTGCTGTCAGAGTCATTAATTTTAGGAATATCTTTTGTGTTTTCATTCTGTATTTCATAGTTAGGAATACTGTGTGTAGGAAAAAGTCTGGTTGCTTTGGGGTTTTTCCTCTGGTAAGTCTCATGGTTCAGATTTCAATTCAAAAATATAGCTGTCCAAGACTGAACGAAGTTTGTAGCTGGGTTTATAGCTACGCTAACAGTTTTATACATGTAAATTACATTTTTTTACATAAGGCCATCAGCATTTGCAATTAATGCCTTGATTTTGGACCGTGGTTCATAAGGTCACTAATTCAAATCAAAATCGCCAAACTGCCACAGTATGATTTTGTCTTGATAAATCTGTTTCATGGTATGAATATTCCATTGCAGCAGCATTTTTGTGATGTTGATAATCTAGATTTCTCTGAAATATTACAACTGAATCTTTGCCACTAAATGAAATCCAGTTTATACAGCATGGTATGCATTTCTGAGATCCTAGAAACCTATTTTCTATTTAACTATTGCTATTAGCAATGTTTAATAAATCACAACATTCAGGAAGGTACAGGTAGAAGATACTTACTGATCATACCAATTCAAATGTTAAAGCAGTCACATTCCACAAATGAAAATATCTGAATGTAAAAACGACTAAAATATTCATAGTGGAGCTGAGTTATGTTTGTCTTGAGAATAAAAATATACTTCAATTACTGCTTGGCTAAACTGAAGTTTAAAATTAAAAGCTGAACCCTGAAATACTTGGCTGCTTACAATTCAGGTGCAAAAGTGCCTGATTTTTAGGTACTGGGACCTCTGCACAGATTCCAGAACCCAGAGTTCAATATCCATATTAAAATGTCTGCTCAGTGTATTGAGAAAGGTAGGAATGACTATTTGAAGCAGCTACGGGCTATTTAAATGGCTATTTGAAGTAGCTAGTGCAAGGAGCAGGAAAGCACTTAGAGCAAGCTGGGAGGAAACAATGAGCACACAGATGCACACAAAACACTGTTACACTGCAGATGCTAGGTCACAGCTTCACAAAAGCATCTTTTTTTCCCCAGTACACTCCACCCATAATGCTCTTCTGGAAGGGATGTTCCACATTCTTTTTTTTCAAAAGGATGCAACAAAGATCACTCTTTTCATTTTATAGACAGCTGGAGAGGGAATTGCTACGTATCTTTCTACAATAGCTTGATTGGAAGTAAATTTGTGCATACATTGGAGTGCTAAGTTCAGTTTTCTTCTCAACCTAAGGGCATTCAAACTAACATGCTATTTCCCCAAAGAATTACCAAAAGAACTGAAGGCTGTAATAATCTTGTTAGTGAGTAATATATAGAATGGCTCAAAATCTTACAGAAGAAAGCTTATGAAATCTTACAAAATCTTATGAAGCAGATGTAACATTGTGTAACATTGATCTGAATATACTTAGTTTCAACATCAAGACAGAAACAACAAAGACCTAAAGATGTACTACCATTGTGTTCTACTCCAGAAAAGAACGATATGTGAAAAAGATGAAGCTTCTTAAAATGAAACCAAAAGAGATAGTTAAGACAATTAAACCTGTTGTGGTTTAACCCGACCAGTAGCTAAACACCACACAGCCGTTCGCTCACCCTTCCCCCTCCCTCTCTGGGATGGGGGAGAGAAACAGAAAAATGAAGCCTGTGAGTTGAGTTAAAAACAATTTATTAAGATAGGAAATAATAATAATAATAATAATAATAATAATAATAATAATAATAGTGTGTACGAAACAAGTGATGCACAATGCAATTGCTCACCACCCGCTGACCGATGCCCAGACTATCCCCGAGCAGCCGGTCCCCCCACCCCGGCTAGCCACCCCTATATATTGTTTAGCATGACGTCAGATGGTATGGAATACCCCTTTGGCCAGTTTGGGTCAGCTGTCCTGGGTCTGTCCCCTCCCAGCTCTTGCTGCACCCCCAGCCTGCCCGCTGGCAGGACAGAGTGAGAAGCTGAAAAGTCCTTGGCTTAGTGTAAACATTGTTCTGCAACAATTAAAACATCGGCATGTTATCAGCACTCTTCTCATCGTAATCCATAACATAGCACCCTACCAGCTACTAGGAGGAAAAATAACTCTGTCTTAACTGAAACCAGGACAAAACCCTTCCCAGCAGCATGCAGATTTCTGAAAAATATCATATAGCAAACACAACAACAGTGCATGTCACCTGCTGAACAAGATTTGAAAAAGGAAAATATATTAAGCCAGCATGGCTACTCAGCCTAGAAAAAAAAAAAATATTATTAGAAAACAGAAAGTAATTATCAAAATATTGTACAAAAATAGATAAAAGCCTCATGAATTTTGACAGCTTATATACAAAAGTACAACTATGCAGGCCAAGAAAGGGTTTGAAGAGCAAATAGTGAAATGAATGAAAACTTTGTTAAAGCCTTCATCTAACGTGACAGCAGCAAAAATCCCTCCAGTGAGTCTTGCAGAATCCATCAGAAGGGTTGTGTGAAGGCTTGGAAAGGGTTGGCAGGTCCCTGGGGCCAGGCATACAGAGATGCAAGGGATATGTCAGGCTAGGAGCCTCACCATGGGTGTCCATCCTATTGTCCCCAGGCAGGGAGCATGAGCAGGTCAGGTTGGAGGAGGGTGTCCAAAAGGGTGACGGGCAGCCTGGGTTAGTTATGGCACTGTGATAATCAAAACCATCATGTACATGCTGCAAATCTCTAAACCACAGATCGACCAAGAAAATTCACATACTAGTAGGTGTGGATTTAAAACTGGCTGTACATCAGGGCCCAGAGGGAGGTGATCAGTGGTACAAAGTCTAGTTGGAGGACCAATAACTAGTGCTGTACACTAGAGGTCAATATTGGGTCCAGTTCTATTTAGCTGCAGCTTGGAGATCATCTCCATGTGGGACCCATGCTCTGCAGGGGGACAGGCTGCTCTACCAGGGGCCTCTCCACAGGCCACAGGGGAGTTTCTGCTGCCTGCCTGGAGCACCTCCTGCCCTCTTCCAACTTGGTGTCAGCTGGGCTTGTTCTCACTCCTCTCTCTCCTAGGTTCTGTGACTGCCCTCCCAGAGACCCAACCAATATTGCTCACTGGCTTGGCTCTGGGCAGCAGTGGGTCCCTTTGGAACTAGTTGGAACTGGCTCTTATCTGACATGGGGCGACTTCTGGGCACTTCTCACGGAGGTCACCCCTGCAGCTACCTGCTATCAAGTACTAAACTACACCATTAAACCATGTCACTAAGCTCTACATCTACATGTTTCTTGAAGCCCTTGGGGGATGTTGACTCAACCACTTCCCTGGGCAGCCTATTCCAATGCTGCACAACTCTTTCAGTAAAGAAATTTCTCTTAACATTCAACCTAAACCTCCCCTGATGCAACTTGAGGCCATTTCCCCTCATCTTGTCACTTGGTGGTTGGGAGAAGAGACCAATCCCCACCTCACTATAGCCTCCTTTAAGGTAATTGTAGAGCACAATAAGGTCTCCCCTGGGCCTCCTTCTTTCTAAGCTAAACAGCCCCATTTCCCTCAGCTGCTCCTCATAAGACTTGTTTTCTAGGCCCTCCACCAGCTTCATTGCCCTTCTTTGAACCTGAAGATTTGCTGCATCCTTCTGAGTAACCACAGTTTCATTGCTGTCACCTGCTTCCTCAGATAAATCAGGGTTGATCAACCAAGGTTGAAGGATGGAAAAAACATGTAATGAAAACATTAACAGAGCATAGTATTAAAGAATTGGCCATAGAACACTGAAATGATGGATAGGTAAGTGATGAAAAGAGGGATGTTATTTTAGAACTGGAAAAGATTCAGAGACAGGCAGCAAGGCTTTCCAGAGAAATGGCACAACTTCTATATGACCACACCATTCCATGTGAAAAATGGCTTAGTCTGTGACCCTTCAACCCGGGCAAGAGGAGGCTTACAGAGATGTATTAGAGGCCTACAAAATAGCAGTACCATAGAGAAGGTGGATAGAGATCGAGTATTCATTGCCTCTTACAGCAAAAGAATTATGAGCCATCATATGAAGCTAGCAAGAATCAAATTCAAAACAAACAAAATGTTCTCTGAATGGATATCAGACCAGTGGAGCAGTGTGCCAAAATCCCTGCTGAGTAAAAGAAATGTACATACATTAAAGGAAAGACTGAAAAAGAACTTGAAAGAAAGATCAGCTGAGAAGTTAGCAAACAGCAATCACATCAGGCTCACCAATTACTCTGATATGAACATAGATACTGGAAAGCATCTTTCAGGGAAAGAGCATATGTGCTTATCCCATTATTTTTCCTTGGCCACACTCTCTGATGGTCATCACTACCTAGATGAAATTGGTGTGAATAACTATAGCTTTTTCCTGCGTTAGTCTGGAGTTTTGCTGTAAGTACAGTGATCCATCTTCTCAAAGCATTCATAGATTTACACAGAGGAAAACAGAAGCATTGCTGGTGTGGAGAGAGAAAGGATGAAAACAGTTGTGAAAGTGGAAGGGATAAACATACTGTAGTTCCTGCTAATATTGTCCACTGAGAAATGTATGTTCAAGGTCACCTGATACAATACTTCTGCCACTGATCATAGTACCCCTGCTAGGAATTAATTACTTAGTTTTACAGGTAATCTGAAAACAATGGAACTATAGGAGAGTGTTGAGTAAGAATTCAGTCTTTCTACTAAAGGTCTCAAAGAAAAGTGCCACCTGGTAAGTAACTTGATTTCTGTTTTATTTTTATTTTAAAAGTTTTTTTTTTGAAAGTCTATATGAACCATATAATATATATATATATATATATATATATATATGCAGGCCATTGTTCATGCCAGGGAAAAAGCTGTCTAGAGGGAAGAAAAAATAGATAAATAAATAACATGTAAGTAAACAAAATGCTATTGCTTTATAAAATATAATTTTGTTATTACAATTACAAATATTTTAATTCAAAACAATGGTTAAAGCCAAAGTCATCTGAATATAGATGACTAGCAAACATGAAGAGATTTTAGGAACTGGAAGTCATTTCACAAAGAATGTTCTGATGTATCCTGTTTCAATGGGCCACAGACTGCAGACTGTAGAGGCAGAAGGTAAATATTTCAGGCTTATAAAATCCAATGAGGGGAACAAAGAGAAAGAGGGGGAAAGCAAATAAACTAAAATGAAATAAAAATTCCAGACTGTAAGCACTGTATCATATCAAGTTATGTATTTACGCTTATCTCCTCTGAAACATTTTATACCTAGTAACATATACTTTATAGTATTTAGTTCTTTCAGGAGAAAGTGGAATCATTCAGCCATATGTGTGCTTGCTGTACAAAGACATGCAAATACACTGCTAGCTAGAACTATTTACAAAAAAATAAATAATTACAAAATAATTTTGTTCCCCATTGCCCAGTCATTTAAATTCAGGTGGTGTTTTTCTGCAGCATGTCCTCTCTGACTGAATCGTTCTTTCTAAACTGCTGAGCTCAGTAGGACACTCTTGATTTAGTCAGTGACACCTTGTATGCAATCGCTTTTAGATACTTCTTACTGACAGTAAAATGTATCAGATCACTAATAATGACTTGAAGAAATCTGAAACAGCCTGCAGTTACTTGTGAAAGACATGCAATCATCTTTTTTTGCACATACACCTTTACAAATCAGATGGACTCTACTGATGAATAAACATATTAAATTAAGGTCTATTACATTTTTCATTACACACACTGGGTACATTATCTGAAAGATATCTGAAGTTACATCAGCAATTTAATAGCATAATCTATTGCCTTCACTACAGTTTAGAGGAATTATCACAGAAAAAGGGCCACTAAAATCAACTGTTAACAGAAAGTACTAATTGTTTGTCTAACTTCAAGGCAGTGGACATATAAACCCAGTAGTCTCAATTACATTACTATATCTTCCTTCAAAGCTTTTTAACAAAAGACAATACACAGAGAGAGGCATCTCATCATTCAGATTTCCTCAATGATCTATACAGAGACACAGCAATTCACTCCAACCTAAAATGTGGAGAATAACATATGCATTCCTAATTTCCAATTAGATGTGTACTTTGAGGAGAGATCAGCTGGGCCCACTGGTTTCTCAGAAGACAGAGGACAAGCTTGAGGGGCCACATCTCTGAGCACAGAGTCCCCTCCGGGAGATGGATGGAAGGGTTGTGAAAGGGGCATTGAAATAAATGTGAATTCTATAGTTATTTGTTGTTTCAAGCTGTGCAGGAATAACAGTCACCAAAGGTACCTGCCTATAGAAACTACCACAGAGTTTTAATTACATGGTCACTTTATGGTCTGAAGGAAGAATTTCTCTTTTGCTGGGTTTCATTTCAGTATCAGAAAAACAGGTGCCCATCTTTTGCTGACATCCTTGTATTTCTGACAACAGCAAACCTATTCCTCACTAAATTTAACTATTTTTCCACTGAACTTCAAAGTGCAACTATACTCATCCATTATTTATTACTAGTCTGTTAACATATTAAAGACACCTCTTAATTTCAAAATGCCAAGCAGAAGTCCAAACATTAAAATCCATGTTAATATTTCTAGAAGTATTAAAAATGAACTTTAAAACTTTAGAAGTGTTGTCAGAAACAGTAGACGTCTGATGAGACATTTCCTGACTGAAGGTAATTGCTCAAGTTTATTAGTTGCTCTGTAAAAAATTAATGAAATAACTATCAATAGGTCAAGTGTTGTGAGAACAAAGTATGACTTGGATGCAAAATAATGAATACGTACCAACTGTAAAATATAAAATTACATTTTAACTTGTATTTATGCATGCATTTAGCATTTAGTGAGCTCGATAATCTCTTCAACAAATTTCAGTGGTGGTAAATTTCAGTATGAAACCCTCAATTACTGATTTGCAAAATCTTATTATAATTCCTAAGGAAATATTTTTTGTGTAACCAATGTAGAGGTAAACTCAGAAATAACATAGTGGTAATATAAATGTTATCTGTTTCAGCATGAACAGCACATCCCCACTCTCTGGGTAAATTTGCATACTTTCCATATGGAAGGTGACAGACAACATTTTAATGATGAATAATCAAGTTAATCAAGTTAAATCTAAAGGTCATTTGTTACATTTATTCATTATGAAAGGGAAAATATCACATTAACCAAACTGAGAAACAGTGAAAAGGTTACATTTTTTGAATCATGGTAAAAATATCTCAGATCCTACAAACCTTTTACCATTCAGGTTCCAGAAATGGTTACACTCACAAACTCAGGTCGTACTCCCATAAAGTGTCCCCTCCACACACACACACCCTTCTCTCTTCTTCATTTATGTTTGAAGAAGTTTAAATTTTAGCAATATTTGGATATAGAAAAATAGCCCTCTAGACTCTAGATCAGATGTTATAATGGATTAATCTCCCCGGGAGAGTTTTAAATTTTAAATTTTAATTCTGAAAAGGAACTAGTAGAAAGGAGGGAGGGGAAAAAATGATTAAAAAAAAAAAAAAAAAAAAAAAAAGATAAAAATACCAAGCTATTCCAATAGGCCTCCTGGCATAACTGACTGTTTGTAAAGCCTTTCAGGGCATCACATATATAGCACTGGGAGCGATGTGGCAAAGAAAACAGCTTCCTACATCCTCAAGAGTGAAAATGTCAGACTTACCGTAAGTGTGCCATGAGGGCTGCCATCTCTCTGGAAGCCAGGGCCTTGCCCCTGGCCCCAGTCAGGAGCAGGCCAGCCAGGGGCAGGGCCAGCCCCGTCCATCAGTCACGTCCCCAAGGACTGGACAGGACAGGAAGTTGGTCAATGGGTGGGCCTAGCTTGGTGGCACACTGCTGGGGCACACCGGAGCTCAGACTGAAGGCTGGTTCACGGTTTGGCCCTGGCCATGGCTGCCCCACAGCATTTGAGAGCCTGTCCCCTAGGCCACCGCAGAAAAGAGCCACCCTCAAATCTGCTGGCTCTGAGCTGGCCCCAAGCCACATCAGACAAAACTCTGGGAGCAGGGATGCTCTCAGGTACCTTACACTTATTACTGAGTAAACTTCCTGGATTTTACAAGAGCTAAGAATACATCTTTAAAAAATAAAAATAAAAATGTGTATTTCTGTATGCTCTTTACTTTTCATATCCACATGTACAGAGTGGGGACAGATTTAGCTGAGTGCTAGTGATTTTCAGTACCACCTGTGTTTGTGAGTCAAGAAAAGAGTTGGAGTAAAACTGCTAAGAAATGAAACATTGGTCTAGATCCTCTGATGTATCAAAAAGTGTCTGCCCAGGCTCACAAAGCACTTTCTCTTGGACTGACTGCTCCCTCTTGTCTGGTCAGATCCTTTCCTTACTGTGTTTCAGTTGCATTGTGCTCCCCTAGGGCTCAACATCAGCTTCTTCCCAGATGAAATACCTGACAATGTCTATCTTCTTTGAAAAGCCTTGCAGTTGCAATTCAGGGTAAAATAAAGCCAAGTGTATTTGAAAACAAAGATAAAAAAATCACAATGTAAGCAACATCTAAACAAACAGTATATTAATATTGCTGCCCGATTCACTAGACAAGTTTCTGAGTCTGATACATGGTAGCACCATGACACAATAATCATTGTTCCTGCTCTAGCTTGGAATGAGCTTGGGATCAGAGGCCTGCCCAAGCAAACGAAACAGTGCCAGAGCATGGGCATGGTCCTATAATTATCTTAACTGTTTAGGCAGTCTCTGCATTGCTGAAGCCAACTAGTGCTCTCCAAGTGTTACTGGCACAAAAGCATTTCCAGCAGGCAATTTAGATTTAGCCACCCATCTGGAGAAGGCAGCCATGCAATAAGCATAGCCCTTGTAGTTAGGTTTAGTGCCAAAATTCAGGTCTTGGCCATTTTATTTCTCAGTGGAGATACTGCTTTGTACTCTGACTTATGAAGGGATTTGACATATAACACCACCATTCATGCTGTCCTACTGGATGGTTATCTTAAACTTTAAGTATGAGCAGCTTAAACATGCTGCAAAATTCATTTTATTGAATAGCTATTTAATAACTTCAGTGTTCATATCTGACCAGGTCATTGACCAGAGCATGAAATTCACCCAGGGGTCTATGTTTCATGTTCTCCTGCCATGGTGCTCTTGTCTCAAACACTTCCATGGTAGGTCTGCAGCCACCCTACTGATCTGGATTCCATAATCTGGTGATGCAAGGAAGAGAGAAGCTTCTGCACTGCATCCAGGATGTTCTCTGTCTCTTTAAAGCAATGCAGAGGTGTACCAGCAAGCAAACTGTGTCAATGAGCCATCCGCTAAAACATATCTGGACTCTTGTGTTCCTTCTTTTATTTTATTTTATTTTTCTTAGATTGCATTTTTTCCATTTCTGTAATGGTTTTTCACCTGTTTTCTACTGTCTCTTCACTCAGCCCCTTTGTTATTTATGTCTTTAATCTTTCATAACTATACCTTCTCTTCCCTTTCTTTTCACATTCTTTTTTTTTTCTACTCTCCGACTTGTGACATCAGTCCCAGAACAATCCTTAATTCCTCAGACACTGCACTTTCATTTATTCCCATAAACCTGTAATTGAATAATACTCCCAGTCTTTCCAAATATGTACAGAAAACTATTCCTACCAAAAAGCTTAGCAGACCTCAGACACACTCCTCACTCCATCCTAAGACATCTATCAAATTACTGCAAATATCTCCTCCCAGCTTGTACTTATTTGGTACTGCAAAAACCTTTGCTGTTTGTTCCTTAAATTATCTGTCAATTGCAAAATAATAATAATAATAATAATACTAAACCTCTAAGACGGCATTGTTCTGAGTAGCTAAGAACTCACCCTTCTCCCAGTGAGATCAGCTGAAGACTTTCCCTAGAATTCAGTGGTAGAAAGACTGACCTCAGTAAAAAAGTCTATTATAATATGAAAGAATAATACAGAAGGTGTTTTTTTTTTTCTTTGCTACTGTTATCTTTTTCATTATCACTACTGATGTTAGCACATCTTCTTGGTGTTCATTTCATTTCATTCAGCATTCCTGACAAATGAACTTATCATCTGACTAATCAGAGAATATAACATAAACATGCTTGGTATCTACAAGTGTTTCAAATCAGTAGAAAAAGATTAAATATACATTCAAGTACTCTGCAGATAGTGTATTTCAGCTTATTTGCTTTGACATGAATTGTACAAATAATGTCTTTTAAGCATGAGCAAACAAACCTCTGTAAACAGCACAACAGATAATACTGGAAAGTCTAAGGAACATCTGAGAGGATCTACTTTGCTGTCCTTGTTGCTATATTATTTTTTTAACATGTTTGGCAAATAAAATTAATATATTTATATCCAAAAATGTGTCAATTAATTTGCTAATGAACTTGTTCATATCATTGGTTTCAGTCATTTTTCATAAGTGGATGATCACATTTCAAGTTTTCAGTCTGAGGAATTTTAAACTCCAATATGTCCCTCTCACTGCACCAAAACTCACACACTAGTAGCTAGAAAAGTAAGTCACATCCTTCAGTGAAACAATCTGTTATAGAATCATTCTAAGATGTTTTCTACAGCAAGGGATGAACAAAGGCAAACAGCCACCTGTTTAAATCTCATGGCAGACAAGAGTCACTTTTTTGCTACTTTTTGAAGCATATAGGACTGGCAGCTTGCCTAAGGGGACCACATTTACCATGGAACAGGGAGGAAAATTAGCAGAATATATGACAGCTTCTCTTGAAGACAAATGTTGATAGATATCTTTGTTATGAAATCAAGCAAGTACTAGATTTCTCTACTACTAATATGTAGAACCTGGGAAAAATACATTTTCAAGAAAAACATTTAAACGTGAAAATTGGATTGCCTGTTGTTGTCCATCTTGAAAACTTTCCTTATGCTGTTAACTGCAATTTTCTACTAAAGAGTTTTGCAAGAGAAGGCCATGTGATCTTTAAAGTAACTCCAATTAACTTCAACACAAGGCTGGTTAGCAATAGAACTTCACTACTGTTATATGCTCTGAAGAAAAGAGCTAGCTATTGACTAGAAGCAAATAAATGGAAATAAGAAATAAAAGGTCCACTGTGGGCACTATGCTGTGTCACAAGTGTGTCCTGGGGCTGGAAAAGTGGCTATTTAAAGATATTATTGCATAAGGTTTTTAATCAATAACTGCATCTCTCAAAGTGGAACCCTCCCAGGCTCATAATTTTACAAAATGACCATGAGTGACCAGCTAAATTATAACATAATGTATTAACTGATAAATTACAGAAAGCTGCTTGGAAAAAAATGCTACAGAAAAAAAAAAAAAAAAAAAAAAAAAAAAAAAAAAGCACATACCAAACTAAAACTGAAAAACATTTATTTTCAGAAAATAATCTCTAATCTCAGAAAATAGAAATTTCTTCAGCCTAAAACTAGGGTTTTCTATTTCTTTTCACCACTCTTACAACTGTCCCATCCCAAGGTCATGGAAAATTAAATTTAGGCTGAAAATCCAATCATTTCATCAAACTAGTCAGCTATGACAACACTAACCATGAACTCAAAAAATACTAAGCTTTTCAGTGGCTATTGTGAGATATCTGATACCTGCAGTGGATTAAGTGCAACAAGCAAGGACCTGTCTTTCAGTGTGTTCTTAGGATATAAACAAAAAGAAAAAAAATAGATTCCTTGTCATGTGCATACAAATGTTCCAAACTTCCCAACATAATTGTTTTTATCAGAAGGGCATAATGGTTTTCAGGTAAAGAAGCTGGTCTAAAGTCAACTACTGCCTTACACGATCAAAAGCATTATTAACCCCAAGCAAATGTTAAATGATGAAAGTAAAATGGACCTGAATATTTGACCTTTCTATGTATAAATTACGTATCTGTATACATAGTTTGTATACATATATGTGTGTATATGTGTGTATTTATATACTTAAATTATATATATATATATATCTTTTGTAACAAGATAAAATGTAGAACTATTGGTACTCTTATCTGAGTTAGAGGAGTTATATTTAAACTCTCTCTCCTCTTTTTAAGTATCTGGAATAATTTGTCTAAGTTTACAGGAGAACTAAAACACAGCTCTCTAATACCTATTAATATGAATTACTGTTCTAGCACACTGAGCTAAAATACATACTCCAGAATCAAATCTACCTGGTAGATGACTTATCAGACATTTGGATTATTACCAGTTATTTTGAATCTATGGCTAATTCCAGCCATATGTACTAGCAATTCCATTCCTGACTGGCAGATTTTCAGAAATTAATGACTTTATTTATGTACATGACTATATTTTAAATAATGGAAAGAACTTAGGAAAGACACTTGAATATCATAGCTAACAGCTCCAACAATGCCCCTGGTCCATGTAAAGCAGTGGTTAGTAGGTTATGAGATATAAATCCAATGTCCACACATTCAAAGGAGCAGGTGAGGGAACCCAAATAATGTAGTACTTAGTTACTTAAGTGTAGTACTTACTATGGGTTGGAGGGATCAACATTTGGGGATTACACAAGGCATATTATGGGCTGTAGGGGGAAGTAACCACAAGTGGGGAAAGAGAGGGATCTATGTGGTTGAAGGATGAACAAGCATAGGAAAATAGGGGGTTAAAGAGATAAAAGGGGCCAGTCACATGAACTAGTCAGTTCTAGCCATGCCCTGTACCTGCGCTGCACCTGATGAGCGGTCTGCCCTGTCTTCTCATTAAATTCCATTTCTAACTGTTTTTGTTTGTTTGTTTATTTAGTTTAGTTTTGTTTTGTTTTCTGGTTGAACGGGCTCTTTATGCAGGTGCTTTTGTGAATGGAGGTCTAGCAGATGTAGTCAGACCATGCATCACAGGGCTTGTGTGTCTGTGGTGCCAGCAAGTGGAGAAAGTTGAGGATGTGTGCACCAGTGTGTGATCACTAGCAAATATCAATCTAGGCTAGCCAATAAATAAGTAAAGTGAGCTGGAAGCCAGGTGTGTGTTTGTCTCAATTGGAGTGAGACAGCAGGAATTCAGTGGAACCAGGAAGTCCAGGGCAAGTGCTGGTGACACTGGGGTTTGAGAAACTGGCTGAAACACCCATTTGTGCATGTGTGTTTTTCTCTGGTTGTGAGGCAACTGTGGAGAGCAAGGATCCAGGGACCAGCTACTAGGTAGACTGAATGTCTAAAGCCAGACATTGTACATATTGTACATTATATACATACATTTTTATATTTCCCAATAACATAACTTAATCCTAACCAGCCAGAGAGGGGACCAGGATGAAACTCTTGGTGTCATTTATTGTTTGTGTGAATGCTGAGTGGTTTCTATCTAGACAGATCTGTATGGCCAGCCATGTATATATGTATACATGTAGTATATAGTGTGTGTACCTATTTGGAAATGTGCTTGGCCTTGATACTGGTTGGACCTAAGGGAAGGGAACTACAGCATTCTTGCCTTTTTCATGCCTACAGAATTCATCAGCCCATGTCAGGGATTAAAATGAAGTGTTTGGAAATACAAAACTGAGATGTCATCTCATTGTTTTATTTTCAAAGCATAAACGAAATCAGAATATTCACCTGTAGAATATTCTTCTCTAAAGTTAGGACTTCAGGAAAAAAAAAAATAGTGTCAAACATAGAAAAGGTAGGACATAAATAGTGAAAATATCCATCTGATGGAAAGGCTTAAATAGGAGAAATGTTAAAATCCCAGACAAACTAAAAAATCTACTTCACTCAGGCATGGGTGCAAATGAACTAGGAGGAGTTTCATAAAGGTAGGAAGGAAGGTTGGTGTTGTCCTTTCCTAATTCAAGAAAAAGGGATAGTTAGTTAAAATAAAATCATATCTAAAAGCAATAATTTAAAATGCTTTGTTATACTGTGCATTATCCAGCAATTATACTCATTGTCAAAATTAATAGTCAACACAAGGCAGATGGCTAAAGAGGTATTTTATCTTCAATTTTGATATGAAGATTGAGAAATATTCACAACTGTGAATATTAAGTAGGATACAATAATAAGAATTCAAGCCTTCATACCTCAGGGCATAAACTGATGACTAATTAAATATGGTAGGAAGAGAATATCATTCTAAACACATTCTTCTGTAATTGTCCAGTTATAGAATTTTTTGCATCTGGTAGACTGTGCTTATGAAGGCTGAATGCTATAACTAAGTAATCCAGGAAGTTTATTCAATATGACATTCTTAGGATCTATTTTAGTTTATCTAAATTTTATTAAAATTATCTTAGCAGTTGCCAGAGCTTTCTCACATATAAAGAAAACAGGTCACCAAAGGCTTTGAAAAGTTTAATATTGTTCTAATATTTATTGCCAGCCTTGTTAATGCTGATGCTTTAAACAATGGGATGCTTTTCAGGTAAATATTTTTTCTACAAATATATATGTTTTATCGTTGTGGTAAACATTACAAAAGCAGATAGTTGTTACCAATTATGCAGCATCTTTGCCTAATTATATTTTTCATCAGCAGAATAAAACAGCTAAATAATGAACACAAGTTCTTTAAAATGTATGATGAATTACATAACAAAGACAGATCCTTGGTAATATTGTTTGCCTCTTAAAGATAATACTAATCTTAACATAAAAGGCCATATCTTCTCTACACTGAAGGGATTTGATTTTTCTTAGCTGGAAGCCTTTGTACTGAATGCTTTATCATGGTGAAATGTACAGGAATGAATACGGCATTTCAACATTGTTATTACACAGTAGATTACCCATTGTCTTCAAGTTGCTAAAAGTTTAGAAATCACGTTGTTACTGTTGAAAGCATTTAAAATGGCACCTGCATTTAAAATGGCACCTGCATGCTTTCTAATGATTTGTGTTCTCTTTTAATTTCTTGTACATTTATTACTATGATATGAATGTACAGTGGTGCTTTTTTTTTTTTTTTTTTTTTTTTTTGACTTAGTAAATTGTCAGAGGTTAAAGCCACATCTTTCAGCGAGGTTTCCTCATCTATTATTTTAGACAGTTGAATAAAATCTCTTAGCTCACTGATATGCTGTTGTGTTCATTTTAACAACTTTTATATTAATTTAAGCTGTAATAGAGAGTGAGAAGTCCTAGGGTATTTAGAAGGGAAAGATTAACATTTCAGTTCCAGTCTTCTAATTGTAGTTTGATACTTTTTGATAGAGACCAACTATTGGCCTCCATGGTGTAAGCTTCAGTTATAAATGTACTTATTGGCAAATGGTTTCTAACTACTGTGCTGCGTGTCCTCCCAAATGACAATTATGTCTGACCAAAGTGAAAGGTATACAGAACCTGAAGTTTTTTCACAGCCTTTTAGGATAGAGGTCTCCCCACTAAGGTCAAGAAATCAGACCAAAATCCCAAGGTTTGTATTTTTCTCTTTGTAGCTTTTTGTTCTTTATGCCATCTTTGTGTGCACAGATTTAGTGCCTGTGAAAGTTGCTATAATTATATCTCTGGAGACTGAAGTCCTTTTATGCAGTCACAAAGAAAACAAAGTGCAAGCAGCAGTCAAATGCATTTTCCCTCTGGCATGCTTCAACCTTGACCTGATGATACACAACTATAGAGGTGATAACATGCCATTCCCTATTCTCCTCTGAGGTGATGCTGCTTGAATGCAATTTTTAGTGAGGATGCAAATCATGTCACCTTAGCAAAAGACATATCTCAAAAATAAAGAACAGATTTTTCCTTAGCACTCACTTGGCCTCAGCATGAAAATATCTAATATCCTCAAAATCCCTACTAGATTCAGCTACAGAAGCGTAACTGCAGCTAGGAAACTGTGGTTATCATCATGTTATAGACAGAGACTTAGCTTCAGAAAAGGATCCAAGCAACAGGAATGACCCTAGGCCTCACAACATGTTAATTTGCTTACAAAACTTCTTATTTGTGGGGTAGCTCACTTGAATAAAGTAAGGTATTTTTAAAGGGCTCTAGCGTGTTTTGTGTAAACATACACTATTTTTGGACGTGCATGAGAATGTAGGAAAACCTATAGCTGAGAGTCTTCAGGCTTTCGTTTTTCTTCCTAAAACAATTTTAAGGAGAATGATGAACCATCTAGAACCATGAGAATTAACTGTGGATTGAGCCTGAGCAAGAAGGTACTTTCTCAGAACATCAATGAGATGAAGATTAATGTGAGATGTATGTAAACACAACTTAGTGGACTTCTTCCTTTTGCAAGTAATTTTACACAGAGTATGAGTCATCAAAAAAACTAGTGTTCTGGTGTGAATATAATAGGGAGCAAAAAGCAATATAAATCTCTTGCTATCTCCATCTCACCCTGCCTTTCCACCACATTGACATCATTTGTATTTCCAAAGCAGCTTTGTAGCTCTTTTCTGACTCCTTGACTCTCTATCTGGAACTCCTTGACTCTCTGACTCTCTGACTTTCTGACTCCTTGACTCTCTAATCTGGAACAAAAAGGACCAGAATACTTCTGAATCCCGGAATACTTAGGAATGTAAATTATGTTAACTCTAGAATAGAGTAGCAAGGCCAAAAGTCTGAATCAATCCTTTCACACCACCCATACCTGGATAACATATAAAGAAGCAGATGGGTATAAGAGATACAGAAGAAACCTGTTTCCCTTCCTTTACAAAAAATCATATATTCCTATTTATAGTGTTGTAAGAAATCATGCATTCAGTAATATCACTTTTTGGAGATGGAAACATTTTGAACTGAAATCTCAGAAGGTTGTAGTAAATAAATAAATAAATAAATAAATAATAATAATAAAATCTTTTTAAAAGATATTATGTGATTATGAGTATTTGTTTTAATTTCGATATACATTCTATCCATCATCACCTCTCCTACTTGGGAACATCTCATTTATATTGTGGAGCTAAGTAGGAGTTTTTATTTTGAATCTATTGTCAAAATGGTATTATAAGAAAAAAAAATGCAGATCTTTATCTTTCTTTTTCAGTTTTTGAGGATCTTTCATGTTTTTTTTGGAGTTCTCAGAAGGCAGGAGTTTATACAGAAGAATTGAGTGTATGGTTGATGCACATGTTTAAGAATATACAATTATTTATCCTGACATATTTATTTTAGTATGTTCATATATATATTTTTTTGCTTTGCTATATTGCTTTGAAATAGCTTTTCATTTATATGCCTGAAACTATATAACAAAAGATAGCTGAGCAATGAATTTTAGGGTTATGCAATGTTTCCATCACTGGATTTTCTGAGGATATCATTTGGATCTATGTAGAGAAGTAAAATGATCAACCAAAATTCATAGCCTCTAAAGTGTTATTTTCATGTTACTTTTCTCCCTTGACAGTTCTCTGTAAAGAGCAAGAACAGAATAAATGTCAAAATTATTCTTCACTCAGAGAGCAGTAAGATACTAGAATAAGTTGAATCCAGTGAAGCTGTGGATTCCCCATCCCTGGAGGTTGAATGAGAGACCTGAAAGAACAGGTTGGATGGGGGTTTTGGGCAACCTGATCTAGTGTGGGGCATCCCAGCCCATGGCATGGGTGTTAGAACTTGAAGATTTTCAAGGTCTCTTCCAACCCAAGCCATGATTCTATGACTTATGGAAATACACTGCATATACAGACCAGTGGTAATATGCTACTTTGCTCCTAAGGCACAGTGGACATTTTATTTAAGGTATAAAGCACTTTGAACACCAGGCTTTTTTCAAAGATAAGCTCACATTTCACTTTTTGCCTCTATAAAATTGGTGATGCAATACAAACTGGATGAACAATATGAACTAATCTATCATGGCTCTGATCTGCAGTAAGAAAAATAAATCTACAGCTTTTGGGAAAAGTATTAGCTTGCAGTACAGATGAGGATATTGAACTGGGCAGGACCTCTCAGGTCAGCAAATACTGTTCCCTATCATATTACCAAAGCCTGTGCAGAATGTAACAAATTTCTTCTTAAAACAAATGGTTTCTAATCCTTTCTATTTCTTTTCATAGTGCTAATTAAACCATAATTCTTCTACCATATGTATATTCTTGATTCATATGTGCTCGGTATGTGATTGTTTTCATACAAACATGTCTCTTATTTCTCTCTCCTACTCTTAAACCCCAGATATAGGGCCCTTAAAATTGTTATGGAAAAAAAGAAAAAAATGTTCACATTTTATTTCAACCTTCACTGAATTCCAGCAGACCAAGCCCTTTCGGTGTGTTCTAGCAAGAGATATGCTTCCCACTATATCAGCTGAGCCAGATTGATTCTATCTTTTAATTAATCTTTCTTCAACTTTCTGATCAGATTCAAGCACACTGATTTGGTAAGGTAGCTCCTTGCTATTAATTCTTTCCTACACATAGTAGAAATACTTGGGAAATATTCCTTGGAATATTTGGAATAACACAAAGATTGGATCTGAACTTTTTTGATAACTGTATCAAGTTGCCACACTTACTTCATATTCTGATTGTCTAATACAATACTATATTCAAAACGTGACATACAAAAATAATTATTAGCATAACTGGCATAACATCCTAATCCTATTTGTAATCATAAACAAAGCAATCCACTATTCCTATGCCAGTTCAGCCAATTTTTCCTGCCTTTCTCTTCTATTTGTCCTCTTCACTGTTGCTAGTCATTCCCTCATGACAAAATTTCTGTCATTTCCTTGAATTCCAAATAGATGAAGTTTGACATATTATCCTTATCTAATCAGTTATCTTACCCCCTAAAGCTATCCAATTAGTTATTAAAGCTGGTTTACATTTCTCTTTTATCTCTGTGCCACTAATTAGTCTTTTTTTCAAATATTTGTTGAAGTCTCCATAATGCTTTCATGTGAGGTGTTCTTTACTGTTCAGAAAAGGATATTAATGGGAGTAATGTATAAGATGGGATCCTGACATGCTGGAACACTTGTCAAAACCTCAGTGTTGCTCTTTGTTTTGTTTGTTTGTTTGTTTGTTATATATATAATTTGACAACAATTTTGTAATTTATCTTGTACATAAAGTGATACTGAAATGAATCTCAGGGTGTGCAAAAAAAAAAAAAAAAAAAAAAAAAAAAAAAAGCCAGAAAGTAAGTCTGTAGGTTTAAAGTGGTAGAAAGGTTAGCTGCATGAAAACATGACTAGATGATCAAATGCAAGACAGCCTGTGGAGATGTCAGTAGCAAAAGGATGTGATAAAGAGAAGAAGAAAGAATGAAAAAGAAAAATGAAGGAGTAGGAAAAAGATACTGTGGAAATCCATAACTGAGAAAATGGAAAGAATGGAGAAGACAAGAAACTGGACACAAAACTTCCTTTTTTGATGAATGGAGACATGGAACAAGGAAGAAATTAAAAAAAAAAAAAAATAGCAAAAGGATAGGATAGGATAGGATAGGATAGGATAGGATAGGATAGGATAG
>NC_048893.1:18936888-18979679 GCF_011077185.1 Oxyura jamaicensis
AGGATAGGATAGGATAGGATAGGATAGGATAGGATAGGATAGGATAGTTGGAAGAGACCTATAAAGATCAAGTCTGACTGCCTGACCACCTTGGAGTCAACCAAAAGTTAAAATGCCTGCTGAACACCAACAGGCATGGAACATCAATCACCTCACTAGAAATTTTGTTCCTGTGTTCGACCACCCACACAGTAAAGCAATTTTTCCTGATGTCCAGTCTGAACCTTCCCTGGTGCAGCTTTGTGCCGTTCCTGCATATCCTGTCGTCGGTTACTAGAGAAGAGACTGGCACCTCTCCTCCTCAGGAAGTTGCAGAAAGCAATGAGTTCACCTTTCAGCCTCCTTTTCTCTAAACTAGATAAACCAAGTATTCTCAGCCTCTCCTCAGAGGACATGCCCTCCAGCCCTCTTACCAGCATTGTTGACCTCTTCTGGATGCATTCAAGTACCTTAACATCCTTTTTATATTGTGGAGCCCAGAACTGTACATAATATTCAAGGTTAGGTTGCAACAACTCTAAATATAGTGGGATAATCACAGAATGGTTGGAGTTAGAACGGATGTCTGGAGGTCATCTGGTCCAAACCTCCTTCTCAAGCAGGGACACCTACAGGTGTTGCCCAGGACCACATCCACACAGCTTCTGAAGATCTGTAAGGAGGGGAATTCCAGAACCTCTCTGGGCAACCTGTACCATTGCTCCATCACCCACACTGTAAAGTGCTTCCTAATGGTTAGATGGCACATTCTGTGTTCCAGTCTGTGCCCATTGCCTGGCACTTGGCACCACTAAAAAGAGCCTAGCTCCATTTTCTTTGCCCACTCCTGTCAGGTATTTACATACATTGATAAGATTGCCTCTAAGCTTTCCCTTTCCCAGGCTGAACAGTCCCAACTCTCTCAGCCTCTCCTCATAGGAGTAGCTTTAATTACCTCTTTTTATCATCTGTGTATACTGTGTTTAATGCACCCAAAAATGACCTCTTGGCTGCCAGGGTGCACAGTGTAAAATGACAAGGAAAGAAATCAGGAAAAGAAGAGGGAAATAAAGAGCGAAGTACATATCAAAGAAAAAGACATCAGAAGAAAAGACTTTGCTCATTGAAATGTAGAGCCCAAGCAAGATAAATGAACACAGGTTGGATAAAATACAAATGAGAAAACTTGAGCAACCCACAGAATTCTGTCACTCTCCTTGCTCTACCAGTGTGTGTTAAATAAAATTAACAGGGTGTCCAAGTGGTTTTGGTAAATTAAGCAGAGTTGCTGGCTATTCAAAAAGATATTTCCCAAGTGATTCATGACTGTAAGTGCAGTGAGGGACTTGTTCAATACTCCTAAGAGGTAATTAATTCAGCAGCAACTGAGGACAGTCAGCAGCTCACTGGGCTAGGCTTTATACAGAAAGGAGCCTCCAGTACAGGATGTTTTTAGAACAGTTTCTTAATCATCAGTGGAGACTAAAGATCTCGTAAAATAACTGCAATATTCATCAATTGATTGTTTTGAAAATAACAATTTCTGGCAGCCAAAACCGTAAAATATATATACCACCATGACTAAGTTGGAGAAATAAGACCTTATATTGCCCTTCAGTAGTGAAATGTTCACTTTCTCATATAGGTAATTGGCCTGTCTAGAGAACAGCAAGGACACAAAGGAGACTAGGGTAAATTTAATCAGACACATACTACTGTTCTTTATTTTGTTTAAGGCTTCATTTTGACACAGCCACATGCTCTAATTCAGAGAAAAGTAAAAATGACCTACAAAGACTATCATTGTCTGTTTTAGGACTTGAATGTGCACAGCACTTCAGAATTATGCATTTTGAAAGAGCAAATTCATTAGAATTTGTTGGGGGGGGGGGGGAGAGGGGAAGGGATGCAACAATTTAAGACTAATTCAGTAGTTAGCTCTGTGTCTCTACAAATATACAAACTACTCTGAAATGTGGATGTTAAAACTTCAAAAGAAAGATAGCCTCAGCTGTTGTATATAGCTTTGATATTTTCCAATATAATCATGTATAATAAGAAAAAAATTGCTATCCAGGAATAAATAAGTAAATAAATAAATCCTGTAAAATAACAGTTACAAAAATGCTTTTATTGGCAAAGAACAAGAAATTCCTATGTTTATATAATGTAGTTGAGATAACAGCATTGTTGGGAAATTACTTATTTCTCATTTTAAGCTATACTAGGTAAAGTCTTAATACCATGTAAAAGCAATCTCAGAATATGGGCTCATGCTTTAAGACAAAGAGGGGGAAAAGTCATCTATGTTTAATACAGCCAACAGTTCAGTTAAATTTCAATTTTGTTTCAATTCATTACATAGCAAGTCAGAGGAAACCTTTTGATTATTTCAGTTCATAGAAAGTATTTTCTGTGAAAGTATTTGGTTTATTTTCAGCTTGCTGTAATTCATACATCATGAAATATTGCTCTCTGTGGGATACAGGTCACATTCAAAGCTAACTACAGTCAAAAGGAATTTATGTGTATATATATGTCTATATCAGCATTTCCACAGGCATCAGAAACTGTGGTTTAGTCTCCAAATTAATTTTTGGGGTGGGGGTGGGGAGGTGGAGTTGTTATGTTAGCTTTTATTCGTTTGTGTTTTTTTTTTCTTTGTGTGTATTTTTTTTTGTTGTTGTTAGTTAGTTAGCAGCTGATTGCTGATGAAGCAGTGTCTCACCTCTTTGAAAATAGCATCTCCTATTTTTGAATTGGTAAGCTTATCCTCTGATGTGGGACAGAAAACATACATCCTGGTTTACCTGGTGTCAGGTGCCGGAGCATGCCAACAGACCACGACTACCTTGACCACATTCACCTGGGACGCTCTATCAGACACCCCTGGCCGTGGGCTCCAGCCCTCATCCAAGCTGCATGCCTAGGTGCAGCAGCACCAGCAGGGCTTTACTGCAAGGAAGATGAACCAGTTCTGCAGGTGCACTGCATTAGAGGGATGGTAGCTCTCTGCCTTCAGGGAGAAGGCCAGTATGTCAGTGGCAGCAGCAGAGTATGAAGAACAGTCCCAGAGCAGAGTATGAAGTGTATGTAGAGTCTGAACGGGGTCTTCTATAAACTTTTTCTCTCTAAGATGAATATGTGTGTTATTTGTTCCTTCTTTTGTTTATATTTTTTTATTTTCCACAGCAGAGCATGAATACACTGTAATTTTTTTCCTGTTCTTAATCAGCTTGAATTCTTGTTTTTACTTACAGCAGAAGCATATTCCCTTCTAATATATGATGGGAACATTTCCACTTCTGTTGGAGATGTTATATGTAGTTTAGCAGGAGTTGATGTTGTAGGACATTTGCTGTTTTCTCAGTACCATAGGTGAACACAGCTCATAAGTGCAGTACAGTGCTGACATAATGGATTTAAAGAGATTTCATTTTTAAAAACTGTGCTCTTATTGTATCTTTTACTAATGTAAGCTTTTACATTTACATTAACAGAATAAGGCTCGAGGTTTAAATATTTGATGATGGTTGTAAAAGAAATGGGATATTATTCTCCTTATAAAATGTTATGATTTCTGGTAATAGGGTCACATTTTCTAACAAATGAATTTTTTTTTCTACATCTAAGCTTGTTACTGTATTTGTGTAATAAAGAGGTTAAGAAAAGTACTGTTAATAATATGCTTTGTTACTTGAATAGCTGCTTTAGTCATTCATTCATTAACTTGTCCAGAATGTCCATTTTTATTAAGAGAAAAGTATGCAATGTCATCACTTACAGTATCCTGCTTCTTAAAACACTACTGATAAATCTATGTAGAAATCCCATCATATATTTGTCTATAATGTCTGTCCTCAGATCTGGATCAATATTTCATATCGTTAGAACCAAGGATGCTATTTTCATCACCAGATTTAATTCAGTTTATTAATAATAATGTTTCCCCATGTTCTTATGGAACTTTTTCTCTAACTTCTTAATTGACAGCAATGGTGTCATAGCACTTTACAATGGACTACATTATGTCAGAATGTGGTTCTGTGATGAAATGAATTCTCACTACTGCATTTTAGATCTCCCACTTCCTGATGCTTGACAAGAAAGCCCAGCCAAAAATTCTGAAAACAACAGAAACAATAAAATAAAATATTTGTCTACATGCCATAAACCTATGCCACCTATGTACAACCCTGACAGATAAGTAGACAACTTCTACTAACTCCCCTTGAAGAACCACTTCTCTATTTCTCTAGGTTTATTGTCTGGATTGATTTAATGTATGTTGACTGATGTAAACTTATGTTGGCAAAAATTAGTCACAACACCTGAGAACAGGGCTTCTGCCATCAGTATGCTTGAGGACCACATCTTTGCAGAAGGAAATTCTGCTAAAACATTTGCAACTTCAGTACTTTTCTTAAATATTTTGGAGGCACAGATAAGGTCTTGAAATAATTTCAAATTTTTTGGCTAATATAATGTATTTCATTAAATTGTATAATTTCAATTCTTTGTCTCATTTTTATTTTTATATCCATGACTGTAGCTTTAGTCTGCAACTTAGTAATAGACTTGTGTTTTTAAATATCTCCCACCTTCATCTTATTTTGTTATAAAGTCCCAATTTTTACTTTTACATCTGCACACATATACACATCTGAGCTGCATTTAATTTTACTGAAGCAAACAGTGCTTATAACCTTTCAGGTTCTTCTTATAGTTTTTTGTTTGTTTGTTGGTTGGTTGTTTTTTTTTGTTTTAATATATATCAGGAAATGGACATCTTGGTTCAGAGGTATTACAGAGGTGCTTACTGGAACACTATATTTTATTCTACCCTCATACTTGATGTTTTTCTTTCATTTGTTTTCCCATTTGCTCTAAATGTTTATGAGACTTTTTTGTTTGGTTGTTTGTTGTGTTTTTTTTTTTTGTTTGTTGTTGTTGTTTTGTTTTGTTTTTTTTTGTAATTTTTGAATGGTTCAAATTCTGATTCTAGTCTGAATAAGGACAACTCTACTGAAATTCTGGAGTTGCCTCTATTTCTGCTAGACTCAACATGTGGCATTTTAGGATGTACTTCATGGCTTCTAATGACAGCACATTTCATTCTAATGTGACCTGGAGAGAAATAAAAAAAAAAAAAAACAACGTACTGTGGCAGAGTGGGAAAGAGGGAGTACTCAAATGTATGTATTATTTCAGTAAAGGTCAAACTTTTACTTATCCTAACTCAGAAACTGTACAAATAGCTACCCTTTTTTCTAGGAGTCAACTCAAACACAAGTCAGAGGACAAATATGTGGATACCTAGAAGGTCAGTGAATGAGTATTACACAAATATTCACAGGTGAGTGAGTATTACACAAAAACAATGAGAGCATTTTCAAGAATAAGTTTTCTCCAGAAATACAGTTGAAATGGTTGAGTCTCTTCCTTGTTCACTCTGTGCATGATACAGCTCCTGCTGATGAACTAATTCACCCTGTACAAAAACAACCTGTTGTGTGGACACTGTCTCAGCATGTCTAGAGTTTTCAGAAGGGATTCTACTTCCTGAAGGTTCACACATCCTTCCTGAAGGTTCACACAGAGCCGATAATGATTGTATGATACAAGAAGTACTATTTCACTCCATTACCTTTGTGTCTGTGAGCATTGAGAATTGCCCCTACTCACTTTGAAAAACATGTTCCTTTCAGATCCCACAAACTTTCTGTTATTTCTCATGATTTTCAATCCTATTCATTAAGCATATGTGGATACTAAAATATTTTAGGTTGTCCTGTGTTACTACATTGTCATAGAAGAAAACTGGATAAATAATAATCTAATCTAAAAGTTTTAATCTGATCAAAAAATTCACCTCCATGTATTGGAAAGCTGTCTTACTGTAAGGCAGGCCATCTCCCATGTGAAACATGTCATGATGTGTATTACAAAGTCCTTTAGAGGGAGTAAAAAAAAAAAAAAAAAAAGAGGAAAAAAGACATAATTGATATGAGTGTGATTCTGGTTTGACCAGAGGGTGTTCACTTGGGAGACACAGATTAGGTCCCATGGTCACTTTTGGTGGGTTAACCTTGGCTAAGGTCCAAGATTTAGGAATCACTTTTTTCCCAGTCTTCCAGCTGCTGCTGCAAGTTTTTGCATTTTTTAGTGCACTGTAAACATATGCAGTCAGAGACAAAGACTGGAGAAAAGACTTACACTGCCTGAGGTAGAACATCACAGACAGAGGGGTTTCAGTTCCACATGGATGTACTCAAGGGAAGGAAACAAATCCAGAGGAAGAAGCCTCTCCCTAAACAGTTCAACTGGAAGTGACCAAAGCAGCTGGAGGACTGCTTTTCCCATCATCATATGAATACTCAGTGCATTCACACAAAGTAATAGCCTCTACTCCAAATCTATATATCTGGAGGGAAATAAATAAATAAATAAATAAATAAATAAATAAAAGTCATGTGGGATATATTAACAGAACAGCTTTCTTATGGGTAATATGGAATTTCTTGATAAGAAGGAACAGGAATTAAAACTTTTATTCAAGATCTTTCTTTCAATGCTTCCAAAAGCTAAAACATAGCTTGCTTCCCAGCTGGATATTTCATTTTGGTGTAAAACGTTTTTGAAAGACACTGGAGAAATGGAAGTTCCATGTTACTGCTATGCACAACACAGGAAGAAGGATAATCCAGAACACTTAACTTTTCTAGCAGTCCAGACACCAACAGTGAGAAGATCAATCCATAAGACTGTAAGAAGGGGGAAAGGAGAATAATAAAGTTACAGTCAAGATTATATGTATTTTACTCCCTCTTAGTCTGAAAGGCAAGGAAATACAGCAAAATCTGTATCAGTTTATAGCATAACATAAAAGCCATTCCTCAGCAGAACAAAGCAATTCAACTCATAATTGTAAAGGACATAGTCAAGCTTACTGGATCTGGCATTCGGTAGCAGTGTAAAGGGCTATTAAAATATGGGTCTCATTCAAATTCCTATGACAGGGCAGAGAGATAGAACATTACAAGGTTAGGTCATGGCAATTTTCATGGTAGACTTGAGTCCAGCAAGCCAATCAATCATCCAATACATTTAAGATTTTAACTAAACTAAGCTTGAAATAGAGGTCTACAGTTATATCAAAGATAAATGCATGAACAAGTGTGGAAACAGATCTGGAAAGAGAAAAGAAAAGAGGAAAGAAAAAATTTTTTTTAAAAAAAGAAGGCAAGGCAAGGGAAGGGAAGGGAGAAAAAGAAAAGGAAAAAGAAGAAAAGAAAAAAAAAGAAAAGAAAAGAAAAGAGGAAAAAGAAAAGAAAAGAGGAAAAAGAAAAGAAAAGAGGAAAAAGAAGGAGAAGGAGAAGGAAAAAAGGAAAAATACAGTATCACCCATTTATCACTCATTTTTGTTTCAAAAATTTACAAATGCATTACAATATGAAAAAGAAAAGTCATGTTTAAGTACTTTTTCACAGCACAAATATCACATAATAAAATCTTCCTAAATTAATATTTTGTTTATATTATATTTTTAATACTACATTGCACGTTATATTTCTCATAATGTATTGTGCATTATATTGGATCAGAAATATTTTGGATACAAACTTATTTAGATTAAATATATGAAAAAACAAAGAACACCAGACAGATGAAATTATCAAAAATTAAGAAAAACTAATAGAAATAATGAGAGAAAGTAATATTGTATACCATCTGGGTTTTCAGTTTATTTTTAAATTATATGTTTTACTGAATGTTATGTAAAGTTAATGTTTCTAAATATCACAGTCACAACCTTTACTAATGCTGAAAGTTTCTTTTCTAGAAGCTTTGTGAGATGACCAAAAGTGAAATGAAGCAGAATGACTGTGCATCTCCTGTGCAATGAGGATGATCCTAGGTGATCTTGCTCAGCAGGGGGTTTGGACTAGATGATCTTCAGAGGTTCCTTCCAACCTCGTCCATTCTGTGATTCTGTAAATCAATAAATTCCTTACATCTTAAAATAGTACTACAGCACATACAGCCATCCTATGATGGCTTTTTCAGATTTTCCAGCATTTCTCTTTGTCTTCTGCTTGAAGAGATCTAATAAGATCATTGAGAACAAAGGAAGAACCAAAGACTCAGAACCAAAGAATCAGAAAAACTAATGAGAAGTCAAGTCTCAAGCAGACTCAGGTAATAAATGTCAATTTTTATCAATGTATGTGCTTGCAAAAATAGGTGTAAAAGGCTGGATTTTTGCCTGGAAATAAGCATAAATATGTGCATATCTAGTAACAACCACTGAGAAGCCATTTGTATGGGAAATTATACACTTCTGAACAACAACTTCTCTTCAGTGTCTTCAGTTCTGTGCTTGCAATAATGTCTTTCTCTTTCATATGTTTTACACAGATTTTTTCAGACAGGAATCTCTGTAGAAATCTGGTTGTTAGAGTTGCCCCCCAGTTGTTTGAATTAATCATGTCAGTCCCTCAAGACATAAAGATGAATATTTTTAAGGTACGGTCCAAAGCATGTAACAGACTGGACATATAAAATATATAGAATATTTTCTTAACTAATGCACTTCCAAGAACTATGTTTTGTTTCAGTTTTGTGAAAAGAATAAGCCTTGCATTAGTGAAAGTAAGTCACATTAGTGAAAGTAAATCAAATATTAAAAACATTTTTGTGAAGTAAAATTAATTTTGTATTTTCCTTGCTAAGCTTAAAAATTAATCTTAAATTTCATCTCAATTTGGAATTTGAAAATTTATACATCCATCTGTTACTGGATGCTCTGTACAAGTATAAACTTAACAAAAATTCAATGCTGCCATAAGCTTTAGGACAGGAAAGAGCATCATGATAACCTACAACAGTTAGCTGATAAAATTATACTATGCAATGTACAGGAAATACTTCAGAGAAAGAATAAAATAAAATATGGGGCTAAGACTTCATGAAGATATTAAAAAGTGAGTATATACCTACTTATTTGAACAGTTCAAATTCACAATAAATAAATAAATAAATGCACCTCTAACCTTTGTTACATAGTTTTCTTGGAACTTCTTTAATTATTTCCAGAGGAAAAGTGATTTGTCCATACCTTGAAGACAAACAAGCATCTCTAGAAAGGAAACGTTCTCACATAGTTTTTAGTTTTGGTGTGGTTAATGCTGGCTGTTTTCCAGACCAAGTGGCTACTCAGCCATTCTGTCACTCTCCCTGTATGACAGGACAGAGGGAGAAAATAAGATTAAAAATCTCATGGGTAGAGATAAAAGCAATTCAATAAGAACAGCAAAGGTTGCATGGAAACAAAAGACAAAGAAAATGTATTTATTCCTTCCCATCAGCAGGAATTGTTCAGCAACTTCCTGGAAAGCAGAGCCTGAAAAGCATGCACAGTGGTTGTTTCTGAAGACAAATTGCATAACCACAAATGTCCCTCCACTCCTCATTTCACTCAGCTTTTATTGCCAAGCACAACATCATATGGTATGGAAAATCAATTTGGTCAGTTTGTGTCAGCTGTCTTGGCTATATCCCCCCCCAGCCCCTTGCCCACCCCTAGCCTACTGGTCTGTTCTGGGGAAGGTGGGGAGAAAACCTCAGTGCAGCGCCAGCACTGCTCAGCAATATACAAAACAGTAGAGCATTATCAACACTGTTCTAGCCACACGTGCAAAGTACAGCACTATATGGACTGTTAAAAGGAAAGTTAACTCCATCCCAACCAGGCCCAGGACAATTTCTCTTCTACCCTCCCTGTTTCCCCTCTTTTTCCCTTTAAGTCTTTTAAAGAAAGAAGAGGGGGTTATAAAAAGTTTTTACTTCCAACTGCAGAAGATACATTACTCGAAAGCCAGGCTGAGAAAGCAGGCTTACTAAAGTTTCAAAAGCTTGTTACTTTTCCATTCCCACAGTATTTAATAATATTTTCACAAGATTAAAGGACTACAGGATCTGTGACTCTAATAATGAGATAAAGCTACACATACCACCAGTAAACACACTGGAAGAAAACATTTTAGAGGCATCCACATCTGGCTTCAGGTGTTTGCAGTGTTAGCTACTTAGCTCCCTTTCCTGTCAGCTGAAAGAAGTAGGTATTTTTAATCACAGGTCCTCAAGGACCTATTTTAATTTATTTATTTATTTTTTTTTTCAGGATGAAAAATATTTCATGAACTAAATCCTGTTCTACTCTAGCCTGTAGTGAATAGGTCAATTGAAGATGTCTACCACTGATCAGATAAAACCCATCCCCATTATCCCAGATACATGACTGATTCAAACATGATTAGTGTTTGGAAGGAATTTCTTCCCACTGGATACAGATCTTTTGAGATTAGATACATCTCTCCTTAGAAGGACAAAGAAATGGAGAAAGTCATGTAGATCTATGAATAAAGTAATCCAAGTCCTCCTTGTTTTCCTGATAGAGTGCTTACAGGTTCTGGGATATATTTCTCTTCAAGCTGTAACAAACATGCACCAGGGTATTTTTGGAAGATGAACTTCCTGCCAAGCACAAGGATTCTTATTCATCTCTTAGTAATAAAAGCTACATGCCAGAATATTGCTGTTGACAATGAATCATTATTCTCTCATTGGTTTGTAGCTAGATCATCATAAATGAGAAAGATTCTCAAAGAGCTGTTTCTTTCCAAGACGAATGATATATTTTTTTTTCTTGATTACTGGTTGTTATAATAGCAGAGCTTCTGCTGCAGAATGCCTAATTAGGTAATTTACAGAGTTTTTATTATATGTTGTTCTTTATCAAATGACAGCAGCTACAGAGATTAATAAAGCTGTCAGCTGTGGGTAAATTCGTAAGTGATTATTTCAATTTTTATTCTCAAGAGATAATTATTAGCATATTTTCTTTTTTATTGAGAAAAATACAGTGGATAGATTGAGTGGAGTTATCTCTTTAACATGAGTTAGCTTCAGGTTTTGTTGAATAAAGTGTCTTCCCTAGGGATAGGTCCAGTAGCAGCAGAATTTTAACTAACTGATAGAAAAAGTGCTATTATTAGTATGGACTACATATTTAACTGGCAATGCAGATCATCACAAAATGCTTAGAAAAGGGAAGGAAAACTCAGCTGCAATTTTAATGTGCACTTAGGCTAAATATTTGCTTCAAACTCTATCGTTGTCTTCTTTCTTAAATACTTGGAAAAGTGAAATAATTCATTTAATTATTAATATACTTTTAAGCACAGTGACATTTTGATCAATATAGTAAATATTATATAATTTTTCCTTTCTTAACTGAAGCTTATAAGTCTTTAATTGAAAATGTTTGTTAAATAGCAAATGCCATTCATTTCATTTTGAAAAGAATGGTATGATCATACCAAGTGTAATACAGCACTGGAATTTTTATTTTTGGTTCCAGCAGACCCCTTAATTCATCTTACGTCTCGGCCTCTACCTAGTAACTCATGTCACTCTGTTATTGGATGTTTCTTAATTTAGACATTGATGCTATAAATGTAATCAGGAGGAATAGAAATGGATTCGCCAACATGAATCTTGTCATAGGACAGAAACCTTAAATTTAAAGGTCTTTATGACAGACTAGATTCATACGTTCATAGTAAAATATAATTAGCAGTTATTGGAAAAACTGAATTCTCTCTAAGATCTCTTAAAACATCTTGATGATCTTGATGATCCTTAAGGGTCCCTTCCAACTCAGGATATTCTATGATTCTATGATCTTGCCACTTGCCGAGGCGATCGGCTCGGGGCACACGGGTTCTGCAGCGGAGCGGGGGATCGGGACAGGCAGGGCTATTTTCCCGGCATCGAGGCCACTCGAGGCAGCCGAGGGAGCCGCCAGGACCCGGCAGCCCTCGTGAGGGACGCTGACGAGGCGTAGGCGGAGCCAGCAGCGCCCCCTCCCCGGCCGTTCAAAAGCTGCCCCTGGGGAGCGCGGCGACCAGGACGGGCAAACAGGGCGGGGCGCGGCAGTTTGCACGGCAGTTCGCGCAGGCAGGGCGAGCAGGGAGGGCCGAGCGATCCCCCGCCCCTAAGCACACCTCAACTGACGGCTTTCGACCACTAGCCAGGCCGCTATGGTCCTCGCTAGGCAGAGAGTTCGCGCTAGAAAGTCTGTAGGCACCCAGACGGAGTGCCCGCTCAGAAATGCGGCAGTGCACGTCTCTGGGTGCAGGGAGTGCCAGAGCCTGCTGCTGCCATCCGAGGGAGGTGGAGATAGTGTGTGCGTGAGGTGCGAGCAGGTGGACGACCTGGTCCGCCTGGTGGCAGAGCTCAAGGAGGAGGTGGAGAGGTTGAGGGCCATCAGGGAGTGCGAGCGGGAGATAGACTGGTGGAGCAACTCCCTGCAAGGCCTGAAGGAGAGGCACCGGGGTGAGACTCCCCTAATGGGGTTGGACCCCCTGCCCGGTCGCTGTCGGGCAGAGAGAGGGGACCTAGAAGTTGAGGAGGAATGGAGACAGGTCCCTGCTCGGCATTGCAGGAAACTCCCCCCACTGCCTGCCCCACCTTCCCAGGTGCCCTTACACAACAGGTTTGAGGCCCTGGAGCTCGAGAGAGCGGTGGATGAGGGTGTGCCAAAAAAGTCAACCAGGAAGCCCAGGGCGAGGAAGTCTGCTCCACGCCTCAAGACTTCTCCCACCAAGAAGGAGAGAAGGGTTATCGTGGTGGGCGACTCCCTTCTCAGAGGAACAGAGGGCTCTATCTGTTGGCCTGACCCCACCCGTAGGGAAGTCTCCTGCCTCCCTGGGGCCAGGGCCAGGGATGTCGCCAGAAAGCTTCCCAACCTGGTTCGCCCCTCCGATTACTACCCGCTACTGATAGTCCAGGCTGGCAGAGATACCATTGATGAGAGAAGCCTGAAGGCTATCAAAAGGGACTTCAGGGGGCTGGGACAGTTAGTGGACGGAGCGGGAGTACAGGTGGTGTTTTCGTCCATTCCTACAGTGGCAGGGAATGGTTCAGAGAGGACACAGAAAGCCCACCTGATAAACACGTGGCTCAGAGGCTGGTGCCAACACAGAAGTTTTGGGTTCTTTGACCACGGGGCGCTCTACTCGGCACCTGGTCTGATGGCCGCAGATGGGTCCCAACTGTCCCCAAGGGGAAAATGGATCCTGGCCCAGGAGCTGGCAGGGCTCATGGAGAGGGCTTTAAACTAGGTGAGAAGGGGCGGGGGGATGAAACAAAGCCTGTTGGAGGTGTGCCAGGGAGAACAGTGGCAAGGCTGGGGGAGAAGGCTAAGGCTCAGCTGAAGTGCATCTACACTAATGCACGCAGCATGGGCAACAAGCAGGAGGAGCTGGAAGCCATTGTGCAGCACGCAGGCTATGACTTGGTTGCCATCACGGAAATGTGGTGGGACCACTCTCATGACTGGAGTGCTGCAATGTCTGGCTACAGGCTCTTCAGAAGGGACAGGCAGCACGGAAGGGGTGGTGGAGTGGCTCTCTGTATTAGAGAGTGTTTTGACGTCGTCGAACTTGAGGCTGGGAATGACAAGGTGGAGTCGCTATGGGTTAGGATCAGCGGAAAGGCCAACAAGGGAAGCATCCTGGTGGGGGTCTGTTATAGACCGCCAAACCAGGATGAGGGGACGGATGAGGAGTTCTACAGGCAGCTGGCGGAAGTTGCGAAATCGTCAGCGCTTGTTCTTGTGGGGGACATTAACTTCCCAGACATCTCCTGGAAACACAACACAGCCCAGAGAAAGCAGTCCAGGAGGTTTCTGGAGAGCGTCGAAGATAACTTCCTGATGCAGCTGGTTGGTGAGCCTACCAGGGGAGGTGCCCCGCTAGACCTTCTGTTCACTAACAGAGAAGGACTGGTGGGAGACGTGCTGGTCGGGGGCTGTCTTGGGCAGAGTGACCACAAAATGGTAGAGTTCTCGATACTCAGCGAAGTCAGGAAGGGGATCAGTAAAACCGCTGTCTTGGACTTCCGGAGGGCTGACTTTGAGCTGTTCAAGACACTGGTTGGCAGAGTCCCTTGGGAGGCGGTTCTGAAAGACAGAGGAGCCCAGGAGGGCTGGGCGCTCTTCAAGAAAGAAATCTTACTGGCTCAGGAGCGGTCTGTCCCCACGTGCCCAAAGACGAGCTGGCATGGAAGAAGACCGGCCTGGCTGAGCAGAGAGCTGTGGCTCGAGCTTAGGAGAAAAAAGAGGGTTTATAATCTTTGGAAAAGAGGGTGGGCCACTCAGGGGGACTACAAGGATGCTGTGAGGCGGTGCAGGGACAAAATCAGAAAGGCCAAAGCTCATCTGGAGCTCAATCTGGCCACTGCTGTTAAGGACAACAAAAAATGTTTTTATAAATACATCAACACAAAAAGGAGGACTAAGGAGAATCTCCACCCTCTATTGGATGTGGGGGGAAACTTAGTAATCAGAGATGAGGAAAAAGCTGAGGTGCTTAACACCTTCTTTGCCTCAGTCTTTAACAGCAAAACCAGTTGTTCTTTGGACGCCCAGTAACCTGAGCTGGTGGAAGGGGATGGGGAGCAGAATGTCGCCCCCACAATCCATGAGGAAATGGTTGGCGACCTGCTACAGCATTTGGATGTATGCAAGTCGATGGGGCTGGATGGGATCCACCCAAGGGTGCTGAGAGAACTGGCGGAGGAGCTGGCCAAGCTGCTTTCCATCATTTATCGGCAGTCCTGGCTATCGGGGGAGGTCCCACTTGACTGGCGGCTAGCAAACGTGACGCCCATCTACAAGAAGGGCCGGAGGGTAGACCCGGGGACCTATAGGCCTGTTAGTTTAACATCAGTGCCAGGGAAGCTCATGGAGCAGATTATCTTGGGTTTCATCATGCGGCAGTTGCAGGGCAAGCAGGCGATCAGGCCTAGTCAGCATGGGTTTATGAAGGGCAGGTCCTGCTTGACGAACCTGATCTCCTCCTATGACAAGGTGACACGCTTAGTGGATGAGGGAAAGGCTGTGGATGTGGTCTACCTTGACTTCAGTAAGACATTTGACACCGTTCCCCACAGCATTCTCCTCAGGAAACTGGCTGCTCATGGCTTGGACTGGCGCACACTTCGTTGGGTTAAGAGCTGGCTGGCTGGCTGGGCCCAAGGAGTTGTGGTGAATGGAGTCAAATCCAGTTGGAGGCCGGTCACTAGTGGAGTCCCCCAGGGCTCAGTACTGGGGCCAGTCCTCTTTAACATCTTCATCGATGATCTGGATGAGGGGATCGAGTGCGCCCTCAGCAAGTTTGCAGACGACACCAAGTTAGGTGCGTGTGTCGATCTGCTCAAGGGTAGGAAGGCTCTGCAGGAGGATCTGGATAGGCTGGACCTATGGGCCGAGGCCAGCGGTATGGAGTTCAACAAGGCCAAGTGCCGGGTCCTGCACCTGGGGCCCAACAACCCCAAACAGCGCTACAGGCTGGGAGATGTGTGGTTAGAAAGCTGCCTGTCAGAGAAGGACCTGGGAGTAGTGGTTGACAGTCAGCTGAATATGAGCCAGCAGTGTGCTCAGGCGGCCAAGAAGGCCAGCAGCATCCTGGCTTGTATAAGAAACAGCATGGCCAGCAGGTCCAGGGAAGTGATTGTCCCCCTGTACTCGGCTCTGGTGAGGCCGCACCTCGAGTACTGTGTTCAGTTTTGGGCCCCTCGCTACAAGAAGGACATGGAGGTGCTCAAGCGAGTCCAGAGAATGGCAACGAAGCTGGTGAAGGGTCTGGAGAACAAGTCTTATGAGGAGCGGCTGAGGGAGCTGGGACTATTTAGCCTGGAGAAGAGGAGGCTCAGGGGTGACCTTATTGCACTCTACGGGTACCTGAAGGGAGGCTGTAGCGAGGTGGGGGTTGGTCTATTCTCCCAGGTGCCTGGTGACAGGACGAGGGGGAATGGGCTAAAGTTGCACCAGGGGAGGTTTAGTTTGGATATTAGGAGGAACTTCTTTACTGAACGGGTTGTTAGTCACTGGAATAGGCTGCCCAGGGAAGTGGTTGAGTCACCATCCCTGGAGGTCTTTAAAAGATGTTTAGATGTAGAGCTTAGGGATATGGTTAGTGGAGGACTTGTTAGTGTTAGGTCAGAGGTTGGACTCGGTGATCTTGGAGGTCTCTTCCAACCTAGACTATTATGTGATTCTGTGATTCTGTGATCACATGAAGCACAGCTGCAAAGTATAAATCTTGATATTTCTTAGTTGCTAAAAAGCATAGGAAGATTTTAAAGGTCATAAAATTATTCTACTACTAAAATAGAAAACAGAGAATCATTTATTTTCAGCATAATGCAAACCAAATGTTTACATACTACTGAAGACACTGATTTGCCTATTTCATGTGTACAACGACACTACATGCATATAGTCTGTTACCTGAAACATAATAAATATGTCTTGCATTTTCATTTTTCTGGCTAAGGAAAATCAGTAAAAACTGCAAAAGAACTTTTTTTTTTTTTTTTTCTCTACTGAGGGGGGCGGGGGGTGGGGAGTGGGGAGAAGGAAATCATTCAAATCTTATATGCCTTTATTTGGAAGTAGTGTCTTCAAAAATATTAATTGAAACACTAAGCTTTATATAGGCTACCTTTTTTTTACATAAACTTCCAGGAAGATAAGGGTAGTTTGTGGGTTTCTCTCTTAAGAAATATTCAAGATCAAAAGTCTCCTGACCAAAACCCCACTCTGGAGTGCATTTCTGTCCCACAATTTAAAAACAACTGCATTTGTGTGTATGTGTTGGTACAGCAACAGAGGCAGGCACTAATTTGCAAATGAACAAATAGATAATGTATTTTGGTTTGTCTGCTTTGTAATGTATCTAACTCGTCCTTCTGCTTTCTTTTCTTTACAGGACTTCCTTATTCATAAGCATATTGCCTGGTATTAAAAGGAAAATTTGTAAACTATTTACATCTAGAATCTTTCCCTCAGCTCATTGATCAGAATACTAAATGATTTAAGCCATCCAGATTTCCATTCCAATAACAGGAACTGATCAAGTATGACTGATGAAAATATTAATAGAAAGCTCATTTTATTACATTCACATTGCTTGGGGCTAAATAAGATTGTGCAAATATTAAGATAGAGCACAAAAATATGACATATCCACAGACATTTTTCAAGCAAAAATAAAAATTACTTTCAGTAAATGAACTGTTCTTTCTCCACAGTGAATCAGGATGAAACTACACAAATTCAGTGCAAGGTGGTATAAATGGTGTACAGAACCCCAATATGTCTGGAGAAATCCAAAAAGATTTGTTTCAGGAATTACTCAAGCTGGTGAAATTTGTTTAATTCACTGTGGCACTTTTCAATGCTCACACTTTTTTGTTTTACTGTGCTACAGTCCCAGTTCCTAGAAGATTGTGGCCATGTCTTTATTGCATCTATTCCTTTAGCACACACTGACTGTCTTACTACTCTGTCATAAAGTGAAGTGTTAAGCTTAGTTTTCCAAGTCTACCCACAGCTAGGACAAACTGAAAATCTGAAAGGGGAGCCAAGGAATGGATACCTCAAGGACTCACTCAGCTTTAATCAGCTTTCATACACAGATTGCCTTCAGTGTAAACAAGTGCAGCCTACCATGTATCCCATCTACTTCTATATGACGTGATGAGTCATAGATAAATGCAATGGTTTGGGAATACTTCCTTTTAAAGGTTCCCAGTCCTGCCTGTTACACAGACATTGTAGATAACTAAGCTAACCAGATGTGCTGGTTATGGCTAAACATCTACCTGCTGATGTTTAGCCAATCTACAATCCCTTCTACAATTAAAGTTTAACAACACTGTCTTGTAGCACAGGAATTTGCAAACAACTTGACAGAGATGCGTTTAAAAAAAAAAAAAAAAAAAAAAAAAGTCACTAATTTAATAGGAAATTAAGTGATCAACATTTACAGAAAATACTATGACAAATAAACATCATTTTTAATGAAACTGCAATATATTTTAACAAAATTTGGATCCAAAATAAGTTATTTTTGATGCAAAATTTTTAAACATATGCAACATGACAGATAGGAAACCTTTTGATAGTTTTTTTTTAGAAAGTTGGCACACTTAACTGAGTTTAAAAATTACTTGTAGGTGTAAAAAAGGTGGCTGTAAAGAGTACTGTAGCATAGCCAGTGATTAAAAGGTACTAATCATGCAGTGGTCTGTGTACTTATCACTGATCTGAAGAAAATGCAAGTTAATTATAGATTTATTTGAAAGCGAATAAAATGCTTAAAGTAAGCAAAGACTAGTGAAGAGAACAATTTATTAAGACAGAGAAGCTTGAAATGCTTGATAAGCTTGTCATTTGTAAACAATGTATTTTCCGGTATGAATAAAATTAAAGTTGAGAAAGAAAAAATGGAAACCTTGCTTACAGAATGGGATATAGTATCTTTCCAATCATCGATTAAGTTGCTTCAAAATTCAATTAAACAGTTGAAATAAAGAATATGGCATGAAGAAAAAAAAAAATGTTGGTGAATAAACAGAATGATACCAATTAGAAGTGTCTGAAAAACAGAGCCCAGATCCAGATCTAATATTGACAATTCAAGAAATACAAGATTGAAAGGCCAAAAAAATTTCAGGGTAGTAATAAAATGTAGATTTTTATCCCTGAGTGTAATTAAGCCGGGCAACAATCGTGTTGTGGTGAATTTTCCATCAGTTGTACTTCAAAGAAACTTTACATAAGTAAATTCTCTAGTCTGTACTATGCAGGAACTTCAATTAAAATCATCATGACAGTCTCTAAGCCAGCACAATATACCTCTGTTTGAATGCCCATTAGCAAATAAGAATAAGAATACAAGTGACATTTTTGTGGTATATAAGTGAACTCAAATGGAAACATTTAATTGGAACAAAATAACCTACTGTTAAAAATATATCTATATTTGGAGTAAAACATGTTATCTTTTATTTCTAAGTCATTTATTAAAGCTTTTTTAAATTGTATAAAGGAAAAGAGGGTAATGGCACTTAAAAGTATATTAGAGCAAAAATAAATTTTCAAGCCATTTTAGAAAGTTCTACTTGCCATTTGGGAGCAAATAACAACTCAAAGCAGCTTCATAATAAGTAAAGTGCTTTTTCTATAACTCAGGTTTGTCCCATATAATTTTGTTTCTTCTTTACTTCTTCCCACACAGGATTCAAGTAATATATATATATATGTTTGTTTGAAGCCTTTCTTTGCCTCTTTTATCTCGGATTTAACAGTCAGAAGATAAACCTTTAAAAGGAGGCTTATATTGGAAACTATGCAAACATAACTGTAATATCACGAGCAGGGATGTTATCCTATCGTCATTCTTTCCAATAGGCACTGTAAACATTTTAATGTTTGTTTTCATACCTGTGGGACTCATTGGCTTTCATTTAGAAGTATAATTTATATAACTCTGAATACTATACCAGTAATGTCAGGTGTAATTAGGTTTAGCTGGTAGCTGACCTGACCTATAAATTCTTGTGGGAAACCACTGAAAAAGTAAAACACATATTTTTTTTTTCCTTTTTTATAGCAAGAAGAAATCTATATAGCTAGAAATAATATTTTTTTTAGGTCTCAGGAATGAATAATCTCTAGCACTCTGTTGCTGTGTTTTTATAGTCTTCTATGAAAAATGAGAACACCAGGCATTTTTAGCACAAATTATGATACACATGGGAATTGTGTCAACAATGTTCTCTCTGAAAATAGAATTATTTTATTGTATTTTATTTTATTTTATTTCAATGAGTTGATTGGCATCTGTGTGTATTTGGAATCCCATGTTATGGTTTTAGGAGACTTGTGTCATTGTTTTCCATTTTTGGGAATCCTCATGGATTTGAGCCATTTGTTGGACCAGTTTGATCAGGCCCTTAAAATGAAGCTATCATACTCATAAGAACCAACAATGACTTGCTTTATATATAGATGTTGTGGTGATAGAAACTTTTAAAATTATTTTAAAATATACCTAATAACTCAAAATTAACATAGAAACATGTTAGGCATTAGAGTGTCATAATGAGCAAAAAAAATCAATATAAATAATTACTTTCAAGCACTGACCTTAATAGTGATATGGTCGAAATTTAAACTCTGAAAATATTCAAAAATTCAAACTTGAATTTTATTTACTTCTAATCTGGCTTGAACTTTCTTCTCAGCAACACAGCAAAATCCTAGACACTTTGTCACAAATACCCTAATTAGAAATTAAGAATAAACAGTTTCTAATTACTTTTACATCATATATCTAAACTCAGAAGGAAATATTACTATAATGTATTCTAACCTTCTCTACAGCAGGCAAATCATGATAATTTCTGCATCAAGCTACCATTTTGGTGTAAGACATAATGTATCTCCTTAAATGTTATCCCATTTGATTTAACGATTTCAAGTGATGGAGAATACATCGTACCCCAAAGCAATTTCTACCACCAGTTAATTGTCCCCATTATTAAAAGATGTCTTAATAGTAATATGAATTTGAATAGCAAAAGCTTCCAGACACTTCCAAACACTATTAATAAAGTATTCGTAGAAGATGAAAAGTATTGTACAATTGTTAATTAGTACTAGCAGTGGATAATTAGTATAGACAATTTCCTTAACATGTTCAAATAACGGGATTAGTTTTTCAGCAGCTATATCTTTTTCTGTGCTTTTTTGTTTGTTTGTTTGTATGTTTTTAGTTAACAACATCACTATTTTTCCACACAATTTTATTTGGAAAAAAAAAATAGAAAAGATAAATAAAATCTCAGAATTTTTCATAATTGTAAAGAAACTTTTTTTTCTAGTCTATCTATATGCAGATAATTCAGATGCATACAGACAGTGTGTTAGATGTGCATAGCATGTGTCAAAAATTCAACCTATAAATGTGAAAACGCATTGGTTTTAAATTCATAAATGTTATTTACACTTAAAGTAGTATCTGATTCCATGGTAACATTACTGTAAATGATCTGGGAGAAGAAAAAAAAAAAAAAAGTCATGAATCAAGATAGTTTTCTAGGGAATAAAAATAAGATTAAATATAGTAGAGAATGGTAGAGACTTAGATAATAAATATTTTTGTTTGCAGACTTCCTTTAAGTTGTTCTTCCCCTTTTCCCTCTCCTTTTAAAGAGGTAACCAGAACTTAACTATGTAAGAACCTCACTAAAATTCATAAACTAACCCTTCTATACCCCTTAGGCAGATTTTTCCTGAAGTACATATGGAAATTAATGAAACATCCTAAAAGAAATGAAGTTGGCAACATAGTTGAGCATTATAAATATTTCTGCACATTAAAAATCATCAAAATTGTAATAAAAATATAAAAAACAGTTAATGCTATCAGATGAGGTGTTCCTTTACACTACTCCCACACCTGGAAAACACAAACCCAAGTAATATCAGTGAGCTGATGTACGTGAAGAACCTGGGTGAGCACACAACAAAGCATGGATAAATTAGTACTCCCGTGGCAGGATTTGCTTTGTCACTGATACCATTAGAAAGCTAAAACATTTACATTTAAAAGCCTAGGCCTAAAGTGCAAGAATTGCAATATTGACAGTCTCCCGAAGCCTCTTGAGTTTAATGGAGTTCACTGTATAGCTTTCAAAAAGCTGGTGCTCAAAATATCAATAGAGACAAACTATTATTTCAGGATCACAGCTCAGGTAAACAACTACTGTGTAAGAAATCTGTAAGAGAAACAAAACACTAAGGGGTGGAATCCTAGATGTGAGTTTACTGCTCCTCACTTTATCCAAAGCTCCAGCCTATGTTAGCTCTGGCCAATGTTAGAAGTTACTGGATGTCAGACAAAAAGGGCAGAACAATTTTTACCCTGGAACCAACATCTGGTATTCACCCTTTCACCTCATTCCAATAGCAGGTGTAAATAAGCTTGTACATATATTTCTGATTTTCAGACTTCATGTTTTAGCTGCTTACATTTCTAATTTGCTAGAGTACTGGGTGTTTAACAGTGTTGAAGACTATCAAGTTTAAGAGTGCAAAAATGCTTGGGAGATCTGAATTTGTAAATACTGGAGCTGAAGGAATACAGAATAATCACAAAGCACTTCATGCACCTTGAAACCCAGGACAATAGTTTTGCAATTCATTATATATTTGAAATACCCATGGGATGCAATTCTATCTCTAAATTTCTTATGGGGTACAGTTAGATCAAATAGCTAGCACTATTCTGTTGGTGCTATCAGAAGCTTAAGTCCAAATATCAGTATTGTTAAAGTTTTGTTGTTGTTGTTGTTTTTTGTTTTGTTTTGTTTTGTTTTTGTTTTTCCAACTTTCTAAAACAAATGAATACATTATTATCTCAAAAACAAGGGTAAAGAAACCTCTAAGAAAGTCCCGGTGTTCTAAAATATGTCTTCTTTTGACTCAAAAGATTACTTGAAATTTTGAACTCTTCTGGCTTCTATAGCAACCTTGACAATCCTTTTGATAAAATTGTTATTTACTAGTAACACAGAAAAGTCTATTTCCTTGAACACAGAAAGGCTCTTATAGAAGTAGATACTGACCTAAATGAAGTAGCATAAAGCTACTCAACTTCATAACATAGTTGCTCAGCTTTAATTGTAGCAGCAGGGAAGTGGAAGGAAGCCAAACTCTTCATACAAACTCACACCTCTCATGCCTTCTTGCTACCTTCTCTCAGCTTCTTTTCTTTTCCATAAATAGGCAAGGTTTATACAAACATGGATGCTGTTGAATTAGTCCTCCTACTATCAGTCTTCAGGAAAGCCCACTGGAGGTCAGCCTCTGCTAAAACCTCGCTACATTACAGTATTTTCAGCCATCTCTCTACTATATTGACCTGTGGTAGTGCTTCACAACCTCCTGTTAAGTAAACTGAAGCTTCAAAATGAACAAAGAAAGCATACTTCACTACACAATACACAGTGTACCCGTGGAACTCATTGTGATGAGATGCCATGGATGTCAAAAATACAAATACTTATAAAGACAGCTATAAAAATCATGGAAGAAAAGTGTGCTGAGGAATGTTATACAGAAGATGCAGCAATTTTCACCTCAGGAAATACTTGCATTACAGCTTTTCCAAACTGAGGGCGTATGTCTAGGAAAGGATCATTCTATATACATCCTTTTTTCTAGAGATAGCTACTATTAAAGATATGGTTCTGCACTGAAGGGATATTTAGTCTTATCCAGACATAGTAATTCTTGTTGCTGTGCCTAAACTAACTGCCTATGTTTAGTGATCTAGTGATCTAGTGATATGGCCCCATATCAGAATGACTGCTGCTTAAAGGTAATTGCTCTGCCAGAGCTATTAAAGAAGCTACTGCATCCCAGAAACTCTCCTCAGAAACTGAAAAAATGCAAAGTCAGTCCAGGATGTTTATCTTTTGTCATGTTTTATAAACTACTATTAAATAAGCATCGCATGTGGCAGAGTTGTAAAACACAAAACCAAGATATTTTCTGACATACAGACAATAAAAATGATTGCGCTCTCTCTCTCAGGACTTTACAGTTACTCTTCTAAGATGCACTACAGAGTGTATCTCTGTAAAGTTGTTCTCTTTACATAAAACATGATTCAGGAAGCTGTTTCCAATAGAAAAAGATACAGACTTGTAGAAAGCTCTTGTGATGTCAGTGAGTCTCTCTGTGAATGCAAGCAGAGGATCCTGATTCAGCTGCAGTGTCTGTCTCTGCATGCTGGCACAGAAAGGTACTTCCTATTGCGCAAGTAAGAAGAAAGGGTTGCAGTTGCTAAGGAAAATCAGCTACAAAATTAAGACACATCATTTCTAAGGGACAAACCAGTCTTCCAGTTCAGGTTTACCACAGTTAGATAATACTCATTTTCAACATGTGGTAGTATAAAGGATGAAATATATTTCTGCGGTTCCCAGTTTCAGTTATGCTTTTTTTTCTAAATCTTCCTGATACGATTACTAGAAAATAGGATTATCTAGCACTGATCCCCATTCAAAACATTAGTTACTTCATACTATACATCATTTTTATGTTATTCATTTTTCATGCTAATTCTATATGTCAGTTCTCTTATACTTAATTAATATTTTCCACCTCCATGCCTTATTAACAAATTCCCCTCACGCACTGTCTTCTCTCAGGGCAATGTAGATTATAGGGACTTGACAAAAATAAAAAATAAAAATAATAATAAAAAATAAAAGCTATTAATAAATACAGCAAAACTTGTAAGAAGGAAAATATATTTTCCATCAGGATAAAAGTAAAGAGTATATTTTGGGTAAATAACTGTAAGTTAAACACCAATGAAAACTATTATTTCTCATGGGTCTGACAGAAACCTGGGTAGAAATGTTTTAATACCTATCTACTTAGTATGAAATCAAAGCTACTCAGCAGCCCTGATTTTAATAACCTTATTCCTTTTATATTACACTCTCATCCCCCTGATTTTCACAGAGACCCGAGATACTTGGTCAGAATATTTACTTTGATATTACATAGAATCTGCCTAAAGTACTGTTAATAAAACACATTTAAAATTATTAACGTTATAAATAGTTGCAATGAATTTTTACAGCTGGGAAATTCAGTCTACTCAAAACACTGTTAATTATCCTTGCTTCAATAAAGTGCTATTTGTGGAAAATCTTATCTAATTTAAAACAGTGTTATTTCAAATATGGAACTGCTTCATTTCTTAACTACTTCCTTACCTGGACTTTGGATTTCAATATGAAGTTTCTTATCAGACCCAAAAGTGACATCATTATCTACATATTGTTCATATTTATTATTTACTGGTTATTTAGTAGAAAACAAAATTGGTTGATTTCTTTAGTTCTGGATCAATAATCCTATAACAGTTCATTTAAGAATAAGCTACATTTGGTGGGGTACTGGCCTTTACCAGTGGTTATGTACCTTTAAAGCTATCTCTAAAACACAGTCCTCCCAGTAGCCAAAGGAACAGAACATAATTTGATTTTCTCTGTTCTAATCTTGAGTCTCTTTCTCATGCTGCAAAATGGTAAATAAATGTCAACTCAAGCAGCAGCAGCAATTTATATTCTTGTACACTAGAAAGTCAGCTCCAAGCTCTTAGATTTATTTTGTTTTTACAGCTCTTAGATCATACCACCTTTTTGGTATTTTTAGGGTTGAAGAATAGTTCCCAGAGGTCTAAGTTTCTTCATATCATATTAATAATGTGCAGTATCCACTCCTCAAATTTGTTCTGTTTTCTTTTCTAAAGACTCTGTGTTTATTCTGAGTATTAGATATAGAAATAAATTTCAGTTGTAAACTGTGAATTATTGACAACAAAGTGGTATTCATGCCTTGTTCAAAGACTTTTTTTCTCCATGTGGCACTAAAATCACTGCAATTAAAGTCAACTCAATTTTGAAAGTTAAAAATAGATCATTATTACACTTTTAAAGCAACTTCGAATGAGTTTCCTGAGCTCCTACTTGTACAGGAAAATAGTACATATTTGTTTCCACAGAAGTAACAGCTATTCTGCATCCAAGATGTAAAAACATGTCTCTTGTGTAGTACCATTGTAAAGAGGATCTTGCCAGCCTCACAAGTTCTCTGCATGAAGCTCAATTACCTTTGCTGTAAATAAGTAAAAAAAATATTTGCTTTCATGGGACACAAGTTTGTATATGGTTACCATCAATTAAAATCAGAAACCAGTTTATTTCAGTTTCTGAGAAATCTGCCTTTCATTTTGCAATACATTAATAGATTGTATGAAATGCTTTTTGATATATTAAATATTATATTTCTATTTCATTAGAAATATAACCAAATAAAACAAGAGTTCTGCAGTACTGATGTCTTTATTGATGTCTGTCACACACCCTGGGAACCCTTATTTCTTTAGACTTCCACCTTCTCTTTTGAAGCAGTGACATCCAGAGTGTGATCTTTGAACTCCAGGTGAGCCACAGGGTCATATGAAGAGGTCTCTATCTGTCTCATGCGTTGTATTAAATTGTGTTCCAATTAAAATTGTGAGGATAATTAATGTGTTGGTGTATGAAGGTTTATGACCAAAGTTGGACTTTTCTCAGAGTATTTGGATATCACTGTTGAGGACATCTAGAGGGTATTAATGAATGCCTTCTTTATGTTGTCCCTGAAATTTGTCCAAGTCATTCCACACAAGTCAGTTTTTGAGTAAAAGTGTTTCAGTTGACTGAAAGCTTCAGTTTCTCCTCCGTAAGTCAGTTGATGAAGATGGAATACCATCTTTATAATGAATAAGATGGGTATCTGCAGTAACCCAAGATTACTGAACTGTAGTTTCAGGGCCCTGCAGCCTGAAGTCGCAGTCCCTGACCAGCCCACCCTGGGGCCTTCACCTCACCCTGTCAAGGCCCAGGCCCCAGTTTCAGTTCCCTCAGGGCCATCAGTCCCTGCCCCAGCTACACCTTAAGATGTCAGTCTCCACTTCCTGAGGCCTGTCCAGCCAGAGTCCTGCTAAGCTGGACCCACCCGCAGGCCCATGTCCCAGCATGGCCTTGGCTGGTCCCCATTCCTAGAGAGGCGCACAGTGCCTTGACATCCCACATGGTTCCAGGTCCCCAGCCCCAGCCCCAGGGAGCTTCCAGCTCTCAGGGTACCTTCTCAGTACCACTGTCTTAATAGAAAAAAAAGTTTAGAGTCTTTCTTTATCCTCTTTTCACCTTTTATTTCCAAACCTGCATGTTGTCCAGAATGCAACAAGCCATAACTGCTTGGCAGCACAGACCATCAAAAGTTCATCACTCTCATCTTTGCTCTCAGTGCTGACTCCCAGCTGACTGTGATTTGAAGTTCAGCATTTATGTCCTGATCTTGAAAGGCCAGCATGTGTCTGGCCTTGGCAACCTAAAGGATGGCCTCAGTCTCCCCGATCACCACCTCCCATGACAACTGCATTCCTCTGGGGAGCTGGAAATGTCAAATATCAAAGCAAGACCCATGAGCGTGGCAGACAGTTTTCTCAGCAGCTGGCTTGTGACTAAAAATTCACTGTGACGGAGATCAGAGTGACCACAAAATGAAATGTAAAGCTCAGATGTTTGACCAACTTTATCTACATCATGATAAAAGGAAAAACATCCACTGACAAGAGGAGGCAGAGGAACATTAGGACAGATCCTCAGCTGTTGTAAAGGTGTATTGTTTGGATAAAACCAAAGGAGATGAAGATTCTTAACTTAATTGGTTCACACATGCATATTACAGTTGTTAGAGAATGTTTTGTTGAAAAAGCTGTCTTCCAACAAAATGAAAATGATGACTTGATGAAATGAAAGGCTTTTACCAGAGTATATTAATTATTTTTTAAAAGGTATCAGAAATAGCAGTTCAGCTAGTGTAACTATGCTTTATTTTGACCTTATGAAACATTTTGGGTTCAATGAAATCAAAACATGTCAACTTTTATGTTAAATTGATGTAATGTAATGGTTAAACCATGTCAACTATTGCATTATGTCAAGGCAAAGTCACATAATGAAATGGAATGTGACACCTCATGTCATAACATAATATTCCTTGGCATGTTTTGACATATGCTGTTATTGACATCACATTCCTAAAATACAATAAATTTGAAGTAATATTTTAATTGTTCTATCACAATAGAAATGCTTCAATTTCTAATCCATTTATCAACATAACTATTTTATCTATTGCCTGAGCTCAGAATAAAATTTTCAGCATTTCCACCAGAACTGAATTTTCAAATTTTTCCCATACATCATTTTTCTAAAGCTTATATGGTCAGATACTTTAATTATAGGAATAGCACAATGGGATAGAAAAATCAAATGATGTTCACTATCTCCTTGCATGCTTCATAAACAGGTCTAGCTATTTAGAATGACTGCCAAGACTTTATAGATGTTCAAGTACTAAAAAGTATTTATAAAAACAACCAAATCATAGATATATACACCACAGTACAAAAAGGATGTAAAACTGTTGGAGAGTGACAAGAGAAGAGCTACAAAGATGGTGAAGGGCCTAGAGGGGAAGATGTATGAGGAGTGGCTGAGGTCACTTGGCTTGTTCAGCCTTCAGAGAGGAGGCTGAGGGGGAACCTCATCGTGGTCTACAGCTTCCTCACGAGGGGGAGTGGAGGGAAAGGTGCCGATCTATTCTCTTTAGACACCAGTGATAGGACCTGCAGAAATGGTGTCAAGCTGAGGAAGGGGAGGTTTAGGCTATACATCAGGAAGAGGTTCTTCATTGAGAGGAACAGGCTCCCCAGGGAAATAGTCACTGCACCAAGCCTGCTGGAGTTTAAGAAGCATTTGGAGTGTGCAATTAATCACATGGTCTGAATTTTTGGGTAGATCTCTGTGGTGCCAGGAGTTGGACTCGATGATCCTTATGGGTCCCTTCCAACTCAGAATATTCTATGATTCTATGATTCTATTTCACTAACATAGGAATTTAAGTTTATCTTCTGTAGCTTAAAGCCATATGTATCCCAGTTTTCTCCTTTGACAACACACAGATAATGAAAAATAGCCTTATCACCCTAAGTTATTTGAGATATTCATCATGAAGTCGGTATTTATTATGCACAGAATCCATTGAGAAGGTAAATCCATCCTCTGTGGTAAAGGTATAGGGGTTGCAGTAACATCTGTGCGGTCATCCTGATACTCTCTTTACAACGTGACACAAGTCTGCATGGTAGAATTTTGTTAAGCACTGGGCATGTCAAACAAGGCTTGCAATAGTATATAGGTGATGTATATAAAAGGTTTGTCTGATTCTCTGTCTTTTGCAGAAGTAACATTATTCTTAATGCTTACCATTAATTAGGGAACACCAGAGTGTCATTCTGGTCAATGGAAAGACTCTGTTGAAGCAAATAGCTAAAAGCACATGACAAGCTAGATTTTTCACTGAAGTCATTGTAAAAAGTTCAGAGAAGACATCAAAGGAAGGAGCTTATGTAGGATGGGGGAAGAGATTTCTCTCTTCTCTTAGTCCTATCATGAGTTTCAGTCACAGAAAAAACATGTAATTATGCTCTGCATACTGCAACACTCCAAAGGTTATATATATCAATGCATATCTTACAAAAGCTAATATCCACAGAGAAGAGCAGATTCACAGCTTTAGTGCATTCACAGCTTTAGTACTATGTGAGTTTTTATAGACTTAACCAATATCTCAGAAAACTTGTTTTAAAAACAGCTTCTTGCAGACCCTGGGTTAAGACCAGATACCAAACTTCTATTCAGATAGAGTACTGTCCTGTTGAAAGAGAGAAATATACTATAGGGAGAATCCTTCTGGCTCAATGAATACCTGCTACCATATCACCCAGTTCTTTTGCTAAGTATACTCCTTAATTGAAAAGAAACAGTAACAACCAGAAACAGTTGCACAGCAAGAAAGAATGGGAACTTGAAGAGCATAATTTGAAAATTTATTAAGTTCTTATAATATATTTTACTGTTAATATCCTGACATTGTTAAGAAAATTTAAGGTTCTGATGGCATCTTTTAAAGAATTAATTAAAAACTTTAAAATTAAGATTGAGCCATTATCCAGCAATTTGAAGGAAAAAATCTGTTTGGTGTTTCTTGAACTGCCAGAAATGACAAACAAGCATTTTTCTTTATAGGTTATGCTGACAGTAACAAACAGTCAAAAGTTTAGTAATATTTGAAAATATTATTTCCTTGTACAAATTATTTCTTCAGAAGGAACAGACAGTGAGTGAGTAAGATAATCATGTTAAAAACTGTGTTCCCCTACCTGTTCACATCTTGAATTCTCATGAGATCATTCAAAGAAATACTGTTCCCATAGATAGAGGAAAACTTTCTCATTGACTTTAGTGAAATTATGTCAGAAACATAAGTGATATCTCCAGGAGCATTTTAGTGATAAAGTCTGTCCCTCTCCTATAGCTGCAGCACACATGATAAAAATAATCTCTAACTTCAGCTCGATGTTTTGGGCTGTTTGAGGTTTTTGGGTGAGGAAGATACATGAAGCAGCTGCTCTGTAACCTGAAAGAATAGTTTCCTTTTTCCCAGAGCCCTGAAGATTAGAGAGCAACATTTGTTGCTTCAGGCTACATAGGACTTATTCAGGCACCATAGCTTCTTCCCTTTGCTAAAAGTTATTTTTTTAAAAAATAACTACTATCATAAAATGGTTTTGATTGGAAGGAACCTTAAAGATCATCTAATTCCAGCCCCCCTGCCATGGGCTGGAACACCTCCCAGATCAGGTTGCTCTAAGCCTCATCCAAGCTGGACTTGAACACTTACAGGGATGGGACATCCACAGCTTCTTTAGGCAACCAATTACAGTGCCTCACCACACTCTGAGTAAAGAATTTCCTCCTTATATCTAGTCTAAATCTACCTTCTTTAAGTTCAAAACTGTTACTACTTTTCCTATCACTACACTCCCCAATAAGGAGTCCCCAGCTTTCTTGTAGGCCCCCTTTAGATTCTGGAAGGCTGCTATCAGGTCTCCCTGGAGCTTTTTTTCTACAGCCTGAGCAACCCCAACTCCCTCTGCATGTCTTCACAGAAGAGGTGCTTCAGTCCTTTGATCATCTTTGTGGCCCTCATCTGGAGTCATTCTAATACTTCCATGTTCTTCTTGGGTTGGGGGACCCAGAACTGAACATTCTCTCCAGGTGGAGTCTCATCAGAGTAGAGTAGACAGGGACATTTACCTCTCTTGACCTGCTGGCCATGCTTCATTTGATGCAGCTGAGGATACAGTTGGCTTTCTGGACTGCAAGCACACGTTGCTGGCTCATGTCGAGCTTCTCATCAGCCAACACCCCCAGATCTTTCTCATCAGGGCTGCTCACAATCCATTCTCCACCCAGCCTGTATTTGTGCTTGGGTTTGCCCCGGCCCAGATGCAGGACCTTGGACTTAGCCTTGTTGCACTTCGTGAGGTTCTTCCAGGCCCACCTCTCAAGCCTCTCCAGGCCCCTCTGGATGGCATCCCTTCCCTCCAGCATGTCAACCATACAGCACAACTTGGTGTCACTGGAAAACTTGATGAGGATGCTCTCAATCCCATTGCCCATGTCACCAATAAAGATGTTAAACAGTGTTGGTCCCAATATTAACCCCTGAGGAACACCACTCGTCACTGATCTCCATCTGGACATTGAGCTGTTCACCACAACTCTTTGAGTGTAATGATCCAGTTACTTCCTTACCCACTGAGGAGTCCATCCACCAAAGCCATATCTCTCCAATTTAGAGACAAGGATATCATGCGGGACAGTGTCAAACACTTTGCACAAGTCCAGGTAGATGATGTCAGTTGCTTTTCCCCTGTCCACCAATGCTGTAACCCCATTGCAGAAGGCCACCAGATTTGTCAGGCACAACCTTCCCTTAGTGAAGCCATGCTGGCTGTCACCAGTCGCCTCCTTATTTTCAATGTGTGTTAGCACAGTTTCCAGGAGGATCAACTCCATTATCTTGCCAGGAAGATTGACTGGCCTGTAGTTCCCTGGTTTTCCTTCTTTCCCTTTTTTAAAGGACTTGATTTATGTGGTTAGAGCTTTTGCTGATGAAGACTGAGGCAAAAATCTCATTGAGTACCTCAGCCTTCTCCTCTGTAGCCCAGGTAACTGGGTCTCCCATTTCCTTCCAGAGAGGGCCAAATTCTCTAGTTTTCCTTTTATAACTGATGGGCATATAGAAGCCTTTCTCTAGAAGTTATTATTTCAACTTTTATGTTGTAAGACGATAGTTTCATATGAAATTAAGATTTATACACTCTGAAAATAAAAAGAAGAAAATTGTTATATTCTTATCTGGATAGGAACCTGCTTTCAGTTACCACAGCTTTTGATGCTATTTAATTTACTGTTTAAAGGTACTCACAAACACCATCAGGATAAACCAGGACAATCCTTTCTGCTTGACTAACTTTCATATCTACCTTTATTTAGGATACAACTATTTCCGCCAGAATTCTGTGCTTGGTAAGTAATGTTACTGGCTCAGGCATACATAATGCTTACCCTGAAAAGTCTACAGTATAATTAGAAATAACAAGGCAGGTAGATAGACAGACAAACAGACAGACAGACACTTATATACGCATGTAAATATACGTGTAATCACAGAATTATTTATGCATTTTATTTGGGAAAGGGAAGAGACCCATAGAGGGACTTAAGAGTTTTAAAAAGGAATTAAAGACTTTAAATCTGAAAGTAAGAAACATTTAAAATCTGTAGGATATAGATTTTAGATATTTTAGCCATTTTTAGTGCACTAAGTATACAGAATTACCTTGGTAGCTTTGCAGCAATTTAGCACCTGTATTATACCCCAGTCCATGCTAGCATTTTTAAGGTTGGCTTACTCCTTTTATTCTCTGAAATAACTGGTCCAGCAGGTGTGTTTTAAAAATAGGTGTTTCTTGCCCACAACATTAAAAAAAAAAAAAAAAAAAAAAAGGCAAATTTTGTTGTCATTGACCCATGAAGGGGAAAATGTTTGGTTTGGTTGCTCTTGGATTGTTCTTTTAAGACCAGGGTCATAAAGATCCTTTTGTGTAAGGAGATTATTTGCTGTGAAGCAAGCAAAAGGCTTCAGACCACAAGGTATAGCAGGCAGGCATGTGAAGCAATGAATGTCACAGCAACAAGTGGAAGCCTGAAAGATAAGAAAATCTGAGGAGAGATTAGGAGGAGGCAATAAGCACAAAGTAATATACGGGGTATTCCATTATTTATTTGTTTAGAGGAAAAAAAAAAAAAAAAAAATCTGTGTAAGGTTAGTCAAACAGGCTGTTCAGAGAGGCTGTATAATAATCTCCATCCCTGAAGGTATTGAAAACACCACAGGATATGGCCCTGGGCAACTTGATGTGCATGGCCCTGCTTTAGCAGGGGGAATTGGACAAGATAGCTTGCAGAGGTCCCTGCCAACCTCAGCCACTCTGTGATCCTGTCATCTGAGGTACTACTTTTTGTTACAGTACAGCAGGAACCACACCAGCGAGCAGGGAGATGTGGGAGTCCCTGGGAGTGGCAGAGCAGGGCTTTGCAGCCAGGACTCATCCCACCCTAGCAAGGCAGCTGCAGGCAGCCCCAGCTCCAGCCCTGGGCATTGGACATCTTCCTGGGGATAAGCTGAGGCCAAGCCTCGTTGTCAGCCCACAGGTGGTTGTGGCTCAGTGGGGCCCATGGTCAAGCACATGGCTGCAGGGCAGCGTGATCTGTAGATCATGCAGGGTCTCAGCTGAAAGCAATTCCCTGAGGCTGGGGGTCAGCCAAGGCTATGGCTGCTCCACAGTTTCTGGAAGCCTGTCCAATGCATCACCACATGGAAGGGGCTGCCCACAGCTGTGCTGGCTCTGAGCTGGCCCCAAGTCCAAATGACACCTCCATCTGTGAGATAATGGAAGTATCCTAGTGTACCCTGGGTTAGTATTCCAACAAATAATATATACTTGCATTTTCCCAACAGCTAAGAGCCATTAACTCTGGAATAATGCTCCTGAGTGCCCATCTCTGAAGTTTCTGAAATACCACAGATCTCAGCCAAGATGAGTAGTGGGAATTTTCAAGCAATACAACTGTGCTGTGGAAATGAGATGGAAAAAAAAAAAAAAAAAAAAAAGAGAGAGAGAGAGACGAGCTGTGAGCTGAAAGAGGGTGAGAGACAGTTCAAGGGTATTATTATACTAGACCAGGCAGGCTGAGACAGAGGAGTCCCTTAAGTAAAGAAACAAAACCTAAAATGTTTCCTTGCAATGATAAAGGGCATTTGAATGAATTGCTTGGGGACATTGAATGGGTCTGTCCATATACACTTTGGGAAAGAGTAACTGCTGTAAAATGAATTCAAATCACTAGGCTTTGAACTCAAAGGTCATATAAGTCAGTGCCACAACTTGGAATGGTACTCCAGTTTCTGACCAGAGAAATAATTTCAACATGGAGCATGCTCAGTTTCAAAGTGCACCTACATAATGTCAAATGACAACTTGGTATATATAATGTCAAATGGTAGCAGTGGACTAAACCTACCCATTCCAGGCCTACATTTTTTTTCTTTTTGCTTTGAAGAAAGCTGGCTCCAAAAATAAGCAAACAGCAGCACTATCAGCTTTATGCACATTTGGAAGAGGTTGCATAGCAACAACTTCGTTGCTGTCTTTCTTCCACTTGGAAATTTATTAATGTCAGGGTGATGGCTGGGATTAATTACCTTTTTTGCTATCTTTTGTTGCTCATATACCTCGGAATTCATATCTGGAAGAAATGGGATTTTTCCAAAAATATTTTTCCCTACTCTAAAAATAGAAACAGACTGGCATCACACAAAATACAATACAATGTGTCCTAGAGACACTACAGACATCAGTCTTCACTGGTGATTGTAACAGCCTCCTGGAACACACAAGACTTAGCTCAAGACCCTGTTTCAGGCCTCAGTGTGACTTTTCTAAATCACAGGTAATGCATTCAATGGAATACTGATTAAGGAAAAGGTGGTAAATGGAAATTTTTTCATTGAAAAATTCTTGCCATTTATTACTGAAGATTCATTCCCAGACTATTAACGGGTAAACAGAGTTTACATGTGCCTATCATGGAAGATAAAGAATGTACTTCTTATATTCTGGATTGGAACACCAGACAAACGAATTCACTTTTCTGTTGCACTCTGATCATTCTGTTGCAAAAACTGTTGGAGAATACTTATCACTGGAGTTCAAGGATTTCACATATCTGTTCATATGCTGTTCATGTTCAGCCACCAGTTGAAAATATCTTCTTTTCAGCTACATAACTGAGAGATATTGAGCATATTAACTGAGATATTGAGATAATTGATAATGACTACTTATTGGGCTACTAAATACAATGGACGGCTAACACAAAGAATATTCTTAGGAATATGCTTTCTGAGGAAGACTCAACCTCATGCACTGAAACTTTTGAAAAAAAAATTGTTGTACAATGCAGCGATTCCTGAGTTAGGCTAGGAATAAAATAATAAGTTTCTCTAGGAACTATTCTTCATGCCATAGAAACCCTTGTGCACTGTGGACAGCAATCAGTTCACAAAGGATATGACCTTTGGTGCTACACACAACCTGTTTATTCACTTTTTTTTTTTTTTTTGAATTTTTAATGTACAACAGACACAGGAATAAATTTTTAATCTTCATTACTTTGTGTTCCATTATTATTTTAAAAGATTGGATGAAATCCAATCATTATATGATACATTATTTGATAAACAATCTATTTTTAAAGACAGACTCACATGTAAAGAAAAGCAAAATAATAAAAAAAAAAAAAATGAAGGCTTAAACCTTGTTTATTAAAGCATAGCATTTCAGCTCTACTCAAGTATTTTTTTGTTAGAATATTATTTTTTGTGTTCTTGCTTAAATAAAAAGTGAAATTTATATGCACAGTTTGGCATGGTCCTGTGAAAGTTAAATATTTCTGATGTAAAGAAACAAGAGTACTTGGTACTGTATTTTATGTTTTGGTCCTGTATTTTATGTTTTCTGCTGCATGCTGTGGGTTGCTAAGATATGAAAGACAAAGCATTCTGTGTGTGATTTGCCTGGAATAATTCTTCCTACTTTTGTAGGAGCAACAACATAATCTATCCATGTCCTGGCTGGTCAGCCTCTTGATCTTTTACCTAGTCAAAAGTATATAATTTGTCTGAATCCTCTTGCTTTCCACATTTTTCAACCCAGGTTTTAATACATAGGTTTGCCTTAACAAGCTTTTCAATGTCACTTCTTACCCAAGTGTTATCTTACTGCAGACTCCATTCAATACATCTTCCAGGATATTATTCTCATCTTAAAAAGTTCCTCCTGTAGTTGCTTCACAGCTATTTTTAGATTGTTTCAGCTAAGTACAACTCTGCTCTAAATACAGCTGTGCTCTACATCCCTAAATGCACAGAAGGGAGATCCAAAACACAAATTCAGTAGATATTTTTCTAATATTTTCTAAAAAGGAAAAGGAAAAAAAAGATGAAAAGTCTTAAGTAATTCAGAAAGAACTGAAAGATTGCTGAAGTATCAGAAAGATACTACATGTATCTGCAAAGAGCAGTCCATGTAAATGGGCAAAGATATAATAATGTTATATTCATTTGTAAAAGTTACCATAACAAATGGATAAGACCCAAATCTCTTAGAAATGTTGTCAAAAGAATGTTGACATCTTCAGAAACTACAGTTAGATTTACGAATTCTAAATTGGTTTGCATAAAACATATGTTGTTACCCTTACATCTTCTGGCTATTTGTTCTTTCTTGCAGGTCTGCAAGTTTATACAAGTTAAATAAACTGCATTCCTCTCCACAACAGCACAGGAGAACACAGATAGGCAATGCCAAATTTAAATGCAATGACTTACATTTATAAATTTCACATGTGACCAATCTTTCTCAAGCATTTAGCATTCATGCTCAGAGTCTGGTGTTTTTCCTCAAACTAAACTAAAGTTTCAGAATGGGATTACCTCTGTCATCTGCACATTCTGATAAAAAAGCCAAAGAAACACTCTACTGTCATGGAAGCCCAGAACAATGTTATTAAAAAAACAAAGCAGCAACAAAAAAATTCCCACTAAAAATAGTCAGGTAAAATAGGAAGTACAATAGTGGTCAAGGAGTAAAAGGGATGACTAACTCTGAGTCTTTCAGATCTTACAAGTTTAAATATGGACAAACTCTTTGCAAGATTGAAGTCTAAAATTATTTTCAAACGAGACCTTGAACTATTCTCTTTGCATTGTTTTGTTTGTTTGTTTGTTTTGTATTTAGATTGACCTGTGAGTTCGTGTCAATTCAGAGTTTCCTGAGAACACAGGAAAACTTGTTAACCAAAAGACTAGTTAAGCAATAAGATACTGTGAAACATGTTAAGAAATGGGGTTCATAAGTTACAACCAGCTGTTTTTATCACCATTAGATCATTCAGTTTTTACTGACTATTTTTAATGACAATTAAGCATGAATTTGATTAAAATAATGGATAGTTGTGACTTCAAAATCTTGTTAATGAGCATTGCAAATTTTCTCTTAATTTCTGTGGACTTTATTTTTCCTTTCCTGAAGTGTTTCTTCTTAACTCTTTTTTTTACAGATTTTTTAAACTATTTCTTGTTTTGATTTACAATCTGTTTCAAGCATTATTGTCATTGTTAATTACTGTTGTCTGAGCAGTGGTGTTGAGATAGATCACATCTCCATCTTTCTACAACTACATGTATTTGGATGTATGATATTTAGGCTCAACCTTTAGGTGGTCAACCAGTCTGAGCCACATCTACACATGGTTGTGCAGACCACATCAGATTGACATATATTGTGAATCTTATTTCTTGAGTGTCACTGTGAGTTCCATCCCAAGTCTCCTTGCAGAGCTTTCCAGCTATTCATCTACAAAATACTTCTCTGTCTCTCCCTCCTGCTGATAGGCAGAAGAAAGAAAAAGTGAGGCACAAAGGGATATTACTCAAATCAACAGACAAATCCGTGCTAACCAATTTTCTTTTGCTTAAAGAATATGTTCCATATAATCTCCAGCCTCCTTGGAGACAGAAGGCTAGGAAGTAAGCAGTGAGAAGCCAGGCTTATATGCAAGAGTTCAGCAAAGCCTGCAGGCTCTGAGAAAACTGTCACTAGAGATTACGGTCAAAGTTTTAAAAGTTGTACTTGAAGACAAGCCTTGTACTAAACATGGTTTGTACATCCCATTGGGAGTGCATTCACAACACTGTTTGTATACTATTTGTTAAGAATATAGATGTAGACAAGGGTGAATCAAATCCACTAAGCTGCATAGGAGGGGATCAGCACAAAACTGGTCATATTTTTTTAAAACAGGGCCTGTGCACTGGCAGTGGCTGTGCACTGGCACCAACACTGGGCAGCAGGTGCGGGGATGGCAGGGGCAGCCCTGGAACCAGAACACCAGCACTGCCCACAGGAGGGGTGCAAGGGGCCCCCACCCTCACACCCGTGGAGGGGCTGGGGAGTGTGGGAGTGATTTGGGGTGAGTTGTAATGTTGGTCCATTGGCTATAAAAGTGTTCAGAAATTTTTAGATGTTAATTAACATTTGGTGTCTAATACTACATTTATTTTTTGTATCATTGATTCTTAAAGTGTAGTTCACTTATTCTGACATAATCACATTATTAAGTAATTAAATGCCTTTGGACTTCATTTGATTCGGCTATATGAACTGAGCAGCTTTTCCCTGCAACATAATATATAGTGTGCAGCTGTATATAGAACCAAATTTAACATGCATGACTTCTGTCAAACCATCCTGCAAGCCACATGATCCACATCAGCTAACCAGAGTATTTCCATGCAGACTTGATAGAGTGCTAAGCAGTGCATCTCAGTGTGTGAGGATTAAAGAAAAAGGAAACAGGATTACAGGCAAGAGAAATGAGATGCATGAAAGGTTATAATTGAAAGGCAAAACAACAGTGGTATAATAATAATCAAAAATAAATAAAGGTAAAAAAAAAAAAAAAAAAAAAAAAAGTCACCTTTAACAGTTCACCTATTCCTTGAACTAGGCATTCATAGAATAGTTGTGGATCTGAGGAAACATATATTCAGTCTTTAACAAGACTGTGTAGGTTTGGCCTAAGTACTCTGTTTGTAGGAAAAGCTGCACATCTGTTTCTTTTCTACTCTCTGAAGAATTCCAAAGAGGTTAACTCCTCTTACCCAGGGACACCCCAAACTTACTGGTCCAGAGTAGCATTTTGATACATGGTGAAATAAATTAGCATTGGTTTTCACGATCACTGTTGTCAAAAGCACGTAACTTGCATGTAAGTATGGATGCTTGACATTTTTGGTTGATAATGAAGCACTGCTAACACAACCATAGGTTTCTTATTTGTGTCATCCCATACAAAAAAATGTAGAAGAGTAATTATACTGAGTTAATTCTTGGTAGTTTTAACTGTTTGAAAATATACTAGAACAGAACTTGTATTCCAAATTTACGTCAGCTGAGATCTTGCTTGACTTCATAAGGATGTGGGTCTTGCTGGATTAGGTTGCATACAACTTGAATTACAATAAAAACTCAGAAAGAATTAATTTATTTCTACTGCTTTCAGGATTCTATTCTAATCTATGGGGTCTTCACTGAAATACTCTAGGGTTTGGGAGTTCTGTGTACAGCTTCACTAAATTATAGGTAGTATTATGTGTTTGAAATCATATAACATACAGCTTGCTAGAAAAAAGTTATTTCTGAAACTGTCTTTATAAACCTTGGAAAGACTCATGAGGACTATTCAGCTGCTTCAGGACAACAGCTATTTAGAATGTTTCTCTATAGCTGGAAATTTATGCACAAGCTTCAGTCAAAATGACGAGAGACACCCCTGGGATGTTCTTTGGAATAGATTTTAATAGCACAGTTACATCAAGCTTTGCATTTAGAACAACATAATATCAGAATGATTATTAAACAAGGCATTTTTCATGCATACAACATAGCAAATCCCTTTTATATTGCGTCATGAAAGCAAAATTTATTGATCTAAAAACTTTGGTAAGTGTTACAGTCCTGAATAAATTACATTTTCTTGTATTATTTCCTGTTATAGAGTGAATATAAAGAAGAACTGCTTTAAGTAAAAGTGATAGAGTATAAATGAAGCAAGGTTTACATTTAGGCAATAGCTATTTTGATTACACAGATGTAGGACATGCAATATTTCACTTAATGCACAATAGATGTGACAAGCCTCTTGGATGCTTTTCCCTCCCAAGCAGACAGGGTGAATTTGTATTAGTCAGGGGATTTTATCCATTCACCTTATTTTAAATGCATAGGTCTGTAAAAAGTGAGTATCTACAAGTCTTCTGAGGAAAATTCCTGGAGCTTTCATTGCCTCTTCATTCTTTAATTCTTGTGCAGCTTAAGTGAGAGGAGGGATGCTCTTATGTAAATTTCATCTAATTATATTGCAGTCTTTTAACTCTTTTTGGTCATATTCAATTTGTCCAAAGAATTGATGGCCATCAACAAAAGGGGTAGGATATAATAATAGCTGTTTTTTATTTGAACTGTGAAGCTGCAGTTAGTGCCTCAATTGTGCAATTGTGAGGTCTTATAGTAATTTGTACATGCACACAAACACACAAAACATATATATATACACATATATAGCACTCGAGTTTTCCCCAAACACTACAATTTCCTGTCATATAAACAAACAAACAAAATAAAATAAATAAAAATAAAATAAAAATAAAAACAGTCATTAGTGGCTGTTTTAAATAAATATTCAATTATATACTTGATACACCTAATATATGAATACCTCACTTTGTGTAAATTACCATTTACATAAGATTCTATGAATAAAACTGTTGCTGTCATGGTATTTTCTGAAGTGTTACCTCAGGGAAATATATTTGGTAACAAAGTGGCCCTTGTTTTCTCTTCTCATCTTCAGTTTCTTCAGTGAGATATTGTTTTCCAAACATAAACTGATGACAAGAAAAATAAACCTGTTATGGTCATTCAGGTAGTTTTCCTTGCAGTTTGATGCAAAGCTTGAAGCAATTAAAACAAAGCATTAATCTTGCTAATTATAGTGTGCAGTATACACCATGAGCTACCAGATAAATGCTTTATCTCACATCAAAGCAGTACTCATTTTCAGATAAAAAGTAGGAGAATCTTATAGGTGCACAGACATCTTAATTCCAGTTAATCACTTTGCCCACAGTCTTACTCACTATTAAATTACAACGTATTATACAATATTTTTAACAGTTACATTTTGAATCCTGGTAGCTCTCCAAGTAAATGAATTTCTCTGTCAACATATCTTAATGGAGGGTGTGACTAGACTTTACATAAAATTATCAATTACTGATTAAATACTGATCTCATAGTGTGTTGGAGCAGATCATGTGCTCATTTAATCAATTATTAAATAAGCTCTTAATTTTAGGATTAATATTTTAGACCACTTGAATATAAACTTCAATGTAAGTAAGCCATTTGCAACTTTATTTTTAAATGGAAGATGAGGCAGCAGTATTCTGTCATTAGAGTCCTAAACTATAAAACTGTTCTTTCTGTAATGTTTTCACACCTGTATATTCTCAGAAGCTTACAGTACGATGATTCAAAAGTGTGACATAATACTTTGGGAAATTATTGAATGATTCTGTGCTTAAGAATCATGTCTAGATTCATGACTAAACATTGATAAGCACATTGAATGTTTGAGGAAGAAATAGAAATCATTTCTATAAGTTTATTGACAAAGTGATCAGGAAAACACAGCCATGAGTGGTTCTGTTCTTCACTGTAAACATGTACTTTTCTCAATTCTTCTCAAAGAGTTATTTTTGTTTACCACTCAGGGAGGAAGAAATAAAATGGCCAGCTCAAGGCTTAAAACCATTCAGATATGCTACTGTAGCTGTAGATTTAAAGCATCTAATTGGACATCTTCTAGAAGAATGTATTAAACCAGCACTTCAGAAGCCAAAGAGCTTTACCATCTCTTATATCTTCCTGACAGTGACCTTAAAGAAAGAATGGGAATCAATGGACTCAAGGAACTAATAGACCTGCCAGTTCCCTCAACTCCTCTAAGAACCATGATCTAGACAAGTGACCAAAGATAATGAAAAGAGTGAAAAACAAAGGTACAAGAGAAAAGAGCCCGAAATCACTTCTGGTATATTTAAGCTTTTTTTTTTTTTTTTTTTTTTTTTTTTCCTTTTCTACCGTGTTGTTTTTCTGCCTTTGTCTCAACCATTTGTTGCAATTCCAGCCATTTACCATTTACCACAATTAACAAAGGTTACTCTAATTAAATTGTGACAGGATCACGTATTTGTGTTTTACAAGCTCTTGCACTCAATAAGAGAACTGCATTTTTAAGTTAAAGTGCATTGTGATTAAAGTATTTATTGTGCTTTAACCCCAGTAAGCAGCTAAGGAACACAGCGCCAATCACTCAGTTTCCTCCAGTAAGATGGGTGAAAGAATCAGAAAGGCAAAAGATTTCAAGGGTAAATGAAAGTGGTGGCTAAACTGTGTTTCTTTGGTCGTATCTCCCTTTTTGAACAGCTGGTTGACGGATCAAAAAGGGAGATACAATCAAAGAAATAGATCTCCTTCATAATAGTGTGAGGAATGAGCAGAGAATAAGCTTCATTGAGCCTATGCTCCAAGATTAATTACTGTCTTTGTGACACATGGAAAAATTCTGAATCTCTGAACATGAAATTTTTATTTAGCAGCCAGGTGACTCCAGCACTTAGGAGTGCTAGAGAGGGGAGATCTGAGTGGTAGATCCTCCTTTCAAAGAGACCCAAAGAGAATACTTTGGAGAAACTTTCTGAAGAGGTCCAGCAACTTAAAGAGAGTTTATTTTCCTCCCCTCCTGTACAAACCAGTGTCTCTGCTATTAGGGGTAAGCGCTCATCCGTGCAAGGAAGACGATATGGTGGGTACACACCTCGTGCCATCCTGTGGTTTTACCTACGTGACAATGGAGAGGACATGAGAAAATGGGATAGAAAATCCACCGCAACCCTAGAGGCACGGGTTCGTGAGTTGTAAAAGAAAACAATCAGGAAAAAGGGGTTCTCTGAAAAATTTGCTGCTCCAACTTCAGCAGGCAGTCCTTTAAACAAAGGAATGAAGATTCTGACCAGGACTAGAAGGGAGGTGAGGGGAAGTGAGGGGAGGGGAGAGCAGAGCAGAGCAGAGCAGAGCAGAGCAGAGCAGAGCAGAGCAGAG
>NC_048893.1:18979689-19017056 GCF_011077185.1 Oxyura jamaicensis
GAGAAGAGAAGAGAAGAGAAGAGAAGAGAAGAGAAGAGAAGAGAAGACATTTTCTGCACTCCAGGAAGCTGCTGAAAACATAAAGGAACCTAAACCACAAATAGATTACTTCTATCTCAGGAAAAGCAAATCAGAAAAGTAAGACCTATCCTTCCAAGATACAAAAATGCACTCCTTGTTCTTTCTTTCTTCAATAAAGAACTTGTCACTACCAATCTTTTTTTTTTCTCTCACTTTCATTTTGATCTCCACTGTAATTATCCAATCATTAGCAATGAAGTGCATCTGAGACATGTTCTTGACTGGATTTTGAAGCTGGTCTCCCAGTATTAGATCTGTTTAACACTCCTTTAAGTACCAGGACACAAAGAGATCACTGTTTTTACCACTCTGATACTCTGTATATCTTGGTATTTTTGAAAGAAAATTTCTAATCTGTATCAGAAAGAGATCTAATCTGAGCTAGACTCAAACAAAACCTCATTTCATTTAAATAACCCACCATATCATTTGACTGCATAAAACAATGTGTCAGGGCAAGAAGCATTATATTCAAAAAGTCAAACTTTGTTCACCTCTTTGCTTTAGTTGGTACCTAGAGATAGCACTGATCACAAGCTAGATGACAAACTGAGAGATCAATAGTAAGGGAACTGGAAAATAAGAAGTGAACAGATGCACATGTAACTGAAAGCAGAAAACTGAAATATATTCATCCTCTCTAGAAAGGATCTGTGGCAAAACAAAACTAAGAGAAATGGAGGCAAGATATTAAATAGACTTGTCACACTAGACGGAAGCTTCGTACATAGGAGAAGAGATTAGAAATAAAAATGGAAAATATAATTACAGCAGTGGCAAAGAGAGGAATGGGAAAAAGACGGATAGAGATAAAAAGAGAATGCTGTGAATAAAGGACTAAAGAGAAGGAATAATAGAGATCAGACTGCAGTATGCAAAAAGCAAGACCAAAAGGTGATTGGAAAATATGGGTGAAAGTGAAATGAAAATAGTGGGTAAGAATTAGTAAGACAAGTATGTTTTGAAGGACAGTTGGATAAAAACATAACAGTTTGGAAGGGAAATTCAGAGATGGACAGGAAAAAATAGAGTATAACAATATTTTAATAATAAAATATAAAAATATATATAAAAATGTATAACATACGCTAAACATTCCATGTGCTGTCCAGCTACTTTCACAGCCCAATTGTGCAATACTCAGACAACAATATTTTGGGTCAAAGCAGGAGACAATCAGGGATGACCATTGATAAAAATGGTGATGAACATGAATAGCCATCTTATGAATGCAGCTCTTGGCAATTTCCTTTCCACCTCTGTCAGGCACTGATTCAATAATAGTGAATAGAAGGAAAGGGGAAACGAGTTACAGTAGTAGCTAGAAAGATATTTCTCTTCAGATATACAATTGACAGCTCTTGAGACTCCAGGGGAATTGAAAATTTTCCTTTTCATACAGACTTGGGTTATAGCAATGCATTCCATGTATAGGGCATCTGCCAGCCAAAGTCCTTTCATCTTGAGGAAAATCTGAGAATGTAGCAGTTACCCTACAGGCAGAGGGAAGACAGTGGACCAGTGCCATACCAATTATACCTTTTCTCAGAGGGATCCACTACAGGCACTTAAACTTCTTCAATTTTGCTTCATAAAGGCAGTCTGTGTCAAAGGCTGAAAGCTTCTAGTTGAATTCTGAGTTGCAGATCTTCACTCTTACAGATCTGGAGGACCAGAATATGACTGACACCTCCCATAGTGATGAATTACATTCTTTGAAATGTTAACAATCATGCTGCATGTCCCATATTTCTCTCTTTGTGCACAATTCATATGTAGCTAATGATGGAAAAAATATACATGGACAAACAGCTATAGCAACATTTTCACTTTTTTTTTTTTTTTACAAAAAAATAAAAAAAAACAAAGTAAATGAAAAAGGTTTTTTTTATATATATATAGTTCAGTTTGGATTTAATTTGCTTTTCTGATTTTTTTCCCTCCCTGGGTTGTGCTCATTAATAATGATGACAATCTGCTGCAAATTGTATCTTAATAGCCTTTCATACACCTCTGTGGCTGAACTCTTGCCAAGGTGCAATTGGGATACTTTTTTTTTTTTTTTTTAGGATACTAACTAGTTCCCAGAGGGAGGGAGGAAGAATTTACTCTGAGGTAGGATTCTTTCAAATTCTTCTGTGCAGAATGTGTTGCATTTCAAGGAAATTTTGTTTACCAGCGCAATTAAGAAAAGGCAATGAGTGGTAGTAGTAGGCAATTCTCTTTGGAGAGGTACAAAGGTGCCCATTTACAAATGCCAACCTGACCCACTCTGTACAAAGGTGTGTTGCTTACTCAAGGTTTGTGTCAGGGATGTCACCAAGACACTACCACGACTAGTTTAGTCCACTTGCTATTACCCACTGCTGTTGTTTTACACGGGCACCAGTGATACAGACAGGAGCAGCCTAAGGAGTATCAAGAGGGATTAGAGAGCCCTGGGAGCAGAAGCAAGGTGCTCATGAACAGAGGCAGGTTTTTTTGTCAGTCTTTCTTGTCAAAGAGAAGGGGGTTGAAAGAGCCAGTAGAATCTGGCAAATCAAAACTGGTTATAGAGCTGGTGCCGCAGCCAGGGATTTGGGTACTTAGACCATGGGACTCTGAGAAACCTGGTCTGCTGGGAGCTGGTGGGGTTCACCTGTCAGAGAAGGGGAAGGGTACCTTCAGTAGCAAGCTAGCGAAGCTGGTGAAGTGGGCTTTAAATTAGGAAAGGTGGAAAAAGGGGAGAGTTACAGAGACCACCCAGGCAACAAAACAAGGCTCAAGTGGGAATACCTCAATCAAAAATAGTCAAGTGTCTACCAGATATGACTACAGAGGGTCCTCTTAAAAACTTATAATGGTTTGGGTAGCAAGGGACCTTACAGATCATCTAGTTTCAAGCATCGTGACATGAGCAAAGACATCTTCCACTAGACCAAGTTGTTCAAAGCCCCATCCAAGTCTTGAACACTTACAGGAACAGGCCATTCACAACTTCTCCGGGCAACCTGTTCAAGTGCCTCACCACACTCTGAGTAAAGAATTTCCTCCTTATATCTAGTCTAAATCTACCTTCTTTGAGTTTAAAACCCTTGTTCTAGCACTACACTCTCTGATAAAGAATCCCTCTCAATCTTTCTTGTATGTCCCATTTAGGTTCTGGAAGGCTGCTATCAGGTCTCCCTGGAGCTTTTTTTCTACAGCCTGAGCAACCCCAACTCCCTCTGCATGTCTTCACAGAAGAGGTGCTTCAGTCCTTTGATCATCTTTGTGGCCCTCATCTGGAGTCATTCTAATACTTCCATGTTCTTCTTGGGTTGGGGGACCCAGAACTGAACATTCCCTCCATGTGGCATCTCATCAGAGTAGGCAGGGACATTCACTTCCCTTGACCTGCTGGCCATGCTTCATTTGATGCAGCTGAGGATACAGTTGGCTTTCTGGACTGCAAGCACACGTTGCTGGCTCATGTCGAGCTTCTCATCAGCCAACACCCCCAGATCTTTCTCATCAGGGCTGCTCACAATCCATTCTCCACCCAGCCTGTATTTGTGCTTGGGTTTGCCCCGGCCCAGATGCAGGACCTTGGACTTAGCCTTGTTGCACTTCATGAGGTTCTTCCAGGCCCACCTCTCAAGCCTCTCCAGGCCCCTCTGGATGGCATCCCTTCCCTCCAGCATGTCAACCATACAACACAACTTGGTGTCACTGGAAAACTTGATGAGGGTGCTCTCAATCCCATTGCCCATGTCACCAATAAAGATGTTAAACAGTGTTGGTCCCAATATTAACCCCTGAGGAACACCACTCGTCACTGATCTCCACCTGGATATCAAGTTGTTGACCACAACTCTTTGATTGTGATCATCTAGCTAATTCGTTACCCACTGAGTGGTCCATCCATGTCTCTCCAATTTAGAGACAAGGATATCATGCGGGACAGTGTCAAACACTTTGCACAAGTCCAGGTAGGTGGTATCAGTTGCTCGGCAGTATTACTTCTATTATTAATAATGATAATAAAGTATACAGCAAGAGTGGAAAGACAGGTAACATTGTTTTTATTCTTTTATTTATGGGGCCTGATGACAGACATCCCAGATCCTGAGGGAAATGCCTAATGTAGTAGACAAGCCACTCTCCATCACATTTGATAAAACATGGCAGTCATGTGAAGTCCCCTATAACTGGAAAAAGGGAACCACTCCCATTTTTAAAAAGGGCAAAAAGAGAGACACAGATCTACAAATCAAGGATACAAAAGATCTACAAAAACAAAGATAGATTTAGATTAGACATTAGGAAGAAAATCTCCACTGTAAGAGTAGTGAGGCACTGGTTGCTCAGAGAAGTTGTGGATGCCCCATTCCTGGAGTTGTTCAAGACCGGGCTGGATGGGGCCTTGGCAAACCTGATCTATCAGGTGGCATCCCTGCCTATGGCAGGGGGATTGGAACTAGATGATCTTCAGGGTCCCTTGCAGCACACACCATTCTATGGTTCTGTGATTCAGTCCTCATCTCAGTGACATTGTTGTCTGTGCCTAAGACACAAAGCACTGTACTCCAAAAGAATATAACTTCTTAAGATAGCATCTCACACTAACTCAAATTCTCTCAAGATCCTTGCCATTATGCTTCCTTTCTAAGAGCTACCACTGCCTGTCAAGCAGGTGCCCTAGTTCAGGTCATAACCTGCCCTTAGCTGCTGTTAAACTGTTGTTGCATTGAGCCTGTCAACATAGCAATGTGAAAGTCCGTAAAAATCAGAGACATTCCTCTCTCTCCACTCAAATTTACCTGGTGCTCACTGTGGCATCTATCCATTTTTTTCCCTTACTGTGAGACAGTTGCCTATATCAGTATATTTCTTCACTAATTACAAATGTAGATTAATGCCAAGTAATAAAATTATTTACCAGGAAAACCTGTGGGGAACTCTCCATTTTTTATGTTGTGTTTGTATTTAATGCCAGAAAAGGATGGGGCCTGGTAACAGGGAAAAGAAATCAAAGAGTACCTGAGGCATCACTCTAAATTGGATGCAAATTGATAGAATAAGAATTAAGAGGATACGGTAATAAAAATACTAAAACAAATCAGCGTTCCTTAATCTATAAGGAACTATATTCTAAGGTGCTGCAGTTCTTATCAGCTCTATGTAATTTATTAACTCTGAGCAACATAATTAATAATAACAAAAACAACAACAGCAACAACAACAATTATCCCTCTGTTACAGACAGAGGGTACTGACTAAGGCTGCCTGGAAGAAAAATAGTTTTATTACACCATACCCACAGGAGGACAGCTTATTTTCAAGTTTTTGGATGAATAAGAGAAGTAAACAAACCATCTCAAGAATAATTTTAAGCAGTGGTGTTTTTTTTTGTTTGTTTGTTTGTTTTTGGTTTTTAATTGATAACAATCATAATTAAATTTAACCTGTAATTTGAAGTAACTCAAATTATGCCCCAAACCTCTGTGGCATGTTCACTGCTGCTCTATCAAGTCTCATTCATCATCAAAGCTTAAAGTTTTATATTCCCTTTGGATTTTACTTTCTACCTTTTAATGCCATTAACATTTTCAACAGTACAGAAGTAAACAGTTTACTCATTAATCAGTTTCCTCTGAATATCAACATTATTTCTTTTGTAACTTGCCGATACAGGATTTTTATTGCCTTTGCTAAAATGCATTTACCTTGCAAACACTCAAAATCAGTTTTGTTTTTGCACTTTCTTTACTCGTTGTGACATGGAGGTACTTCTTGTTGAATAATATGAATGCAATTTCCATAATGAAAATATAAAGGCAAATTAGCTGTAATTTGTTAAACATATGCGATATGGCAGCATCCTGCTGATACCACTGCACAGATGTGGAAGCAATTTAATTATCAAGGTGTTAGCTCCCTGTAAAATACTGAGAGCTGCTAAGAAGCAAGACATACAAAACACTTGAGGTTAGTTCTTTCCTATTTCGCCTTCATCAACATCACATGCATTTAAAGATAATGAACATGGGACACAGACAAAACAAGCTTACTCAGTCCTTTGCTAGTATCACTCAGTTCAGTCATGGTGTTAAATTTATATAATTAAAGTTTTAATGGTCTTCACACACACTATGGGAAAAATCAATCCTCTACTTTGATTCAATAGTTATAATCTGATCAAAAAAATCATTCTTTTTCATAAAAGAGCACAAATGAAGTTTAGTGATGATGCTCTTATCAAAGCAATAACACATTTGTACATTAATGAAGATGGACTTTAAAGTTGAGATACTAAAGATCAGATCAGAAGCCACACTCTTCTGGCCTGTGAGCATGTTAAACTTTATGATAAGTAGGAGGAAAGGGATGCAAAGGGGAATACCATCAAATTATTTTCACTCAGAAAGGTTTTTAATCTAACACTCATGAGTATAAAGTGTATAATAAAATATATAAGAACAAGATACAAGAAAATGATGTCTTCTTATAGTACAGCAAGTGTGTTTTTAGGAAAAAGACAACACTCCATGATCTAACTACATGACCAGCACCTCCATGGAAAGAACTTTTACATGACTCTGTGAGGCTAGTTTAAAACAGTATTCCTATTCTTCTCAAAGTCCTGGGGCTACTGACACAATCTGTGTCATAACAAGGTAGTGGTAAAGTACTAGGGAGCTCTACTGATTCACTACAACCCCCTGTCCAATTCCCATTGACCCTCACTGCAAGTTAAAGCTGGCTTCTTACTGTCTGCAAAATGAGATTAATTGGAGCAACATGAATGGTGGATTAGGTATAGGAGACATTTACTTTTTATGCATTTCAATTCTGATTTTGTTTGATTGTATGGTAGCTACAATTAGAAGAAGATACTGCCCTCTTTCCTCAATTCCTATGCAATACATCAAATGGAAAAGCAAGCAGAAAAGTGTCTGAGAAAGGCATTTCTGAGAAGAGACTTGTAACAGCTCTACAGATTTGTGTTATAGAGGCAGACCTTCAGCTGGCATTTCAGCTCCATTAACTTTCAATAGCACTATAACAAATTACACCAGCTGACGATGTGCCCCATGATGTTTAATGTCTGATGACCAGAGAAAAGTGGATTAAAACATGATCAAAGGCATACAGGCTCCTAACTCTCCCTGTTTATCAGTGTGAATTTAAGCCCAAATTTCTTTGTGGATTTCATCCTTCACTTATTTTAGGCATCATATTTAAAGCCAGGGAAACATTGTTTAGCTGAGACTGGGAATCAGTATGATTATCCAGTTATACACAGTTCATTAAATAGTTTTCTACTTGCTTTTCAAAAAAGAACTCTGTATTTGTTTAAAAACTAGAGTATTTTGTGTGTTAGTCATACTATTTATACAACATTTCACATGTTTAGATTATATTTGAGGTCTTTTTCCCACTTGAGAATTATAAATATAAAACTTCAACTATCAATTCATAAGCTCCTGCATATCTTTATAACAATTCCTGATACAGTATTGATCCTTGTACTGATAAATTATACATAAAATTTGAACTACAATATTTCAGATATAGGAAAGCAAACATACAGATTCACGAACACACAGTAGAAATTTACACAGTGGAGGAAAGCAGTTACAAAGCAAACAAACCATTTTTTAAATTGGAATAATGCCTTCCATTTCAAAGTTCTTACAGAATACCAAAAGCAGTATTTGACACTGGTAAACATATCCTGATCACAGACTGAAATTATGTCCACCTTTATCTAAGATTTTTTCTATTAGCCTATTTCATATATATATATATATATATATATATATAAAAGCATCTATTTGATATCAAGCAGTTTCCACCATGCTTTTATTCAAACTGTAATACAGTTGTAATATGTTTCAGCCTTCTGGAAGCCTTTCTGATGAATTTGACTACCTTTTGGAAACTATATTCTTGCATATTTTCTACTCAGTAAATTGCATATAAATAAAATAAGACTTCCCTAAAATGGGCTAAAGCCTAGAGTGAGAGATTTGTTAACCAAGCTATATATTAGAAGTATGGTGCACTCTTCTCATAAAGTTGTCATGGACAAAGTCTGTTCATAAAACTTCTGTTTTTCAGGTAATTACTTGGAAACAGGTGTCTGAAAATTTTAATTTTCTTGAAAATGAACTACTTGAAAAAGAATTGAGATCCTCAATGCAAATCCTTTGCTGACAGGAATTCAGTATGCTACAGAGATTGTGTAGGGTTGTCACACTGCAAGTTTATCCTGGATTCTTTAAAATATATTAAGTAATTTTCTTTTTTTTTTTTTTTCTATCCCATCTACTCTCTCCTCTGCACCAGCACATATAGCAGTCATTTACTGCTATATATATATATATACACTCTTCTCAGGAACAGCCACTAACACAAGGAGATGGACTGTGTGTGGATAAATACTGAGCTCCTCATATTTAGGAACAAAGTCAGTGATATGAACAATGAGAAAAAACTATATATTTCTACATTAAATGACAAAGCTGCTGTGAAGTCATCTCATTGCTACCAACTGATAACAAAATGAAGGCCAAACAGTTTAGTAGCTCACTTACATGAAATAAGATCCTTTAAATCTATATTTCTTCAAGTACCTTCATTCTGTTTGCAACACATTACTTACCGTGTATTCTAGTTATCAAAAAGAAATTTAGAATAATGTCCTGGGACATTTTTCACTGTAGAGAAGACAACTCCTAATTTTTTTGTTTGTTTGTTTTTAGGTTTAAAAAACATTAAAGTATTTCTGCTTTCCTATGCAAGTACTAGTAATACCTGTAATCCCTGTTTCATGTTACACAAAGTCTGGTGGGAGAGGCTGGAGCCAAGGTCAAAACATAAGAACCACTGTATAGGGAAGCGCTGGAGTGCTAGCCACAGAGTAAAGAAAATTTTGGTGGCCAAAAAGAGTTAAAAATTGGTTCTAGTTTCTCCTTCTAGATTGTTCCCTCACAGAATTAGTCTTTCTCTAAACTATGCCAGCTGAAGAAATAAAAGAAAGCCAAAATGAAACTTTAGAAGTATTCATTATTAACATTTGATCAAAAAAAATTCACAGGAAAGTATTCATAATCCCACAATTATAATACTACTTAATCCCATGAAGGAAAAGAGGTAAATTGATTGAAACATAAAATGCAAAATTGGACCTAATTCAACCACTGTGAAGTGTAATTCTACATTCATCAAGCTGGAGAGAGGTAGAGAGACAAAAAAATGGTTCAAATACTGTTTTTCTAATTACATCTGGAATAAACTGGATTTGAATAATCTGCTTATTACAGAGTTTTGAAAAGATTCCTCACTATGTGATGTTGCTAATAGTTTAAAACAGAAAGGATTAAACTCAACACCTTTCTAGGAAGCATATAGTAGAACTGAAGAAAATCAGGATTAGATGATATCAGCAAGCAGAGGGATTAGCTACAGTCACACCATGAGAAAACATTAGTAGCTGCTTATATTTAAGAAAAGGGTGAGGGTCATTTGTCTGAAAAATGCAACGATGGCAAACAATTAATTAGCAAGTCAAAAGTACACATTAATCATATTTTCACTCCCTTATGAATTGTCACTGTGTTAATGAGGCTAGAATAATAGTTTTCAAATATATTCTGTATATATTCAGCTGTAGTCAACTTTCATTTGAAATGAATGCAAATTGTCCTCCATTTGAATTCTCACTTTTCAAATAAATCTGCAATAGAATTGCACATTAGTCTAAACTGTTCAAATTCATATAACCTATTATTAGCACAAAGTGTTTTACAGTATAATTCATATGTTTATATTGTGGTCAGAAAAGTCACTTATTGGAACATACTTTATATCAGAATGTGATAGTTTAGTTGAAAACAATTAAGATAAACTATTTTCTCTTGCATAGTGCCAATAATTAAATGGAAAATGTATTGGTCTTTTCTCTTTTCCAGTCTTATTTTGGCTAAAGTTTTAAGAACCACTGAAAATAGTCTTTTTATTTAGATGACTTACATTTCCATAACTATGCTTAGTGAAACCGATGTGAATGTCCTTGGCCTATTTTGTTGTTGTTGTTGATGGTGTTTTGTGTTGTTCTTTTTTTTTAAAAAGAAAAAAAAAAAAAAAAAAAAAAAGGAACCTTGATATTACAATATATATCCCAAAAGTGTCTTTGGGAAACTTATAATTTTGATAAGTAACAAAAGAAGATTCATATGCCTTTATCCTGGACAGTCCATTACTTAAAAATCTGTAATTCAAAAAGGGCACCAATTTGTTTGCAGGCTTCATCCCTACTGGAATTTTATAGGATACATGCAGTATCATAAATTAAATCTCTTTTCAGCAAGATCACTTTGCACATATTGAGACATTCAAAGATAATTGCACTTTACAAATGTATTTTTAAATACATTCTGTAATTTGATAATACATCACTCTATTTCTGAACTTCAACAATGAGACAGATTATGAAACGTCTGGCAACATTTTTTTGTAAAGAAATTTCTGTGCTTACAAAATTCTACAGTTACCAGCTGGAATATCAAGAACACAGGACAGCTAACATTTCAGACCATGTACAGTTACTACTAATTAGAAAAGTAAGGAAGACTTACATTTATTTCAGTATTTACAATGCTCTAAGCTTTGGGAGAATTTGGACCTACATGTAGCTCCAGTGCACATTTCCCACTGCTGAACCTTCCTTGAAGTCCCATTGCTGGGATTTATGCAGGAAAACCCAGTGAGACCCACCAGGGAGTCTCTCTTGTGCCACTTCCATTCCACCTTGCTGGGTGACAAATATAACTAGTAAAATTCTGAATTGTATATGCACAATCTGTGAAGGTAAAGCCAATTATATTATTTGTATTACCTGGATAGTGAAATCAGGGTCATACTGAAGTTAATCAGTGTGTGCCATCAACTTCAATTAAGTAAGATTCCATCCTATCAGACAGTGTGGCCTCCAGTGAGATTAAAATAAATATCTGTACGAGCACCAGGCCAATTTATTGGCCACCTAAAAAAGATGTGTACGTTCATTTCATCTTCTGCCCTTGAACAACTCTACCAAACTTCAGGATAGAGGGTGGGGGTGGTAACCCTGTTTATGAAGTTAAGTACATGTGCTTGCAGAATTTGTGTCCACATGCTTCATGCTTCACTTCAAATGGTCACATCATTTAAACATTTTCCTGTTATTCAGAATAATCAAGAATAAATAATAATCATAATAAACTTACGATTTGAATAATTTCAGGGGGAGTGTTAAATATCTCCTAGAGCATAAAATGCATCTTACAAACCATTGCTGGCTCTCTCCAAATCCTGTAACTTAAATGTGGCTTAAATATTCAAAATGTTGTCCAAAACCTGTCATCTGGACTGAGAATATGAATGCCAGGTTTAAACCCAACGAGGATTAAAATGAGATTTAAAAATGGAAAAACTGTCAGATTTTTAACTATAGCAGAGCTTCCAGGCACAGTAATAATACTAGCAACAGTTGTTTGCAGATGTTCTTGCCATTTTAATCATCCAGTTAACAGAATTAGGAATGATCCACAGTTGTCTTTAGTATTCTGTTTGCAAACTATTACACTGTGAAAAGATGAGGGGAGTCATGACAATTTGATAGAAAAACATTAGTTCTTTTTAAAATTTATTACTTACAGTATTTAAATGTGAAGTGCTGGTGAAACTATCATAACTTTTATCTCAGGAGCATTTCCTTTACATTTTTGGTGTAATTTTTATCTAAAGCAACGTTAGACTATTTGCCTTCTGTCGCTGTTCCTGCCAGATAATCTTGCACAGTAATGCCCCATGTAGCACATAATATCGGGTTACATATGATATGCATTGAAGCCACTGCCTCTTGTGTTATCAATTATGTATCAAGCATATCTTTAAAGTCCTACTGAAATATAATTTAGGAATAAAATTAGCCTCCACAGAGTTAAAGAACTGGTGAAAATATATTCTTGTAAACCCAGATTTTGTTTCTTTGGTATTTCTGCCTATTCTGCAGCTTTTTCTAGATTAATCTACCTAGTTTTGCTCTAGATAGCATCAAGTACTAAAGGATTCAGCTGCAATAGCTATGAAACGCACATATAAGTGCCAGCTGAGCATAGAAAGCCCCAATTATCATGACTAAATTGCTGTCTGTCCCTAGGCAAGCTAGTTTTAAAACAGCATTGGCATGTTTACATGTAGTGCAGTCAAGCCACTAGACTGAAACACAAACACATTAAGATTGTGCTGTAAGTGAACAACAGTGATCATATAGCCTGAGAATTATAGCCATGCTTTCATGCCTCAAGACTTCATGCCTAAATACTTATTATCATTAAAATAGTGCCTGTAGTCCAGCCAAGAAACAAGATTCCCTGTTGTGTTAAGCAGTGTAACCACAGAAGAGGACTGCATGCTCCTTGAGGCAGGATTTGACAAAATCTCTGAGTCTGCAGATGCTACTAAGCTCATTTTTGTCAGATAGCAGTAACAAGGCACTACATAAGGAAATCACAAAAGTGAGTCGGCAACAGTAACATCAGGTGATCATCAGTGTAGATGAGCAAAAGATAATAAATACATCTAGGGAAAAGTTATCTAAACCATACCTACACAATGCTGACCTCAGAAGTGGAAGCTGCAGTTCCAGAAAGAGGAGTTGGTTTCATCAACAGTTCTTGCAGGTAGTGTTCTCCTCATTCCTCCCACTGGGAGACTGGGATCCAGAAAGAAGGAGCAGAACAGAACAGGTGAATGACTGGCTGAGGGGGTGGTGTCTGGACCAGGGATGTGGGTAGTTTGATGTTGGGCAGTCCTGTGAGAAGCTGGGTATGTGGGCTGCTGACAGACACCAACTGAGCAAGTGGGGTGCAACTGTGTTGGGGAGCAAGCTCTCTGGGCCGATCACTAGGGCTTTAAACTAGGTTTGATGGGGGAAGAGAGGGGAGCTAAAAGTGACAGAGAAGGGCTGGGGGAAGTGATCACTACTGTCACTGTTGAAGACAGGGAAAAACCTCTGAGCTCTCCCATAGGATTGTCTGAGGGCTACTCAGAGAAGATAATGTTCCCGATACCCCGTCTGGAATCTTCTTGCATCCCCCCAGGGGTAACTGCACCTGCTGCTTCCCTAAAGCGCCTGTATACCAATGCGCAGAGCATGGGAAATAAACAGGATTAGCTCGAGATCCATGTTCGGTCGCAGGGCCACGATCTCGTTGCAATCACAGAAACGTGGTGGGACAGCTTGCATGACTGGAATGCTGTCATGGAGGGCTATGTCTTCTTTGGGAAAGACAGGGTGGGGAAGCGTGGGAGTGGGGTTGCCCTTTATCTGAGGGAGCAATTAGAGTGTACCCAGCTCCACCTGGGGGAGGGTGAAGGACAAGTGCAGAGCTTATGGGTGATAATTAAGGGGTGGGCTGGTATGGGGGACATGTTGGGGTGTACTACAGGTCACCAGACCAGGAGGAGGAGGTTGATGAGGCCTTCTACAAGCAGCTGCTAGTAGCTTCATGATCATGGGGGACTTCAATTACCCAGACATCTGTTGGGTAAGCAACTCAGCCAGGCACGCACAGTCCAAATGGTTCCTACAATGCGTTGAGGACAATTTTCTGACACAGGTGGTAGAGGAGCTGATGAGGTGGGGGGTGCTCCTGGACCTTGTTCTTACCAACAGGGATGGGCTTGTTAGGGATGTGAAGGTTGGGGGCAGCTTGGGATGCAATGACCATGAGATGGTGGAGTTCCAGGTGGAACTTGGTGGAAGAAGTAAGGCTAAAAGCAGGATTGTTACCCTGGACTTTCGAAGAGCCAACTTCGACCTCTTCCGGGAACTGCTTGGGAGTATCTCATGGGCTAGGTTGTTTGAAGGCAAGGGTGCTTGTGAGAGCTGGGCTACATTTAAGCAGCACTTCTTCCAAGCTCAGGGTTGGTGCATCCCAAAGAGTAGGAAATCGGGGAAGGGGACAGGAAACCTGCGTGGATGAGCAAGGAGCATATAGATAAGATCAAAAGGAAGAGGAAAGTCTATGAAATGTGGAAAGAGGGCCTGTCCTCTTGGGAGGAGTATAGAGGTGTTTTCAGGGCCTGCAGGGATGCAACGAGGAAGGCTAAAGCCCACCTAGAGATGAGGCTTGCTAAAGAGATAAAGGATAATAAGCAGGGTTTTTTTTCAAGTATGTAAACAGCAAAAGGAAGACTATGGATAATGTGGGTCCCTTGCTGAACAAGGGGGGTGTGCTGGTCACAGGAGACACCGAGAAGGCAGAGATACTGAATGCTTTCTTTGCTTCAGTCTTTGCTTCAAGGGCAGTCTGCCTGGACTCCTCGCCCCTGGTGAGAGGACAAAGGGTATGGGAAATAGAGAGCTCCCCCCTGGTTGACAAGGGAGTGGTTCGGGAGCATGTGAGTGGGCTCAACGCACACAAATCCATGGGTCCCAATGGGATGCATCTGCGTGTGCTAAGGGAGCTGGCAGACGTGGTTGCCGAACTGACCAGCTATCATCTTTGAAAGGTCCTGGAGAACGGCTGAGGTGCCTGAAGGCTGGAGGATAGCCAATGTCACTCCGGTCTTCAAGAAGGGCAAGAAGGAGGATCTGGGAAACTATAGGCCAGTCAGTCTCACCTCTGTCCCTGGAAAGGTGTTGGAACAGCTTGTTCTGGATGCCATCTCCAAGCAATTGGAAGAGAGGAATGTTATGAGGAGTAGTCAGCATGGATTCACCAAGGGAAAGTCATGCTCGACCAACCTCGTTGCCTTCTATAATGGCATCACCAGCTGGGTAGATGGGGGGAGAGAAGTGGATGTCATCTACCTTGACTTTAGCGAGGCTTTTGATACTGTCTCCCATGACATCCTGCTAGCAAAGCTGAGAAAGTGTGGGATAGAGGAGTGGACAGTAAGGTAGGTTGAGAACTGGCTGACTGGCCGAGCTCAGAGGGTGGTGATCGGTGGAGCAGAGTCTGGCTGGAGGCCTGTGACTAGCGGTGTTCCCCAGGGGTCAGTGCTGGTCCAGTCTTGTTCAACATCTTCATCAACAACCTTGATGAGGGAATAGTGTCTGCCCTCAGCAAGTACACAGATGACACAAAGCTGGGAAGAGTGGCTGACACGCCAGAAGGCTGTGCTACCATTCAGCGAGACCTGGAGCGGCTGGAGAGATGGACAGGAAGAAACCAAATGCGGTTTAATAAGAGCAAGTGTAGAGTCCTGCACCTGGGAAGGAACAACCGGAAGTATCACTACAGGCTGGGGGACGACCTGCTGGAGAGGAGCTCTGAGGAGAAGGACCTGGAGGTCCTGGTGGATGATAAGTTGACCACGAGCCAGCAGTGTGCCCTCGTAGCCAAGAGAGCCAATGGGATCCTGGCGTGCATTAAAAGGAGTGTGGCCAGCAGGTCAAGGGAGGTGATCCTCCCCCTCTGCTCTCTCCTGGTCAGGCCTCACCTGGAGAACTGTGTCCAGTTCTGGGCTCCCCGGTACAAAAAAACAGGGATCTCCTGGAAAGAGTCCAGTGGAGGGCCACAAAGATGATACAGGGCCTGTAGTATCTTCCCTATGAGGACAGGCTGAGAGACCTGAGTCTGTTCAGCCTTGAGAAAAGACTGAGAGGGGATCTCATCAATGTGTATAAATACCTGAGGTGTGGGATAGAGAAGGATGTAGCCTACCTCTGATCAGTGGTTTGTGAGGATAGGACAAGGGGCAATGGCTGCAAGATAGAGCACAGGAAGTTCCGGACTGACATGCGAAGGAACTTCTTCACGGTGATGGTGATGGAGCACTGGAACAGGCTGCCTAGGGAGGCTGTGGAGTCTCCATCTCTGGAGATATTCAAGGCCCATCTGGACGCCTACCTGGGCAGCCTGCTCTGAGGAACCTGCTTTGGCAGGGGGGTTGGACCCAATGATCTCTTGAGGTCCCTTCCAACCCCTACAATTCTGTGATTCTGTGAGTTGGTTTCATCAACAGTTTCCTCAAATCACCAGTTCTGTATGTAATGGCAGACAAAAAAAAAAAAAGTTATCAGGAAGAATATTAAGAACAAGACAAGTATCATTTTGGTGTCATATAAAGCTGAGAAGTGCCCATATCCTGAATACTGCGTTGTTGCTCTGTGTGTCAAGAAAGACATAGCAGTGTTTGAGACCAGATGAAATGGTAAGCCAATAAAGCAGCTGCCTCACAAGAGGAGACTAAAAAGGCTGAGACTCTTCAATCTGGAGAGGAGAGGGATAAGAGATACGATTAAAGTTTACAAAATTCAAGGTGGCAGTGGCAAAGACAAATACTGAACTAAACTCACTAAATACCTCAGTACCAGAACAGGGAGTGCTTGATAAAAATAGCAGGAGATCAATTTCAAACGGATAAAAGAATGTTTCTTTTCACAGTGTGGAGTGAATTTCTGGAATATGCTGCCACAGGAAAGCAGACAGCATCAGCAGATTTAGAAAGGGATTAAAACAATTCATAGGCCCCAAATCCATAAACAAATACTAGAAAGGAGTAGTAAAGGATGTATCCTTTGCCATCTCTAACATTACAGCAGTAGGTATCAAAATGTCTACATGAAGAACAGACCAAAGAAAGTAGTGAGGCTCATGTGTTCTTCCTAAACAGCGAGTTATGTTGTCACTACTTTTTTCCCCATTTTTGGAAGCACATTAATCAATAGCAGCTAATACACAGAGTATATTGAGCTATCTCCCAGTCCATATCCCAGCCCTCCAAATCTGTCTAATATATAGGTCCCTAACCAAGGCCTATCAGACATTAAACCGGTAAGAGCTGATTGAAGACTAGATTGATCATTTTTAGTATTCCTAAACAAGGTTGAAGCCACAGGTTCTTAATGCCTCTTAAATAAACCATTCTTGGGCTTCCAGTCTTCAGTATCACATGACATTAGAGTCCAATCCTATTTTTCACAGTATCCTTTCATTGATATACTTAGGACCTCATTCCCTATGCCTTGAACCCACAGCATTTAAACTAAGGTTTTGGGCAGTTGTACCCAGACCCTTTTGTCATGATTTTGGCTAATTTTCTTTGTAGAAAATTTTCCATCATTGGTAATTTCTAATTCCAATAGAAATTGTGATAAAGCACCATTTTAAAATAGCTCCTGTAATGTAACATTTAATTTACTTAACATTTGTGAGCATCAGCACTTCTTTGAGGGAATAAAGGTGTAGGCTTGATCCTCAGCTGAGAGAGATTATCACAGTGGATAATGGTGTCCAGGACAAGGTGTTCTGGTTTTGTTGTTTTAGTTGTTGCAGAGCAGTGCTTACACTAATTCAAGGACTTTTCAGCTTCTCATACCGCCCTGCCAGTGAGGAGGCTGGGGGTGCACAAGGACACAGCCAGGACAGCTGGTCCGGACTGGCCAAAGGAATATTACATACCATATGATGCCATGCTCAGCAATAAAGCTGGGGTGAAGAAGGAGGAAGGGGATCCAAAGATCCAATATAAAGATCAATATTAGTCAGCTCCTTTTACTCCAGAAGTAACTAGCTAATTTTACCCAGGCAGAAAGGGTATAGCATCAAAAACAAAGAAACAAAAAGTTGTTTTTTTTTAAAGGACTTGTGTTCAGCTTTAGAATAGAATAGAACAGAACAGAACAGAAAGGAATAATTCAGTTGGAAGGGACCTTCAAAAATCATCCAGTCCACCTGCCTGACCACTTCAGTGCCTTGAAGCCTCCTTTTCTCCAGGCTGGACAACCCAGGTGTCTTCAGCCTCCCCTTACAGGACATGCCTTCCAGCCCTTTTTTCAGCGTTGTTGCCTTCCTCTGGACACTTTCAAGGACCTTAACAACCTTTTTATATTGTGGAGCCCAGAAGTGCACACCATATTCAAGGTGAAGCCACAACAATGCTATATATAGCAGGAAGTAAGATCAAAAGTCAGAAAACTCCACTCTTTTCCTGGTGAAACCATCCTATTCCTACTAACTTCCCTGTATAGCTAATTCAGGACCATCATCCACAATGACAACAGTCCCTTCATTTATGGCTCCACTCTCTTTAAACTACAACCTTATAAAACAACTTTTTTTTTTTTTTTCTCAGGAAGAAATTCAACAGCAGCCACTGGAGAAGATTAGGCTTTTCATTTCCAAAATTGTCTCAGTTAACTTAATTTAGGTGATCCAAGTGGAATGTTTCAAAAAAACATTCATACCCCAAACACTATTGGGAATTCAAAGGAAGCTGCAGCCACACACAAACTCAAGGTGACATAGGTATTTTGTGGTGTCTTGTAAGGTCTTGCTTCCATAGTGTCCAGCAGATTTGGGAGAGTATGCTGGCTTTGGATTTGTCTTTTACAGACCAAACAAATCCAGCTCAATAGAAATTTCCAGTATAAATTTGAACTGTCTAATTAACCAATATCCTGCTTATATGAAAACTAATAGATCTTAATATCTGCTGGTTGGAGACTTCACAGCAGCATTGCACAGGGACATATTGTTCCTCCATAAAACAGTGGTGTCTAGCTTCTCACCAGATGGGGTAATAACACTTATTTCATGTAATGCCTGTCACTAGACTGTTAAAATTGTCCCAGTATACACTGTTAATTGTGGAAATAAGAGTTTTGTAAGTGCCTGGTGTCAAATTTGTGAGGCTGCTATATTTAAATTCTGACTACACATCTTCAATTTACCACTGGATTGCAGCTTAAGCCCTACATGGTTAAAATGTTTGACTAGATGCAGTTGCAGCTGTATAGATAAACTCTCTGACTTCACTGGGAGTTCTTGTGTGCTTAAGTCCTTTTTTTTCCTTTTTTTTTTTTTTGAAGTGAATCTTTAGCCTATTAGAAAAGCCAACTATATGAAGTACTGAACTTTAGAAAATAAACTCCGTAATCTCTTTATGTTATTACACACTTGATCTGATAGAGGGTTTACAAAAGAAAACTGTAGATCCTCCATTACATCAGAACAAAACCTGTGTTTTTTGCAATCCACCCCCAACCAAAAAGTACAGCAAGAAGGATTTTTTGCAACACCTTCATGCCCTTTGAGGAGAGCTACAGGCATGAGTTAAATTAGCCTGGATGAAGGCAGAAGTTGAATTACATGGACTCACTGATACACACATACTTGGACAATTATCAGAAGTACATTATGTACTCACACAAAATGTTTTTATTTCCTTTTTTTTTTTTTTTTTTCCTGTGATACAGCATCTCAGGCAGTCTACCACTACTCTATTACTTAAAATATATATTCTGAAGGTCACTGTGACCATCTGTTGAAACAAAAGTCCAGAAGGAGAGACATGTATTGAGAGTATTAATTAGTTTTATTTATATAGTAGTTAGCTTATAGATGCATAATGCTAGTAGTACATTTCCTAGGTATATATAAAGATAGAGCACTGTCAGGTCTTTGACAGTGCATCTGTAGCACAAAGATAATGGGCCCCTCATCAGTCAGTGTTCTTAGCATCCAGGAAAGTAAGACATGCTGAAAGAATGACCCCTGTATGGCACTAATGTTAGCCAGCATCTAACACAGGATGTAGATATACTCTTATTTCCTCAAGAAAGCTAGTATCCTATATTCTTTTCCTTCAACTTCTGCATTTTGGGCAAACACATATAGAATGTACAGAGTTCTCTAAAAAGTGGCATAAAATGTCATTGCTTCTTTTATTTCTCTCACTTGGGCAGTGTCCTCCATTCCTGAGTGCAAATGAGCACAGAGAAGTTTTGTGGAGTACAAGGATGTCAAACATTCACTACAACTGGATTTCTTCCTGAGATCTTCTTTAATTCCACAAAAAAAAAAAAAAAAAAAAAAAAAAAAAGAAATCACTTTCTCTAATACATTAACTTTGTACTTCCTCTTGGTATGCCTGTAAACTATTTCACACCAGCTACTTCTGGCTCTCTCTTTGCAGTTTCAGAAATGCCAATATCCTTACTACCATTGCTGTAGCAATGCCAATACTAAGCATACTAAGAAATCTGACAATTTTTATTATTTATTATATTCAAGGGATTTTATTCTCTGAGACTGTGCAGTTTATTATATTTTCCGAGTCTTTAGGATATACTTGAATAACATTTTCCACACAGTTCTGTGGATACACAAAATTGTACTGAAGTGAGAATTTCCAGTGTATTAGTAGAAGTCACAGAAAAACACTGAGCAACAGTAACACTGGATCTTCTCAGTCTTTCAATGAAAAAGCACAAAGAATCATTTCCCTTTAGGACTCAAAAGCTATACTCTATAGTAAAGAGTATATAAAGAGTATAAAGAGTTTATTCCAGTTCCTAGGATTCTTTGCTGTTCTAACTTCCTGAGCAGAAGCTAGTAGCACCCACTATAAATATCAGTAGTTTATTTGAAGACTAGTTTCCCTCTCAGTGGCAGTATTATTACAGTAGATCCTTGAAGACTTCACTGAGATCTCCACTGTGCTTTGCTGTATATATGTTTATCCTTAAGCCAAAACATTTACAAATTGAATAGACAAAGAACTGTTAAAAGATGGGAGAAGAGAATATTATGTTGAAGATGAGATGGAGCACAAGGCAATTATCAGTAAGCCAGGCTATCACTAAAGACCAAAACAATTCATGAGAAATACCCATTTCCTCTACCCCACTGTAGCATGCCTGAACCAGAAATCCTAATTCTTACTTTACAGATCAAGTAGAAAGACTCTACCATATTTCTGTGTACACCAATTTACCTTTTATTTCTTCCAGTTCATGTAACAGCATGGATCCGTAGCTAGTTCACAGAAAAATTGACTTCAGTTCTACTACAAAAATAGACTCATGAATAGTGAGTCTCAGAGAGGTTGTCAAGTTTCCCTCCTTGAAGATCTTCAGAAGCTGCCTGGACATGGTCCTGAGAAACCTGCTCTGGCTAGCCCTGCTTGAGCAGGATGTTGGACCAGATGGGCTCCACAGGTCCCTGCCAACCTCAACCATTCTGCAATTCCGTTAATGTTTTTACTGTTATCAAAAAGTTAGGTAGAATAAATTTAAAATATATATATATAAAAAAAACAAAAACAAAACAAAACAAAACAAAAAACTCTTAGCTGTAAGGAAGGTACTTCTCTGGAAAAAAAAAAAAAAAGTGTAATTAGGTAAGGAAATGTTCAATAGTCAGTGACTGAAGCTGAAATTTTAAGTACATTGAAGCTTACTACTAATGGGATATTACATTTGATTTAGCTTTTCAAAGATGTTGTATATTGATATAATACAATAATAAAGAAATTCCTCTTCTCAAAAAAAAAAGTCCTAAGACTTGCAGTAACTTAATTTTTAAGAGACTACATTCCCAGTGATATTTTATTTTACATTAATACAGAGTAACTTTCAAAAGATTTTTCAGCACTAAAAAAATACAAAGCAACAATGCTATCATTCATCAGTTATAGACTGTATTCTCTAAAATTGAAAATCCCTCATGTTTCAAATGTAAGGATCAACAGCTGTGACAATTGTATCTTTTTTTTTTTCCATCAGTTCAGTTTTTGGTGCATCAACCACCCATATATGGACTAATTCTTCTTCAGCGTCCTAACCACTAGGCTACAGTAAAGAAATTGTTTATCTGTTCTTTTTCTGCTCTGTAATTTACAGTTAGGGCTACACAGCACCCCTTCGTAATAGCTGTGGTGGGATGGGTTCTCCTAAACTTGCTTGGCAACAGAGCTCATGGTAAAAGAGAAACAGTCAAGAAAACAGAAAACAGTCATATACCTAGAAGAAACACTCTGGAGCACACACAAATGACTAATGTCTAGTGAGTTTGATGTCTACTGAGTCAGACAAGTAGATTGGAGAGCTGCCTAGACTTAAAGCATTTATAGTTGCTTATGATCAAATTTTGGCAGGATTTAGGTAGACCGGATCCCACCTGCCAAGTATTCGCTTTGAGAGTCACAACATGACTACTACAGCTTCAATGCAAACCAAGTCACACACTAAAAACACATAAAAAACATTGTGACATCAGTATACTTCATATACTTCATTAGTTAACTATAAATTATAGGTAACTGAAGAGCATTTCTGTGAGGAAAGAAGATATTATTCTCTTGTTACGGATGTGGGGTTGAAGTACAGATAAATACATTTGTTTGGCCATGTTCAAAAAAAAAATACAGTTTAACAGATGGATTAAGCAGAGCACTGATATGAGGTATAGGCTTAATTTTAAACATATAGGTATTGGCATTTAATGATTAGGGAGACTTTATTTCACCAGATAACCTTTATGTAGAATAAGATCTCCCAGGGCCTTGCCTTATATGGAAATAAAAAATATGCTTTCCACTCTGATTCAAATACCATCCATGGCTTACAAAACTTATCACTATTTAACAATGAATAATGTGATAGAAAAGATAAAATAATGTTTCTTCTCTAACCGATACTAGTGAATTAGCAGATAAGGAAGCAGAGATATATGAATCCTCCTTAATCTTATAGAAAACTACAGCTTGCTAGAAAAGGATTAAATGACAGAAATACATTATCAGACATTTACTTCTGGTTTATCATAAAATATTTGTTCCTATTATACAGTAAGAGTTGAACCGATATGCTAAACAAGAAAGGAGGAAATGAAAATAGTTCCTTTATTTTCATATTCAGCACAGACATCAAAAAGTACATCACTTAAATGGTTTAATTTAAACTTATTATGGTACTATTACATGTTGCTCTATTAAGGATTACACTGCCCATCAACGGAGGTATAAAGTACACCCAAAATCTTTAATGGAACTTACTGAGTTTCACAGATACAAGTGTTGTATCCCTCACCTTTCATTTGTAAAGACAGCTTTTCCAGGTTGATAAAAAATTGTATTGCACACTTTCAATGCACTTGAACCCTGTGTAGTTTAGAATTGCTCTCTACCTTCCCCTGCTAAAGGTTTTTATAACAACTATAGTTAAAGATTCTGTTATTCTCATTATTCTGCTTGCTAGTATGAATAAGAAAATCTGGATAATGTCACATGTAAGACAATACCTTGTTAGGATTACTTCCCGTCTTAGAACGGATGACTCCCATTCTTAGATTTAACCATTATATCCAATAACCTAATAGGGAATCAAGAAGAAAGAAATGCCTGCTCTTGAGGACAAGTGTACTTTTGAATTGCCAAAAACGTCTAAACTGAGGAACACTGCACAAGCATTGTAGAAAATTACAGGAAATAAAACTAGTACTTTCTATAATTTACCAATATGTCCAAGAGAATGCTGAAGAAAGCCTCTACACTCATGCTGTCTCCATCGTTTCAGTTGTGGAAAGATCGTTTAAGTTGTGGAAAGTTGTGAATATCTACTGTTTTCAATATGGCAGCAAATAATTCACCTATATATTTAGATAGTTTGTTTGAAGAGTTCTTTTTTGAAACTATTAACCAGATTTATAGGTAGTCAGTTAACACTGATGGAGAATTTGTTCATTTATTATAACAATTCTTGCATTTTAAATCCCATTTATTTGCCCACCTTTGTACAGTTGTGCTTTTCCACAATATTTGTAACCTTTGCTATTATTACTCAGAAAAGCAAACACAAAGATAATATTAAAATGTGGCATTGTTTCACTTCTAATTTGAACACATCAAAAATACATCACGGACTTAATACTGTTTCCATATTAATTAATGGATGGCAGAACTCCTGTTGATTACAGTCAACAGAATTAGACTGAAAAGTTTTAAATAGTAGATTTATTTTATTTTATTTTATTTTATTTTATGGTGGGTGAGACTTCATTCCTCCCTGCCTTGAGATTTTGTGACTTGGGAAGTATGGTTAGGGCAATCACTGGTGAAGACTGAGGCAAAAAAATCTGACAGTATTTAATACAACTACACAGACTATGATTCCCTTGAATAATAACTGGGATTCCACTTTGAATGTGACAGCTAGTTCACAAACATGGCTTTCAGAGGAAGAATCACAAATGACTGACACATGCTATCACAAAATGCCACCTTCCCCAAACAGGTCAGAATACAGCCCACTGGCCCTAAAACCCTGAGCCTTTATCTGGATAACATTCAGGAGACTCAATTAGAATAAGTGTGACTGCCTGATTCACACATATTATCAATCAAGTTAAACAAAAAGGAATATGAAATCAGACTATAAAATCAGCCCCAAGGAGTTAGACTAGACAGGTTCCTAAAAAATGATACTTATAAAGAGATAATGGCATCAAAGATCAAAAAAACATTTGCAGTGTGTATTCATGTAAGTATGTTTATCCTTTTTTTTACTATATTTTTCTGCTTTGACCATAGAATAGTGAAATATTTACTTTTTGAACACTTACTAGGTGCCAATATCCTTATTCACCCAGATAAAAAAACTATGTTCTAGAAGAGTTCTCATCAGCACTGATATTTGTGGAGATAAGCCAGACTCCAGATAACTGTGGGTATAAAAATATGGTCTGCAACTTTCCTTAACGTCTTTATTTTTTCTTTTCTAATTTTCCATATAAGAGAAAAATCCATAGGCACATACTTAATTCTAGTTATGCAAAAAGTAGCATGCTACCTCTGAAAGAGGGAGATGGGGGAGTTAAAATGGTTCCATACTGAGAAGCTTAATCAAAACAGAATTCTAAAAATCTCCTTTTCTCAGAATAGTAAATTTAAGTAATCTTTATTTATATCATTCTGTATGCAAAAATGTATGTATCAAATTGCCTGGTGCTATGGGCTTCTTATATGAAAATGATCAGGATGGACATCATAAAACAAAAGAAATACAGGCAGATGGGGAAGAGTAGTTTTTAATATTTTTTTTCTCTAATGCTGATACATAGTGGACTTTAACAAGCAGCAGGTGTTTTCTTATCTTTCCAGGATAATCAGTAAATTGCTTACATCGTGTATCCGTCAGCTTTTCCATGACTCTTTCAATGTCTGTTGCTATTTTATTAGTGCCAGTTTTTAGTATAGTTCAGTCACCTGAGAGGTATTACATCCTCTTTTCAACACCTTTACTTTAGCAGTTTTCAAAAATGTGGAAGTCAGACTTTTTATTTGAACATGTTTCCCTTTAGGAGACTTATATTTTTCTTAGGAAGATTAGAAATTCTACTGAAAAAGTCTGGTGTATCATTTGGGGATTATTATTTTTTTTTCCTATTGCAAAACTGTTATGATATTCTAATCAAAGGTGTTCAAAGGTGTTAATTTCTTCTAAAAGAAATTCACAAGGCTAGGAGCATAGCAATGTTCATGTGTTGGGATGTTGAAGAGTGAGGGAAGAATGACATTTCCTCACAGTGGTGAAAAGACTTCCATGTAAGTTTCTATCTTTGCCACACAACAGGTTCAGGTTAGAAGTGCCCATATTCAATGCTTCCTGACCAACTTGAGCTCTGAGCAACTTTATCTAACACAGGCCCTTCATACCTCCCAGCCTACAGCCACGTTCTTCATTCTCTTTCGGACCAAAGTATCTTCAATACTAGCATTAGCTCCTTCATTTTTACCAGACTTGGCTATTCACTTTATGCCAAAACCCTCCCAGTTCTCATACTTTCCCAAATTCAATTTTTAAGTAATTCCTTAAAATTTCAAATTTATTTTGTATTCTTCAAATTCTAAAAGGAAATGGACCAAAAAATAAGTGTCTGTGTGTTCAAGGGGAAATCATGGCTTTTATTTCTGGATGGAGAAAAGAGGAGACATCAGTCGGACTTCCTATGAGAAATGACTGACTCAGGTTTTACACAGGCCACAGTAATTATTTGCTACCCAATAACATCACAAGCAACACCAAAATAAAACATGAGTGTGCAAAGCTTTGGAAAGGAAATAATATTTTACTATAAAACCAGGATCAGCTGACTTATAAATTGATGACAGGAGCTTGGACTGTTGCAGAGCCACTTTGTCTTACAAAGTATTCTGTGGGCTTCAATAGGATTATGAAAGAAAAAAAAAAATAATGAGAAGTTAAGCAAATGTATGTAAGCAGTTCAATCATGTATTCATTTCTTTTCTTTCTTTTTTTTTTTTTTTTTTTTGAAACACATTTCATTATACAGCTGTTTTCTTTTTTTTTCTTTTTTTTTTGCAAAGTCGTAAGTACCTTAAAAAGGAAAAGGTAACAGGGTTTGAAGTGTGAGGGTTCAGCAAATGTATTCTTCTAAATTTTGAATTCTGAGATAAGACATTATGCAATAGATTTTTTGTGCACTCCAAATTGAAACATCATTTATTGAAAAGATACGCTGTGAGGTTAATTATGATGACCTGCATTTTCATTGAGATAAAAAAAAATCTTGCAACATATTTTTCTCTATTATATTTTCCTTCCTTTTTTCACAGGAAAATAAATAAATAAATAAATAAATTGCCCATTCAGAAGACTACTTATGTTTTTTGATCGCCACTTGCCGAGGCGATCGGCTCCGGGGCAGACGGGTTCTGCAGCGGAGCGGGGGATCAGGACAGGCAGGGCTATTTCCCCGGTATCGAGGCCACTCGAGGCCACTCGAGGCAGCCGAGGGAGCCGCCACAGCCCGGCAGCCCTCGTGAGGGACGCTGACGAGGCGTAGGCGGAGCCAGCAGCGCCCCCTCCCCGGCCGTTCAAAAGCTGCCCCTGGGGAGCGCGGCGACCAGGACGGGCAAACAGGGCGGGGCGCGGCAGTTCGCGCAGGCAGGGCGAGCAGGGAGGGCTGAGCGATCCCCCGCCCCTAAGCACACCTCAACTGACGGCTTTCGACCACTAGCCAGGCCACTATGGTCCTCGCCAGGCAGAGAGCTCGCGCTAGAAAGTCTGTAGGCACCCAGACGGAGTGCCCGCTCAGAAATGCGGCAGTGCAGGTCTCTGGGTGCAAGGAGTGCCAGAGCCTGCTGCTGCCATCCGAGGGAGGTGGAGATAGTGTGTGCGTGAGGTGCGAGCAGGTGGACGACCTGGTCCGCCTGGTGGCAGAGCTCAAGGAGAAGGTGGAGAGGTTGAGGGCCATCAGGGAGTGCGAGCGGGAGATAGACTGGTGGAGCAACTCCCTGGAAGGCCTGAAGGAGAGGCACCGGGGTGAGACTCCCCAGATGGGGGTGGACCCCCTGCCCGGGATCGCTGTCGGGCAGAGAGAGGGGACCTAGGAGTTGAGGAGTGGAGACAGGTCCCTGCTCGGCATTGCAGGAAACTCCCCCCACTGCCTGCCCCACCTTCCCAGGTGCCCTTATGCAACAGGTTTGAGGCCCTGGAGCTCGAGAGAGCGGTGGATGAGGGTGTGCCAAAAAAGTTAACCAGGAAGCCCAGGGCGAGGAAGTCTGCTCCACGCCTCAAGACTTCTCCCACCAAGAAGGAGAGAAGGGTTATCGTGGTGGGCGACTCCCTTCTCAGAGGAACAGAGGGCCCTATCTGTCGGACTGACCCCACCCGTAGGGAAGTCTGCTGCCTCCCAGGGGCCAGGGCCAGGGATGTCGCCAGAAAGCTTCCCAACCTGGTTCGCCCCTCCGATTACTACCCGCTACTGATAGTCCAGGCTGGCAGAGATACCATTGATGAGAGAAGCCTGAAGGCTATCAAAAGGGACTTCAGGGGGCTGGGACAGTTAGTGGACGGAGCGGGAGTACAGGTGGTGTTTTCGTCCATTCCTACAGTGGCAGGGAATGGTTCAGAGAGGACACAGAAAGCCCACCTGATAAACACGTGGCTCAGAGGCTGGTGCCAACACAGAAGTTTTGGGTTCTTTGACCACGGGGCGCTCTACTCGGCACCTGGTCTGATGGCTGCACATGGGTCCCAACTGTCCCCAAGGGGAAAATGGATCCTGGCCCAGGAGCTGGCAGGGCTCATGGAGAGGGCTTTAAACTAGGTGAGAAGGGGGGCGGGGATGAAACAAAGCCTGTTGGAGGTGTGCCAGGGGGAACAGTGGCAAGGCTGGGGGAGAAGGCTAAGGCTCAGCTGAAGTGCATCTACACTAATGCACGCAGCATGGGCAACAAGCAGGAGGAGCTGGAAGCCATTGTGCAGCACGCAGGCTATGACTTGGTTGCCATCACGGAAATGTGGTGGGACCACTCTCATGACTGGAGTGCTGCAATGTCTGGCTATAGGCTCTTCAGAAGGGACAGGCAGCACGGAAGGGGTGGTGGAGTGGCTCTCTATATTAGAGAGTGTTTTGACGTCGTCGAACTTGAGGCTGGAAATGACAAGGTGGAGTCGCTATGGGTTAGGATCAGCGGAAAGGCCAACAAGGGAAGCATCCTGGTGGGGGTCTGTTATAGACCGCCAAACCAGGATGAGGGGACGGATGAGGAGTTCTACAGGCAGCTGGCGGAAGTTGCAAAATCGTCAGCGCTTGTTCTTGTGGGGGACTTTAACTTCCCAGACATCTCCTGGAAACACAACACAGCCCAGAGAAAGCAGTCCAGGAGGTTTCTGGAGAGCGTCGAAGATAACTTCCTGATGCAGCTGGTTGGCGAGCCTACCAGGGGAGGTGCCCCGCTAGACCTTCTGTTCACTAACAGAGAAGGACTGGTGGGAGACGTGCTGGTCGGGGGCCGTCTTGGGCAGAGTGACCACAAAATGGTAGAGTTCTCGATACTCAGCGAAGTCAGGAAGGGGATCAGTAAAACCGCTGTCTTGGACTTCCGGAGGGCTGACTTTGAGCTGTTCAAGACACTGGTTGGCAGAGTCCCTTGGGAGGCGGTACTGAAAGATAGAGGAGCCCAGGAGGGCTGGGCGCTCTTCAAGAAAGAAATCTTAATGGCTCAGGAGCGGTCTGTCCCCACGTGCCCAAAGACGAGCTGGCATGGAAGAAGACCGGCCTGGCTGAGCAGAGAGCTGTGGCTCGAGCTTAGGAGAAAAAAGAGGGTTTATAATCTTTGGAAAAGAGGGTGGGCCACTCAGGGGGACTACAAGGATGCTGCGAGGTGGTGCAGGGACAAAATCAGAAAGGCCAAAGCTCATCTGGAGCTCAATCTGGCCACTGCTGTTAAGGACAACAAAAAATGTTTTTATAAATACATCAACACAAAAAGGAGGACTAAGGAGAATCTCCACCCTCTATTGGATGTGGGGGGAAACTTAGTAATCAGAGATGAGGAAAAAGCTGAGGTGCTTAACGCCTTCTTTGCCTCAGTCTTTAACAGCAAAACCAGTTGTTCTCTGGACGCCCAGTACCCTGAGCTGGTGGAAGGGGATGGGGAGCAGAATGTCGCCCCCACAATCCATGAGGAAATGGTTGGCGACCTGCTACAGCATTTGGATGTATGCAAGTCGATGGGGCCGGATGGGATCAACCTGAGGGTGCTGAGAGAACTGGCGGAGGAGCTGGCCAAGCCGCTTTCCATCATTTATCGGCAGTCCTGGCTAACGGGGGAGGTCCCACTTGACTGGCGGCTAGCAAACGTGATGCCCATCTACAAGAAGGGCTGGAGGGTAGACCCGGGGACCTATAGGCCTGTTAGTTTAACATCAGTGCCAGGGAAGCTCATGGAGCAGATTATCTTGGGTGTCATCATGCGGCAGTTGCAGGGCAAGCAGGCGATCAGGCCTAGTCAGCATGGGTTTACGAAGGGCAGGTCCTGCTTGACGAACCTGATCTCCTCCTATGACAAGGTGACACGCTTAGTGGATGAGGGAAAGGCTGTGGATGTGGTCTACCTTGACTTCAGTAAGGCATTTGACACCGTTCCCCACAGCATTCTCCTCAGGAAACTGGCTGCTCATGGCTTGGACTGGCGCACACTTCGTTGGGTTAAGAGCTGGCTGGCTGGCCGGGCCCAGAGAGTTGTGGTGAATGGAGTCAAATCCAGTTGGAGGCCGGTCACTAGTGGAGTCCCCCAGGGCTCAGTACTGGGGCCAGTCCTCTTTAACATCTTCATCGATGATCTGGACGAGGGGATCGAGTGCGCCCTCAGCAAGTTTGCAGACGACACCAAGTTAGGTGTGTGTGTCGATCTGCTCGAGGGTAGGAAGGCTCTGCAGGAGGATCTGGATAGGCTGGACCGATGGGCCGAGGCCAGCGGTATGAAGTTCAACAAGGCCAAGTGCCAGGTCCTGCACCTGGGGCCCAACAACCCCAAACAGCGCTACAGGCTGGGAGATGTGTGGTTAGAAAGCTGCCTGGCAGAGAAGGACCTGGGAGTAGTGAATATGAGCCAGCAGTGTGCTCAGGCGGCCAAGAAGGCCAGCAGCATCCTGGCTTGTATAAGAAACAGCGTGGCCAGCAGGTCCAGGGAAGTGATTGTCCCCCTGTACTCGGCTCTGGTGAGGCCGCACCTCGAGTACTGTGTTCAGTTTTGGGCCCCTCGCTACAAGAAGGACATGGAGGTGCTTGAGCGAGTCCAGAGAAGGGCTACGAAGCTGGTGAGGGGTCTGGAGAACAAGTCTTATGAGGAGCGGCTGAGGGAGCTGGGACTGTTTAGCCTGGAGAAGAGGTGGCTCAGGGGCGACCTTATTGCACTCTACGGGTACCTGAAGGGAGGCTGTAGCGAGGTGGGGGTTGGTCTATTCTCCCATGTGCCTGGTGACAGGACGAGGGGGAATGGGCTAAAGTTGCACCAGGGGAGGTTTAGGTAGGATATTAGGAAGAACTTCTTTACTGAACGGGTTGTTAGTCACTGGAATAGGCTGCCCAGGGAAGTGGTTGAGTCACCATCCCTGGAGGTCTTTAAAAGATGTTTAGATGTAGAGCTTAGGGATATGGTTAGTGGAGGACTTGTTAGTGTTAGGTCAGAGGTTGGACTCGGTGCTCTTGGAGGTCTCTTCCAACCTAGACTACTCTGTGATTCTGTGATTCTGTGATTGTATGGTATTTTTTTTCTAAGAATTATTAAAAAATCTTACTTCTAATGACCAAGTGGTTTTGTTAGACCTAGACTGTGGGCAGAATTATTAACTATTCATAACCTTTTTTTTAATATATAAAATGACTTACCATATCATAGTAAACCAATGCAGAAAAGGAGAGATATTTCCACAAAGCCTATCCTTTTTAAAAATATTAATGTACAACTTTCTAGTAGCTCTTTCTATTGCTTCAAACAATTATAAGCAGAAATCTTCTAATCAACATCTAAATAACTCTGCTGTAATAAACTGAAGCACATGGGTGGCAAGGTTAGACTGAACATCCAGCTAAACATTGTTAATGATAATCATTCATCCATATAACAGCTTCTTTCTAATATTAAAGGCTACATTGTTCATGTGTGTGATTTACACTATCTGCAGGAGCAAATGGCTGAGTGTATATTGCTTGGGTAACCGAAGGGTTATAGCTGTTACAGCTTCTGTTGGTTTCAGCTGAACCATAATGTGTGCTATTAAATTAATCAATGACAAAACCAAAAAATAGTGGTATTATATATACATGATATTTGATTACTGTGATACATTTTCTGGCTACAGAATATTTATGGCCATTACAAGGAAGAAGTAATAATAATAGCAGCCTGCGAGAAACTAGGAAGATCTCTGTAGACATGCAGAGCTGTTCTGAAACGGAGAAAGCTGCAAGCTGAAATTTCAGTCTTCTTTGTTCTTTTTTTTTTTTTTTTTTCAGTAGTAACAAATATCCAACAAAGCCAAGTGCTATAGCTATTAAAATAGGAGACTTACATTTTCAATCACAAGATCTGCATCTGCCTGGCCATTTCACATAGTGATAGACAACAGAGTAGGCTGCAAGGTGATAACAATTTCTTTTTAAAAGTGAGCACATACTCTGATAAGAATAAATGAATAACTGCTCAAGCAGAAGAAAAACTGATTTTTCTGTTCCTCCTCCAGTGCATTTTGATTCCCATCTTCTTCTTAGCTTTCACAATTAAACTCCCTGTTCTTTCCTTTCAGCCTATCGGCTGAAAGGTAAATTTTTATTTTTCAGTTGTGAACACCATTCTGACTCTACCTCCTCTTGCCACAAGGTCTGAGATGTATGCCAGCAGAACAGGCCTCTACCACTTTTGCTGCAGGAAACAGGGCAAGAATGGTTCAGTTAACAAGATATTAGCCTGTTCTACCACATGCTCTCTAAAGCTGTGTCAAGATGACAGCACAAGTATACTCTTTACTGCCCTGTCATGCTGGTAGAGTGAATACCCAGACAGAAGGAGCTGTTGGAGCATATCATTCCACACTTCCACCCTGTATGCTGGCTTTACCTTCATATCTGGGTCAGCAGGATACAAGAGCAGTAAAATCATGGAATATGCACCTGCACCCAGGGAGGTGCTCATAAGGGGCATTCACCATGGAAAGACACTTCTAGGTTTCTGCAGATCTTCAAACATAGATTTGGTTTTGTTCCTGACTGACCTTGAAATGCATGTTTTATTTCTAAAAGGAGAATCCCCTGGACCTTCAATGGGAAAGGACTCTAAAACTTACAGATGTGAGTTTGATTTTGTGTGATTCAATTTAGGTTGAGTAACTGATGTTCTCATTCCCAAGTTCAACCTTTGCAGACATGTATTACTTCCACAAATGATTTTTATTCACTTAATAAACTAAGATTAAATAATAAATTGAGATGGGTTAACAATCAAAGTAATTTTAAAAGTATCTTCATATAATTTGTGTGAATTCTTATGAGAAAAAAGTATGAGGCATTAACATGTTAGTGTATAACGTTTGTTGATAATTTATCAGAACACAGTTTGAAACTGGTAGTTACCAGTTTCAGTTACCAGTTATTTTTATTTCTGATTCTTAAATAAATAATCAGCAAAGATACTTTTTAGATATATGGAACTTTTAATTCAAATGGCTTGCCATCTTTAAAAAAAAAAATAGTGCTGATAATAAAAAAAATTGGTGCTGGCTGATGCACACCTGAACACAAGCCGGCAGTGTATCCAGGTGGCCAAGAAGGCCAACAGAATCCTGGCATGTATCAGGAATAGCGTAGCCAGCAGGACCAGGGAGGTGATCGTCCCCTTGTATTCTGTTCTGGTAAGGCCGCACCTCGAGTACTGTGTTCAGTTTTGGGCCCCTCACTACAAAAAGGACATTGAGGCCCTGGAGCATCTCCAGAGAAGGGCTACGAAACTGGTGAAGGGCCTGGAGCACAAGTCTTATGAGGAGAGGCTGAGGGAACTGAGGTCATTTATTTTGGAAAAGTGGAGGCTCAGGGGAGACCTTGTTGTTCTCTACAACTACCTGAAAGTTATGGGGAGCTGGGGGTTGGCCTCTTCTCGCACGTAACTAGTGACAGGACTAAAGGCAATGGCTTCAAGTTGTGCCAGGGGAGGTTCAGGTTGGCAATAAGAAGACATTTCTTCTCAGAAAGAGTAGACAGACATTGGAAACGGTTGCCCAGGGAGGTGGTGGTGTCACTGTCCCTCAGGGTGTGCAAGGAATGGTTGGATGTTGTGCTTAGGGACATGGTTTTAGTGGGTGACATTAGTAGTAGGGTGATCATTGGACCAGATGATCTTGGAGGTCTTTTTCAACCCTAATGATTCTATAAATAGGTCTTTTCCAACCCTAATATGATTCTATAAAGGGACTAATTAAAGCATGCAGAGGGCTCAAATCATGGAAATCTATTTCTTTGTACTTATTTCTAATTTGTGGTTCTAATAGTTCCACTGTGTTTCTCACTAAGGTACTTTATAGTTTTTTGTGTCCTCAACATAGCAAAGATTTTCCTGCCATTATCAGACTTCACCATCTTTTCAAATCTCAATCCTCATTTATATGACAGAAGTTGCTTTTTTCAATAAATTCAGTATGCTGAATTTCAATAAATTCAGTATGGAGACATTGTAGTAATTGTAGACATGTAATAGCTTGTCAGCATTAAGTTCTTTATTTTGTTTCACTCATTTAAACAAAAATTTGTACTACTACTTCAGTAAAGTTCTAAACAGATTTTTTTACACTGAAACATTTTTCACAATCTCCTGTAAATCATCTGAATATCTGACATGAGCTACTGGAAAGCTCCCTCTTTAGAAATATAAGACAGAGACATCTCTGGCTCTTGTCTGCTTTCAGGGAAATGATCAAGTGTTTCTAAGATAATAAGCAGAGATATCAATGGAAAGTAATTACAATTCACATCTTTAAAGTTATTAAAATATTTTAAACCTTATTTAAAATACCAGGTAATTATTTTTCTTTCTAAGGCACCTTTTCTTTTTATCTTTTGCTGAAACAAAAGCTAGTTGAATCTACAATGGTCCTGTAATTCATAACCACGGCTGGATCATTAGGCAAAAAGACTGCCTTGATGAATTCTTACAGGCAGTGAAGTAGTCCCCAGTTACTACTAGAACCTGTTTTATTCCACCTAAATGAGCAGATTTTTTTTTTAATGTCTACAAGTACCTTTTTTTTTTTTTTTCTATGAACATTAAGTATCTGGTTATGGAAGCAGTTGAGAGTTCAGTATGTTGCAAATGGCGCAACTGGTCATCTAGAACATGTTTAGCTGAGAGGTATTATATGTGTTTGTGGAGGTTAAAGTCTTTGTCTACAAAGGTCCAGATTCTGCAGTTATTTTAATTAAACACTTGAAGCAGAGACACAAATAACAGCATTTCTTAATCATAAATTGTGTATACTTTTTAAAGTTATAAAATGTTAAATGACCAAACTAACAACCAATACTTTTTGTTTTGTTTTGTTTTTAACACAATTAATTTAGAATTAAGCTGGCCTACTAAGAAGTTATACTGAGGTGTTATATCATATGCAGTGTACATTCCCCTAATAATAATAGTTTTATTCTACTAGACACTAATTTTCAAGTGAAAAATGTGTCCTGAAACAAAAGAAGCAAAAGTCCTCAGCAAAATTGTTTTTTGTTGTTTTTTTTTTTTTAATTTCATCAAAGATTCAAACCCTCTATTATAATCTGATTTTTGTTATATCATACAATACCTTTAGAGTATTGTTCTCTTGGAACAGAGTTGTTGAATTAGGTGCAGTCCATTTGTATTCTTGCAATAGCCTACTGACTTTGTGCAGATATAAAGCCTCATAAGACATGAATAATAGGTATGTTTTATTTTTGTACACATACTATTAGCTGAAGAAAAATTTACTTCCCTATGTGACTTGACTCAATGCAAATAAATTCTACTTGGCACTGAGCATGTGCAGTCCTGATGGTTTATTCCTGCACCTGACTAGCATATTTTTTAATTTCTAATGTCTATTAAAATAACCAAGACTTAATCATTCCCACAAGAACTCTATATAGCAGGATGTACAGACCAGAAATAGAAAAGCCTTGGCAAGAGAAGATGGTATCTGTCTTAATTCTCCAGCTACCATGCAGAGAACTGTAAATACATGAGAATGTGCATGGGATCAAAAAACAAATGGGCAGGCCAGGAGGTAGCCTTCAGGCATAGCAAAACTTCTTGCATTTCATTACCTATCTTACTTGAAAATAATAGTGCTTTCTTCCCATTTACACTTTAATCTCTTTTTAAACACAATTGAGACTCAAGATCTTGGATCCAGCTGCCATCACCAAGCAAGAATAGTACTGCTGACAATCTTCTGACAGACAGCAAAAGACGCTTAGTAGACAGAGAAAAGTGAAGGCAGAGGATCATCACAGGGATGCACTGGCCTCCTGACAGCTTTCAGAGTTCTTGGAGACAGTCCCTGTAATGTTCTCTACCAGAACAAACCTTTTGCTTTTTGAAGGAACAAAATGGAGATAAGTTTCCCATGAGAAAATTTTCAGGGAATGTTCCTACTTTGTGTTGTTCTCTACATTTTTTCCTCACAATAGGGAAGATCTGTTCCTACATTTACCAAACAAAACAAACCTGAAGGAAGATAATCACTAATAATAATAATTGCCAGGTTGTTTGTCCATTATCATAACGGAGAATTCTAGAGGTGGCTGATACAATTCAAGCTATACACCTATAGCAGCAACTTTGCCTTTTGAAGTCCATTACCTCCTCCAAAGTAATGCTTAGCTCTTCTAAGGAGAATAAGTGCATTTGGTAACTTTAGGAGCAGTAATTATGATTTGAAATCAGAGAAATTGTACAATTATAGTCAATTATATAAGAGAAAAAAAATGAGAAAATATTTTATAATGCTATACATATAGCTGCTTACAGAAGTCTTCTACTGTGGTACTAATTCACTGAAATGCTGAGAAGAATTGGAATAAATGACATGGCACAGACAGAATTAATATTGCAAAACAGATGTTCAACAAGTCTCTGTCTAGCTTTGTTTTTTGCTGTAACAATCAAGAATTCACAACTGGTATGCAGATTTTTCTATAACAGAATACCACTTGTACATAAAAATAACTCTTTAATGTACTTTTTACTCAACAACATTGTAATATATTCAAGGATGAATGAGTCATCTCACTGTTGCTCATTGTTTGGCATCATTTGTTTGGTTATACTCCAAGTCATATGTTAGATAATATATCAAGAAAATTCTCATTTTAATATTCCTGAAAAAGTTGCATTGAAAATCCAATGGATTTACCTGGACTAGTTCCAACAGCTCTTTTGGATTTGTCTGATCTTAAGCTACAGTACAAGCTGGACAAGTTAGCCTTTAATTTGCTTCAGATGATCACAGTCAATTCATCTGTAAGTACAGGAAATCTCACGGGAGGTTGTCGTAATTCTTAAGACCTCAAAGAAAGGGATAAATGGAATATAAAAAGTGCATGTAACACAACATGGAATGCTCTAGCTTATGATAAAGGAAGAAAGAATCAGAATTCAACAAAAAGGCTTTAATGTGATGTAAGAAACACCTGTACCTTGGTATATCCCCCGTAAGCCTTAATGCAACCATCAGGAGCAAATAAAAGGGAGAGAAATACAGCCCAACAATCAGACTGGTACTTTGACTCCCACTGCTGAAAAAATACAGGCTAAAATAAGTGTGTTTCTATCAAGCTCTCTAAAGCAACAGTTCTTTAGCAAGTAATAACATCCTTCTTAAAACTAGCAATGTAGGATTCAGTCTCAAGTTGGTTTATCGGCAGTCCAACAGTGCCATCTGTCAGATTTCAGTAGAATTATATTGCATATTCAGTAGAATTATATGGCAACACAAATATAAGTCATTCTCTAATGCTAAACACTAGCAAAATTTGAACTACAGAAAGTATACAAATGAGCAGTGATCACTCATATATTAAATTGATGTAGGCAGAGTTTCAGGTAATCATAAAGTACCATATATTTTACATCCAAGACAGTGAAAAATATATTATTGTCTGTTCTATCAAGCAGGAAAAAAAAAAAAAAAAAAAAAAAAAAAAAAAAAAAAG
>NC_048893.1:19017156-19051906 GCF_011077185.1 Oxyura jamaicensis
CAAAAAAAAAAAAAAAAAAAAAAAAAAAAAAAAAAAAAGGCAAGATTAGCTTTGCTTTTAAAAAAATGTTACATCTATTTACTAGAGACCATCAGTTAAATTCTTTTTCAGTAAGTGGCTTATTGTCTCTTTTCATGGGATTACCAAGTGATTGTCTGGAGTTAAACATTTGAAATCCTCTCTGAAATTTACAATCTATCAATATTACAAAATTAAGTCTGTCTCATTGAAAATAATGAAGAAAGAGCTCCTTAAACAAAATTATATTTAAACTTAATATCTGAAAGATAAAAGTTATCTTACCATAAAACTCAGAAAACTAAGTTGGAATGCAATCAGAATTTTAGAAGTAAGAGGCACCCACATCATACTTGACCTTCAATTTAACATGTAAGTTTTAGTTTCCTTTTCCTTAAATGGAAATATATATATATATATATATATATATACTTTGTAAAATTAACATGATTTAAATGAAAGGTGGAGGTGATTCAGAGGACAGGCAATACTCCCACTGTATAAGACTCAGTTATTTAGAAGATGTCACCTGTACACTTAAACAACAACAAAAAAGATTCTTCTTCAAATACATCAGGGAATGTTCAGTGCTACTTTTTAGAAGCCAAGTGGAACTACTTTCAAATTACCCAGACTTGGTAGACAGTAGAAAGCACAAAAGGGGGTAAAAGTCACCTGTTCAATTAATTACATAAGTTCTATGGTGCTCAAGGGAAAGTTGGTAGATTTCACTCCTCCTACATCTATACAAACTTGTAAGTACTGTACAAAGACAGTCCTGTCTGCAGACCAGTAAACAATACAGATCTATCACAAATAGGTCTTTCTATAATGAAGTGGAACCAAAAGATTAGATGTTCCTGGTTTTGGGACAAGTTTTATTCCAGCCCATAGCTATCAGTGAGCAAATCAGATTAAACACTGCTTGACAAGTTCTGTGGAATTCATTACATAAATTATGCAGTAATATTTTTCTTTCTTTTGCCAAATTTATAGAGATGGTAGAACAATTAGTAAATTATTCAGAGATAGATGAATCTCTTACAGTTCATTGGCACTAAAGAACTCTATATGGTATGCAGAATATTATATTCATTAGCAAAATATCCAAAGTTATTTGTAAATTAAGCTGACATCTGAAAATTTTGACAAATTGCATGTATTGGCAGTATTATAAAGCAGATCCCTACAACTCAAAATGTCAGAAATATTGAAACACAAATCCTTTTTTTACCATGAATAAGAAAATTAATTCTGTCATTATATCTTATATAATTAATTGCTTTTCTGTTCTTTGCTGGACGACCTCGGTAGGAAGATCTGTCTTGAATAATCCACTGTCTGGCCTTAACTTGAACACCTAATTCTTAGACCTCTAATACTGAGTGAGATGAATTTCATCAGATACTTTGGAAACTACACAAATTCATAGTTTAATCAATAGTCTTCATTATGAATAATCCAATAGCATCTTAAAAACTGATATAAAATGAGATTTTCAAAAGCCTGCAGTTTTGGCCTATCTCTGCCCCCATTAAAGTCAATGGGAGTTTCATCACAGACTTACAGGAGCAGTAAAGAAGCATAAAGGGGATGATTTCAAAGCATCTTAAGTGGTAAACTTGGCAACACCAGCTCAGGACTGAGTACTTTAAAAAGTCTTACCCTTTATCATAAATCCTCAAACTTAAATATATTCTTAGCTCTTTCTGTGTATTTCCAAGGCATGAAAGTGAGTTGCATAGGTAAAGCTACTTTGGATCCGTATATTTACTATGAATAGTTTTACAGAGCTATAAGCTAAATAAGAAAGGAGAGGTTTCTGTCTGCCCTCTTCCCTCCCCATCACTATTCAAGTAATTAATTTTGTTAGAACATGTCTTAAAATTTCCCTCTTTGTTATATTTTGCTATTTTAACTGATATGTGACTTCAGACCTTGTATACTAAATTCAGGCTACACGGGTGTGCATTAGCTTTGGTTTAACACAACTGCAAGCCTGTATTTAGAGCAAAGAAGACTATACCAATTGCCTCCTATGCAGTTTACTCCTACCAGGGCAAGACTAATGTATTTGAGATGACAGACAATGAGGTCACAGAAAGTATTATTAAACTCAAACATTTTGATCGGAAACATTTTCTGCTACATCTGGAAAAGTTCATGAATTCTACCATATATTTTTGTCATTTCTATCATATTCTATTATATGAAAAATTCCATAATATGAGTATGAATTCTGTTATCTTTGGGGAGACTACAACATAGGTCATTCAAACTCTACCCTTACAATTCCCCTATTTAAACTTAGCATAATAGACATGTATCCAGCTACAATATATGACCAGAGATTGGCCTTCTGTGTTAGCCCATCTTCAGCAAGAAAAACTGTTCAGCAGCAGTTGATAAAAAGAGAGTATTCTTTTAAATGATCTAAAGGAAAAAAGTCTCTGTAAATGCAAATACAGATATGAAACTACAGTTCTAGCTCAGTGCAGCAGTCCCCTGTTTATAACCAAACACATTGACATTCAATAAACAGTGCTGCATAAAATTTCATCTCCCTGTAGGGAAAAATTTAAACTTACTTTATTATTCCTCTGGAATATTTTAAATGAGAAAAAAATGAAGATAAACTGCGGTTGACCCTAGGCATTATAAATGCCATTAAGGCTCTCGCTCTGTTAGGCCCATCTGTTGCTTTTCAGGCCAGCTATTCATTAACCTTATTAGTACTAGCCCCTATAGCCTTCAGTTGACATTTCCCTGGTTAATATGGAAAGCCCATTTCCTAGCACACATGAAGAGGCTAATTAAAGAATTTGTATGAATTGTCTAATAGATGCAGTAAGATAGAGCAATAACGGCTCTGTCTTTTTCGAGATCCAACGTGAAATTCCTTTCTATGGGCTTCTACTGGACTGTAGTGCTCTCATATATGAATATGCAGCTTTGCATAGATACTCTACTAATCAAATCAGCAGAAAATCAGTCTTCTTGGCATCAGTAATAATCTCTATCTGTTGCAGCAATATAAGTCCAACTGGTATACTATCGGATTTGTACTAGATTTACTGATGAGCCGAAAAAAACAACAGCAAATGTATTCACTCAGCAGATATACCCAGCAGCTTAAAATGATGTGAATACATAAACTGTTTATCACATTTAACCCATTGATATGAAGTCACAGGAAGGTGAATGGTTTGGTATTTAATCCCAGTGCTTCTTCATGCTGGGGATTCATGCAATTTTTTACTCCCACAAAGAATATTGTGAGCAGTTTAATTTGCAGAATGAGTTTAGAAGGAAATGTTTTTTCTCTCTCCATTTTATATTAGGTACTGCAAGCATAAACAAAGTTCCCTGTATTTCTAAACCTGCCCACTATTGTGTCAGAACCAAATGTGTCAGAAAGCAAACAAAAGGAAATCCTTCCATGTCATAGGTTGGGTGGCAACACCAGACATTCTCTCATGCATTAAAAAGGAATGATGAATACTTTTCTGTCAAGAGGTTGTTTGCAATTATTTCTGAAAAGCCAAAAAGTGAAAGTAAATGAACTAATAGGTTAAACTAGACAGGGACAGTTATTCAGTAGCCTTCCTCAGCATCCCCTTGGCATTTCTGATTCTTCTTGTATCTGTGGTAATACAAGGTAATTTTCAGTTCATTTTTCCCCATAAGTGGAATTTCAGGATAATTTATAGAGGTGCCCTATTCTTTCTGACTGGTTTATTTAGTTAGAAGGAGGTCTTTTAGGATTTTAAGGCTAAAATTAAGACTGTCCTTCCTAAAAACACCCAATTCAGCAATTCAGCAATGTAATTAATTAAAAATGAGATCTGACCTACAGACACAATTACAATTACTGTAAGTAGAATGTACTAGAAGGCATACGGCTGCCCAAGTCCCTTTTTCTTCAAGGTGATAGTCATCAAGTATTCCATCTCTGTTAATCATTGTGTGTCACTTCTGGTGAAGTTATCTGTCGCTACCATACCTCTCCTAACCCTCTGTAAGACACAGCTTCTCTTTTCTCATTCAAATATTTTTCAACCATCAACAGACCAGCATTACTTGATATGACAAAAAAAAAAAAAAATACTCATAAACATTACAGATCTTATCCAAAATGGAACAAAATCAGTGGAAAGATTTGCAGAAAATTCACATGGCTTTGGAGTGCATTGAGTGTCTTGCATAACGGCATGTATCACTGATAATGTTATCTCTGCACACCATGGTAGGCAGCTCAGCACCACAGATCCACTTACTCACATCTCAGTGGGATGGGGAAGAGAATCTGAAAGGTAAAAGTGTGAGAACCCATTGGTTGAGACAAAGACGGTTTACTAGGTAAAGCAAAGGCTGTGCATGCAAGAAAGGCAAAACAAAGAATTACAGAATCACAGAATCACAGAATTTCTAGGTTGGAAGAGACCTCAAGATCATCAAGTCCAACCTCTGACCTAACACTACCAGTCCCTAAACCATATCCCTAAGCTCTACATCTAAACGTCTTTTAAATACCTCCAGGGATGGTGACTCAACCACTTCCCTGGGCAGCCCGTTCCAGTGTCTAACAACCCTTTTGGTAAAGAAGTTCTTCCTAACATCCAACCTAAAACTCCCCTGGCGCAACTTAAGCCCATTCCCCCTCGTCCTGTCACCAGGCACATGGGAGAACAGACCAACCCCCACCTCGCTACAGCCTCCCTTGAGGTACCTGTAGAGAGCGGTAAGGTCACCCCTGAGCCTCCTTTTCTCCAGGCTGAACAAGCCCAGCTCCCTCAGCCGCTCCTCGTAAGACTTGTTCTCCAGACCCCTCACCAGCTTCGTAGCCCTTCTCTGGACTCGCTCAAGCACCTCCATGTCCTTCTTGTAGTGAGGGGCCCAAAACTGAACACAGTACTCAAGGTGCGGCCTCACCAGAGCCGAGTACAGGGGGACAATCACCTCCCTAGCCCTGCTGGCCACACTGTTTCTTATACAGGCCAGGATGCTGTTGGCCTTCTTGGCCGCCTGAGCACACTGCTGGCTCATATTCAGCCGACTATCAACCATCACTCCCAGGTCCTTCTCTGCCTGGCAGCTCTCCAACCACTCATCTCCCAGCCTGTAGCTCTGCTTGGGGTTATTGCGCCCCAGGTGCAGGACCCGGCACTTGGCCTTGTTGAACTTCATGCAGTTGACCTCAGCCCATCGGTCCAGCCTCTCCAGATCCTCCTGCAGAGCCTTCCTACCCTCGAGCAGATCGACACACGCACCTAACTTGGTGTCATCTGCAAACTTACTGAGGGTGCACTCAATGCCCTCATCCAGATCATCAATGAAGATATTGAAGAGGACCGGCCCCAGCACCGAGCCCTGAGGAACGCCACTAGTGACCGGCCTCCAACTGGATTTGACTCCATTTACCACGACTCTTTGGGCCCGGCTATCCAGCCAGTTTCTAACCCAACAAAGCGAGCGCCAGTCCAAGCCAAAAGCAGCCAGTTTCTTGAGGAGAATGCTGTGGGAAACGGTGTCAAAAGCCTTACTGAAGTCAAGGTAGACCACATCCACAGCCTTTCCCTCATCCACCCAGCGCGTCACTTTGTCATAGAAGGAAATCAGGTTCGTCAAGCAGGACCTGCCCTTCATAAACCCATGCTGACTGGGCCTGATCGCCTGCTTGCCCTGCAAGTGCTGCGTGATGACTCTCGAGATAATCTGCTCCATGAGCTTCCCTGGCACTGAGGTCAAACTGACAGGCCTGTAGTTTCCCGGGTCAGTCCTCCGGCCCTTCTTGTAGATGGGCGTCACATTTGCTAGCCGCCAGTCAACTGGGACCTCCCCCGATAGCCAGGACTGTTGATAAATGATGGTAAGCGGCTTGGCCAGCACCTCTGCCAGTTCTTTCAGTACCCTTGAGTGGATCCCATCCGGCCCCATCGACTTGTGCACATCCAAGTGCCGTACCAGGTCACCAACCATTTCTTCATGGATAGTGAGGGCCACATCTCTCTCCCCATCCCCTTCCACCAGTTCAGGGTACTGGGTATCAATTAATCAATTAATTGATTCAATTCAATTGAATCAATTCAATTGATTGTATTGAATCAATTAATTGATTCAATACAATCAATTAATCAATTAATTCACTTCTTCCCATCAGCAGGCAGGTGTTCAGGCACTTCCAGGAAAGCAGGGCTCATAGTGGAAAATGGTTTCTTGGGAAGACAAACAACATCAATCCAAACATCCCCTATTCTTCCTTCTTCACCCCAGCTTTATTGCTGAGCATGGCATCATACGGTATGGAATATCCCTTTGGCCAGTCTGGACCAGCTGTCCTGGCTGTGTCCTCTCCCAGATCCTTATGCGTGCACCCCCAGCCTCCTCACTCGCAGGGCAGCACGAGGAGCTGAAAACTCCTTGACTCTGTGTTAGCAATGCTTTACAACAACTAAAACATCCATGGGTTATCAGCATTGCTTTCATCAAAAATCCAAAACACAGCACCATACGAGCACCTACCAAGAAAACTAATTCTCTCCCAGCCAAAACCAAGACACCTCCTCCTGGACACCATTATCCACTGGGATAATCTCTCTCAGCTCAGTGTCTTGACTTATACACACCTGAGGATCAAGCCTTCACCTTTATTCCGTGAAAGAAGTGTTGATATTCACAAATATTGAGTAAATAAAATGTTACATCACAGAAGCTATTTAAAAATGGTGTTTTATCACAATTTCTATTGGAATTTCTACCAATGATGGATAAATTCTAAAGATGCAGTTCAAGTTTGATAAGCACCTCAAAGCTTGGATTCCTGTCTGAAATTTCTTGACTATAAACTCTGAATGATTTACACCTGTTAATTTTAGCTGGAAACTTTAGGAGAAGATCCTGTCTCTTAAGTCACGATGCAACTGTGGAAACTTAAAGATAATCATTAAGCATAAAAAAAAATAAAAATAATAATAAAAAAATAAATGAGAAAAACAACCAAATTTCTTCAAAACTCAGAAAAAGGTTTAGATTATCTGTTTCAGATCTCATTCAGGAAATACTTTAAGAAATGGATTTATTTGAGCCACTGCTTTTAGTTGGTAATATTATTGTAATTTTTAATATTAAAAATACCCTGCAACATATTACAAAATTTGCCTAGCATTTCAATGAGACAGAGAGAGAAATGAAAAGAACAGAAAGTTTCTGCCTGCTCCTCTGCTTTCACTTCTCTGCAATGTGATGAGCAGCAAGCTGGAACTCAGTAATGGAAAAACTCTCCCAATGCTGGTGCAACAGATGTTTTTAAAATGCTTAGACTCCCAGAGATAACTACATAAGATCCCTCATCCCAACAGAACAGCATATTACCCAGGAATCATAAAGCAGCTTTTATGTAAGATTTCACATAAAAATAGAAAGTACCAAAAAGAAAAGTTTCACACCTAGGAAGCTACTGTCTTTTTTTTCTCAATGTAATTATTTCCTTTTTTCCTGCATATGCAGCTCTTCCAGTTTATGCAGCTGTGACAGTACATTTATCAATTTGCTGGCATGAAGTTTGTGCTTTTCCTTAACTTGCATAATGCTACCTCACAATGCAGTTCCTAATTTAAATCAAGATTCTTTTACAAAGCCCTGTACCTACAGAAGAAAAATCTCCGTGCCTCATCCTTTATAACAGAACAGAGATAAAATATAGGAAGCATGAGAAAAATACACATTCATATTCCCATTTTTAGATGATATTGTCTTCTTGTTCTTCTGCAGTTCTTTGTTCTCCACCAGAGCGAGGCCAAGCACAAAATACCACCCAACTAATTCTTGTTAGTGCTGTCAAGAATTACCTAGGTAAGGATTAAAACTGAATATTGCATACTTTTTTTTTTTTTTTTTTTTCCAATTAGAAGAATAAGTTATCTGCTTATTTCTACCAGCAAATGAAAGAAAAACCTGAAGTTTGTGATTCTATTTCAAAACAATTGTTCACAGAGTTTTGACTCTATTATTCCAATAGAGTCAATATTTTCCAATATTTTCTTTGGAGAATTGGAAGCTCATCTTCTTTCCAGGAGAAATTAATACATATTTCTTAAATAATCTATTTGAGTGCATTTTACTCAAAGACCAAAGAAGCTCCTTCCACCTAGAAAAAGAAGAGGGCATGTCTCTCAATCTTACAGGAATTGAAGAGATGGACTGTCAAGATTTTAAATGTGCAGGGGGCAGGTGAGTTTGTACTGCTTATAGCAAAAAAAAAAAAAAAAGCAACCCAATAACAACCACAAAGCCTTCCTTGTGAGCTAAGTTATGTAAATTGAAGAATGCCCTTACTGTCAGCAGGTATATTATTTCGAAGAAGACAGACAACTGTGTTAATCTCCCTTCTGCTTAATCCCTGTCTCTCCACAAATCATCGTGTCGACAGTTTAAACTGATTTAGATGTGACTGAAATCAAGAAAAGGAGATAGTCTCAGGATGCTGGGGTTGATGCAGGCCTCCAAGAGGTAATTTTGTTTGTGGTAGAGAGAGAGCGCGGGAGAGAGAGTAAATCTAACAAATCTAACAAAGCAGCCCTCTGGCCCAGCCCTGAGGATCAAATCCAATTCTACCAAGATACACATTAAGCCCTGTCTATCACAGCTTTGCCCTTGAAAAGACAAATAATGATGAGATTCACCTCGTTGTGCTTGTCTCTGGAGGGAAGACACAAAAGACATTTAAGGAACCTGAACTATAGCTCATTTTGAGTACTTTGTATTATTTAATTGTTATTATCTTAGAGTGCAGGTAAAAAAGCAGTTAATTCTCTTAGTTTAACCACTTGCTATCTCTTAAATAAGAAGCAATAATCACTAGAGTAATAGATGCAGTCAATAATCAAGAAAGCTGTGGTTGGTAGAACAGTGGCTCATACATTATGCATCTTGACCAAATTATTTATTGCAAACTGCAGCTTTTGTACTTCTTTTAGGTGAAAAGGACCAATTTCTACTTAACGCTGTGCTAAAAATCATTGTGGAAAATGTTCTCAAAAGACTGCTGTGAACCGAAAAAAGCCCCAGTGCAACTTTGAATATTTAATTTAATCATTTTCTGATAGTATAAAAGTTAGATTCAGTCATTTTCCTTCTGTGCCTAGACTCTGTCAAAACCAGTCCTTTAGCACTATTTTTCAGTACTTAATAGTCAAGTTTTAGATGAAAGAGGTCCTTTTTCAATAAGGATTACTAGCATGCCGCTCTTGAAGTTTTTAAAACAGAAATTCCATCATTTAATCATTTCAGCTTTAAGTTTTATCTGATCAAATTATCACTTGCAAGACTGCACCTAAAATAACAAAAATTGTCTTTGGAATAATCTTCAATGCAAAGAAAATTATAATTACCTAGGTGGTCTGCATGATCACAGCTTGCAATTCTGTCTTAGTCGAAAACTGGAAAATTAATTAGTTAATGTTAGTGATACTCTTTGAAGATGAATAGTTCTATGAAAGTGCTAAGAATTATTAGAGTTATTAGATAGCACAATTAACTGCTACTCACAATTTAAAAATTGAAGTAATTCCACTGAACTAAAGGAGATGCTTATTTGCAATTCTTTGGGCCAGCTCCTCAGGGTCCAGCTGATGGGTACAGGGTAAAGCAAAAGAAAATCTGTGGAGATCATCAGTGTACAAGACCATGGGGCTCTTTAGGAATGACCAAAAGGGTACAGGATTCAGCATGCAGCAGTGGCCAGAAACTATGCTTCAACTGAGGGCTGCAAAAGCACAATCCTCTCTGTTATGCTGACAAGTACCTTCCCCCTTTCTGTGGGGTCTCTCCCACTAGAAAAGAGGAACATACAGGGAAGGGATGAGGATATCTCACAATATGGGAAATAGAGCTTGTGCTAGTAATCCCTTTGGAACCTTTTTTAGTCTCCTCTGAAATCCTCCTAGTCAACTTCAGCTGAAATTATTTCTGAGAAAATCTTGGGTTTTGACAAAATAGCTTTTTAGTGTCAAAAAAAGACTTTGTCAAAATTGCTCTGACCTATTCAAGATGTAGTAGTTCACACCCTGGACCTTGAAGGTGCCTCTTTTGGCAGGCACTGCCTCTTTGCAGACAATGACTATGCTGTATTTCAGCACTTTTATCTGTTTGTAGCTATCCATTCATTGTGTCCTGTGGAGTATGTTTTCGTGTTATTCAAACATGGCACTATGTGGTAATTGCCACATAGAGATGTATTTTATGTGGTTGAAATTGAGTTTACAACATCTGCTGTAGATTTCATTCTCAAGCAAGTTTCTTTACTTCATGAAATACATTTTTTTTGTACATTTTTTCTTAAATGTTTTTAGATCACAGGAATGAAAGAGCTAAGAAAATATGAGATGTAAAATACAAACTGCATGTAATAATATTAGCATATAATGGTGTGAGAATGAATTGACAAATTTAGGTTCCTTTTCAGTGAGCCACCTTTCCTGGAACTATTCATAATTCAGACATATTAGAAGAGTTCTTAACTGTGCTATTTTATGGACTGTTGAATATTCATAATTCAAACTATACATTTTCTTAAGATTGCTCAAAGGAGCTGCATAGTGAAATTTCTGTTCACTGATTGCTTCATCATACACAAAGAACTGACTGTGTTTGCAGAATCAGAAATGAGTTTTTGCCACTACTTTCTCATCAGTTTTAAAATTCACCTCATAAAATCATATTGTCCTGTGAACTACATTGCATGTATACCTGCAACAATATTCTAACATTATCGTGCAAGTGAAAAACAATTAGTGGCAGCAAGTTTAAATTAATTCTTTGTCATGGCTACCTTGAAATTTTACTGTTTTGCATGTGTGGTTTTGTTTTTGTTTTTGAGAATAATTAATAGAAGTTTATAGTTTTTCAACTGAATTTCTTTCAAAGTGTAGATGTTATGAATGATTGTGGGTATGTCTTCACTGTTTCAATGGTTCAGTCACTGCACACACTGAAAACCACTGAAAGCCACTAAAGATACAGACTCCTGAAAATGAAAAAACAAACAAACAAACAAAAACACTATAGCAAGAGAGTTTGTGTTTGCAGAGATCTAGGAAATGTAGTAATAATTAAACATAGTAAGAGAAAGCCTCAAAGTTAACTGCATAACTGGAACACAGAAGAAAGCTGTGACAATCTCGTTGCTGAGGAACTTCTGTGAAGGAATTATCACTGCAGAGATATCCAGGGCTCTGTACTGGGATCAATGAGTATGGGCAATGGACACCTTAAGTTGTCTGTGGTAAATGCAACCTCTTTAGTGATTACAGAAGGGTGGATGGGATGTCTGCACTGGCTGAGCAATCCCAAGCCTTGTAGCACCGAACAGCCATGCAATATTGATGGCACTAGACAAGAATGCCCTTCTTGTTGTCTTATTTGCCCTGATGCTACATTTATAACTGGATGCTGGGTATGGAAACATTAATAATTCACCTTTCCAAATGCAAGTAATAAAGGAGTTGTCTCTAGCTCATGGCTCAGGTGCAAAAGCACAGCATTATCATTAAATCTGATCAGTCATTGTTCATGCTTCCTGTTCAGCCCTGAAAACTTGTCTTCATGAGACTGAGCACAACTCCTGTGATAAGGGGAAGGTTCTCAAAGCCGTGTTATCTCACGGCACAGTCTTGTTGCTTCTGTAGAGCAACAAGAGATTTGGGCTCTTCTGCTAGCCTTTATGCTAGGCTAATAAAATGCTGCATCTATCAAAGGAAGGCTAGAAGGAAATGGCCCAAAAGGTTAAAATATTTTAAAGAACAACTTGCATAATATAGCTAACATTCACAAAGTGTGATGATAACCAAATCACCATATGTCACCATGTTCTTTTCATTCCTTTGCATCATTAAACATTCCAGTGCAATTCTAGCCTAACACCAAAAACAAACAACAACAACAAAAATGTGGGCTGGATATTGCAATACTAAGCCTTGCAATTAATCTGCTTATTAAACTGCTTACTACTACCTTTGTCTGGCACTAACTTCTTTGGAACTGCTGTACTTTATGCACTAAGTGGAACCGAGGAAATAATCAACTTATACTGGTGATGGAAAAATTATGCCAACACATTCCTATGCAGTAGCACTCACCAGAAGAAACAGGGCCTGAGTGGAAGACAAAGGGTATGACCTGCACTGAATGCAATGCTCCAGACAGGAACTGTCAAATCCCCTTCATCTGATCCTCTTGGACACTGCACTGAAAAATTTGTTCACTCGCATGCCATGGAGGTGGGAAAGGAGGCTAATATCTCAAGATTATCTTATTACCCAAGCAGGTTTTCTGCTCTAACCACAGTATGTAGCAACAACCTAGTTCTGTATCATAGAATTAACAATTCATAATAGGATTCTTTCCAACTGTGTATGATGGGAAATACCTAACTTAATATCTTCTTGATCACATTGTAAGTCTTAATAAAGTGATAGAAGTAATTACAGATGATTAGTGTTGTTGATGTAATACTCTTAGACTTCTGTAAGGCCTTTAACTTAACACATTTTGATTACAAAATTAGAGCAACACAAAGCCAATGTGAAACCCATTAAAGGATTAAAACTGATAGTTTGTTAAAGGGGTATGAAGAGCTTCCAGCTTCAAGCATCTATCTAATCTGTTGGTTCTTTGTTTCTCAGTTCTTTCATAAGCAACAGAGAGAAAAAAGAGGAACTTCTTCAGAGCAAATGTAACTTGTGAGCTCCAAAACAGCTTTGGGAAGAAAAAAATGGTACTGCAATTCCATGAGGAACTCTGGAGACTAAGAACTTAGACAACTGAAGTGCACCAGCAAGAAAAGGTAAAATAAACATCATCATTTGCTTCAAGAGTGGACAGCAGTTATTTTTAAATGTTGTATGATACATCTATGATTAAACATTAGTAAGTACATTACTAACAGACTTGTAGAGGTCATGAAAGTGTGCATGAAAGGCAAACAATATGGACAGATCACTAATACTAAGGTTGGTAGTAAATAGGTATGACATCCATATTTCTGTACTTGGCAGTAGTGCAAATACCTACAGGGATATTGTGTGGTCCAATTTCAAGACCTGCAATATTATAAGGGTGTTAATAACAGAAAATGTTTATTGAAAATTTACTGATTGGAAAATACTTCCCACAGCACATGTCCTTCAGTAAGTACTTTATTCTATCTGTCTTAGTAAAGGGTAGGTTAGGGGATGGCAAGCTCAAAGTCTTTGTACCTACATGACAAACAGGTATTTCATAAGAGAAGATTCATAGGTCTAGTCGGCAATTCTGTAATGAGATCAAATGATGTAGATGAAGCAAGCCAAATTCAGATCGAATATAAAGCACTAAAGTTAAAGACTAATAAAACATTAAAATAATTTGCTACTGATTATGGCAGATTTATCTCTAGAAATACTTTCAACAGGATTGGTCATTGTTCTAAATGGAACACTCTAGTTCAAATGAGAATTAATTCAAAAATCTCTGATGGACTATGTTATGGAGGAGGTCACAGTAAATGATCACAATGGTTCCTCCTGGCCTTTATAATCTATGAATCTCTGAACTTGGTTCAATAAAATGAGTTCAGCTGCCTAGCTGCAGGCACACCAGAAAATGGAGGAGGCTTTCTCCTGTTCCTACCACATAAGCTCCTACTCCAAGCTCCCAGCAAACAGACCACTGAAATAAATTAATATGCATCTTGACACAGGTAGTTGGTGCATGATTCTGAAAAATCTATCTTGGTTATTTTATGTTTAGGTATCTTGGGCCAGACTTAAAATGAAATGTAATTACCTAAAAGAGGCAGTCCTCAGGGACAGGACACAGCTCACCAATGACTGTTAGTCCAGTCCCAAACCTACACAATGCACATAAGCCTTCTCTATATTCAGTCAAAAGACATATGCATTGACTGCAGATCCTATACTCAGTGTCCAGGAAAGCTGGGTTGCCTGCTGGGGCCTTCCTCCCTCACTGACTATGGTGTACCATAAATGCCTTGCACATACTGAACACCTAACTTTCAGACAGCTAAACCTGAGAGTATGTGGTTAAGTGTAAAATTCTCATTCAGACCCTCAGCTGTTGCCCAATACTGGTGTTGCAACTGAAAACAGGGGTATATATACCATCTGGATGGAAACAGTTAAAAGACTGATACAGCCAGGCCAGGTTTAAACTACAAAATAACACAATGAGATTGCCATTAACAACACACATTTCCAGTGGTTACTTCTTACTGACTGTCAATCATTATCAGTACATACTCAAAACATTTAGACCTTAGCAGTCATATCCTCAATTAGCTGTGGTTACACAGTGCCACAGAGCTGATGTGGTACATTTAGCTATATGACTGCTGTGGTCCTCAATAGCATTAGCCACCCGGACTGAAATGACGAGGCTCTTCAACAGTCCTCAAATATCTATTAGGATTTTGATGTACATGGGCCTAAGATCTTGAAAAAAAAAAATAGTATTAAATTAAAAGCACTTGACCCTGATCCATTATTGATAATGGATCTTTTATAATGATCCATTATTGTTAATCTATAACTTCAGATCTGTTTGTGGGCATGAAATTCCTGCTAGATACAGTTTGGTTGTCAGCAACCACAACAGCCTTTCTGCTGAACAGAAACATCTCTTATTTCTGCACTGCACATAAGTCAGGGAAGACAAATCTTTGAGAGTGCTGAAAGTTGTACTGAATACTTTGAATTCAAAACCACAGAACTCAGGTCTATCTAGAAAACTCTGATGTGTAGATCCTTAGAGCAACCAAATGAGAAATCAAGAATGACTAAAGGGTCTTTGAAGGCTGTAGAAGGACAACAGTGTAGGAGATGAGATGTGTGCTCTACCTTTTCACCTGAGTTAGAAGATATTTTTTTTCACTGGCATGATGAAGGAAAGGAGCAGCCAGGTGAATGAGAGGAAAGGGAGGAATCCAATCAGCAATTACCATTTCATCATCACAATGTCAGCTGATGTTCACGAAGCTGGAGTCAAGAGACATGAGGAAGCATCACAAGAAAGGAAGAATAAAACAAGATAAGGAATGCGGTAAAAACACTAGAAAAATACCCACAAAATTGGTATACCCTAATAAATAATCTTGAGATTCAGTTTTGAGTAAAAGTAACGAGAAATCACAGAAACATGTTAACAACCAGTTGAAGAAACATCTCTGTTTACTAATTTGAAAAGTAAATGACATACTGGTTGACTTAATCCTTTCAGTTTCTGTAACTTTTCACCGAATTTGTTGAAAAAGGAGCTTTCACATTCACTTTTCTAACGATCTTGCAGCCCTGACAAGAAAAAGGTAAAAACTGTGCGAAGATTGTTGCTTTTCCCAAGTGTATATGAAACTGCTCTTAGATTGGGTGAGTTGATGGGTGGAAAGAAAAAGATAATCTACGTGTGCATTAAGTACATGTGAGCACATGGCTTTCATGTGTATAGAAGTGTGTGTTTATGTAGATAAATATCAAAAAGTGTATTTGCTACAGACAAAGCTTAGTTCAGACAGACCCCCAAGGGAATGCATTCAAGAAGGCTAAAAAAAAAAAAAAAAAAAAAGAAAAGTGCTCCAATGAGAATGCTTTTGAACACCCTGAAGTTAGCTGACAAACATCCATTTCAAACAGATTCAAACAATGCGGCATGCAGGAATGGTAGACACTTGTAGAAAACAGAACAGTTTGCAGCAGTGAGATCTGATGCAGTGCCGTAGCTAAGGTAACATTTTTGAATTTAAGAATCAAAACAAAGAGCTAAAAAAAAAAAAAAAAAAAAAAAAAAAAACAGGAAAGAAAGAAAGAGATGCAGTACACCATACATGGCTTATTAAGTCAGTCACAACATTTCTGTTGTATGCCACTATTTTAACCAGAGACTTCTGATTTTAAACACAGACTTCTGATTTTTAAACAAAACTTCTTATCTCATGCAGGGTTAGCCTGGATTTTAAATTCTCATAGAAGCAGTTTCATGTTAGAGAAAACTGAATAGATGGAAAATAGATTGTTTTTCTTCGGTCATTATTTTATTCCATAGATCACGGAGTTGCTAAAGGCAGTGGGACACTCCCCTGTGGTGCTTTTTGCTTGGTATTTGTCAAGTGAGTTGCAGAATTGTTCATCCGGTACTAATAAACAACCTCATTAATGCTGTCTGAGCCCTGCTGCCTGCTCCAGCAAATCTGTCCAAACCTTCATAGACTAGTCACCTTTACTGCAACACTCTCTCTCTCTTGCGTGCAGGGAGAACCCCTCCTCCCTCCTGCATTCCTTTTCTCCCCGACTACCTCTTCATAGTCCCAGCCATTAAATTAACACAAAAAGAATGATGTAGAGAAACCAACATATCAATTTCACAGGTGTATATTGCTCTCACAAATTACTTTACACTATGCAATACAAACCATATGATCCAGGGGACTGATAATTTTTCATCCCCCCATTATTCACAGACTTTGTTACTCAATGAAAGCAGTTCATTAAAATTCCAGAGAAAGCTGATTTAAAAACAGGGATTCAAATCCCCTTCAAGTGTACCTCAGATCTCAGTCCCCTATTTAGGAAAAGCAAATTAATTTGCTCCGTTAGCCCCTCCAAAAGCAAATAAAGTCTTGGGACTCATTTCTATTGTCTGATTAGTCACTCCTCAGCCTGGAAAACCTTGCCCATGTAGACAATATTTGTGTGATGGGTCCCTAGGAATTTCCATTCCAGGTAGAAGAAAGGTGAAGTAATTAATATGTTTCTGGAGAAGGTCTCAGAAGCATTTAATTATTTTTGTACCTCTAAATAGGCAGGTAGATAGATAGTCAGTTCTGTTTTTCTAAGAGGAAACATTTTGCTTTGAGAGTTAAAAACTTTAGCTTGGTTTTTCATATCAGTTATTGTTTACATCTTATGTAGAGTCTTTACAGAGTCTTTGTGCAATAGGTTTATAGTTCAAAAAGATATTTATCTGAGTTATTCAAGCATGACAAGAGGAACTGCTAATGACAAAATGACAAGCCAGAATACCCTTATAAGAGAAGGTCTGCAGTTGTAAAGGTATTGACATAAGTGTTCAGAGCATCTATACAATGCAAATGTAGGATCTGAAGGCTTTGAAACCTCCAGAGTGAACAAACTCAATGCAAGAAACATCAAAATAACAAGAAGCAGAAACAGAGAATATTTTTTTATGCAGCCAGAAATCTCAGCTCCTCTGTTTTGAGACCTGACCTATACACAAAACATCCAGGTGACAGATTTCTTTGGGATCAGGGGCAGGCATTCATGTGTGTACATGTCACATCATCCCTTTACTCAGCCCATTTCAGTTGTGAAATTTCAGAATCCTTCTTTTACATAATTGTGATAGAGAGTCACTCCTTTCTGACTGAGATAGAGTGAATTCACAAAAGGTGATAGTTCCTTCTAAAGGAATAGGAAAATAACTGCTAATGAGGAGCTGGGTAGCATAGTTTTCCCTTCAAATCTTGCTCACAGCATCCAGGACACTTGGATTTTTGCAGTCCTGCCCAGGATTATTCATGCACATCAAGAAATCTCATTTTATTCTTTGTAAAATAAGCATGGCAATTTTCTAATGCCAAAAGGGGGGAAAGAAGATGATTCTTTACCATGAGACTCAAAGGCTGCTTCAGAAACAAGAAGCAGAAATTGGAAAGTGGGCTGAGATCCATTTCATAAACTTTCCTTCTACATTTTCACCTGAAACTCTGTGTCCTGCCCTGCACAGCAAACAGCTATGGGAGTGACACTTAGTCAGTGCCATACCTGGATGTAAAACCATTCACTCAAGGCATGTAAAATAGGAAAAGCTTCATGTTCTCCTTTCCCTGCTTTCTTAATTCCAATTTCCTTTTCAATACAAATTTATAAAACAAATTTTAAATATAGTTATGTTTTAACGGAGTAACTAGAAGTGTAAAGGCACCATGTTTTTCAGTAACTAGCTTTTAATAAAGATATGTTTCCCAGACACAGGAGACAAAAATTTGGAGTTCTTCAATGACTAAAATTCATCATGACATGAACTTCCGTGCATAAAAGGTCCATGAAGCACATCAAAAAGTCCTGGAAAACAATCCAATACATCCAACATTCTTAACTGAATTCAGTACTTCTGGTATCATTGGGTGATTCACTGACCATATTTTCTATCACCCATACACATCACCAAATCATGAAACCTCATGAAAATAGTACACTCTGCTGCTACTACAAAACAAAGAACAAGGGTACCATAAAAAATGCACTTGTTTGTTTTACTTGACTCTATATGCTGAAAGAAACTTTGCAAAAGGGATTAATAAAACACAGGTTCACTTTTAATTTTATGGGATTATTGACCAACAGGGTGAAATAATCCCCATGCATAATTATGCTGAATAAACAGATAATCAGCTAGGCCATTTCAATAAAACCTAGTCCAAAACAGTCCACCAAAAGGAGACATAAATTAAGAAACAGCTTTATCATCAATAAAACAATTTATTCCTCACATAATTTTCTTGTTATTACCATTGACCATTTTCTTTCTCATCATTCATGCTCATTTTGCCAAATCCAATTTCACTTTATTTGTTCCCTTCTCTTATTTTTGTGTACTATCTAGTCATTTTCACACTTTTTATTTCATCACTATTCTCAATTTTTTCCTTTATAATTCCAGTCTAAAGAATTTCCCACACTCCTCATCTCTTTCCTATACAGTGATTCACTAGGTTTCTGCAATCTCCTCTATATGTAATCTACATTTTCTACCCAATCTTCTATTCTGAACATGCATTTCAAGCACTTTTTTTTTTCATTTTTCTGCTGAATTGCATTCAGCTATGCTCATGCTACATTGTTCTGCTTCCTAGTTTTTAATCCTGATAGACATTAGCAACGTATCACAAATTTCTGGTTAAGATGTCAACCATTTCACAATTTAAAAAAGGGATCACAGATAAGGAAGTCAGATGCTCAAATGCTTGGTATGACTAATATTAATGCTTTCAGCAACACTGAGCAACTGAGGGGAGGATCTCAAACACAACCTATTAAATATCAGCAACTTAGAAAAAGATTGCATTCTTCACTTGATATTTGTTCAACCGCTTACATTTCACACTGCTATGGATTCACACATGCATGAACCTGATGACTTTGAACAAGGCACATCTATGCTGCACATCAGAGCCCTGGTTTTGCAGTGATTGCCACGTCTTTCAGGCAACATTCAGGCAAAAAGCTCAGGTCTGCAAGCAGTAAAACTACACCTGGGCAGTGCTGCATCTGACCAAATAAGCTCCATCTGCCTTGCATGATTGAACTACAGTGTAATATAGATACACTTCACTCCTCCTGGGCCCCTGGGTCCCCTTTGATCTGATGCTGCCCATAGGCTTACCTAAGCCAGTTCAAGTATCTCTCTCTGTACATGATGTAGCTGAGCTCTTAAAATTACAAAGGACAACCATTCTTCATTCTTCTCTTCTTTGGCAGTGTAGCTGATGGGCTTTCATTACCTGGGAAAAATCAAATGTGAATCCATATCAATAAAAATGATGTATTTATGTAATATTTAAATAATATTTAATTATGTGTTAAGCATATATATTCTTTTTACTATTGCTATATAGCAAGAATTTCCATGGACCCTGAGAAATATGTGAACCCTACAAGAAGAATGTCTTTGTGACTAGGAACATATAAGGACTGCATTGAATTCCATCTAGAAAAGTATCACTGAGATGCTATGGCTTAAGAGATGTCTTAAAGAATCTGTATCTGAAGAAAAATTGCTTAGTTATCTTGATGAGCACCTTAAAAGCTTTAGTTGCCTAAGAAAGGTTCTCCACAGACAAGCAGCACATCACAGTTGAGTAAACAGGAATTTTTGGCAGCAAATATAGTTTTCTGTTCTGACAGAATAGGTGGAGTCACCTCTAAATTGAACATGAAAGACTGTAACAAACATCACAGAAAGGCAGAGGTACCCCTCTTCTTCAGAATCCAAGTATGTAGAATTAGTGATATCCTGTACTGTACTACTGTTTATGTTATCTATTTTCTTATTATCATAAAAGTGTAATTGTAATATTTGATCTGCATTTTATGTCTATTTTTAGCTAGTTTGGTAATCTGCCTTTGAGGTTTAGTTGTAAAATTTTGGTGCAGAAGACTGATCCTATTCTGGGTAACACACAGATTCACGTACCTCGACATCAAGACTCATCAGTCCTACTGAGGATTTGCAATGTCATTCATTTTATCTCAGTAAGCTAATCTAGCACATACAAACACCAGACTACCCCCAAGCTTGTGCTCCATGGCAGTGCTGTCACGCAGTATCTGTACAGGCACAGCACATATGATCTGCCAGCCCTGCACCGCCTCACAGGACAGGACAATACTCCTAATTCAGTACCGACTCACAGGCCAGCTGTCTCCTTATGTGCATACAAGAATCACAGCATCACAGAATGGTTTGAGTTGGAAAGGACCTTAAAAATCATCTAACTCCAACTCACTGCCACAGACAGGGTCACCTCCCACTATACCTGGGTGCTCATTACAGGCTTGGCCTGTAATGACAGTCACAGAATCATTCCTTTGTGTGGCACATGGCCCTGATACTACTACATATGTGGATCCACCACTCCTGTAATTACAGTACATAGTAACCTCTCTTCCATTTCTTAGCAGGTTGGCCTTGGCTGGCTGCTAGACATCCACCCAGCTGCTCTCTCATATCCTCTCCTTAACGGGACCAAGGGGTGAAAATAAAATGAAAAAATTCATGGGGTCAGAAAAAGACAGGGAGATCACTTGTCCAGTTACCATCATGGGCAAAACAAACTTGACCTTGGAGAAATTATTTTGATTTACTACTAATTAAAATAAATTTGAGTAGTGAAAAATGAACAAACACAACAAGCCCTTCCCCTCGCCCCATCCCTTTCACTCCCTCATTCCCAGCTGCCTTACCTCCTCCTCCTCAAGCCACACAGGAGGCTGTGGTCAGTCCGTAACATGTCCTCTCTGCTGCTCCATCATCCTCACCCTTACCCCTCCTCCAGTATGCTTCCCACAGGCTGCAGTCCTTCACAATAAACCTGCCACAGCATGGGCTGTCCATGAGCCATGATTCCCTCAGAAAATACCTTCCTGCACCACCACAGGGTCCTCCACAAGCCGCAGCGTGGATATTCTCCGTGGCCTGCAGGGGGGTCTCTGCTCTGGTGCCTGCAGCACTGCCTCCCCCTCCTTCTCCGACCTTGGTGGCCACAGGGCCCTTCACCTCACTTTTCACTTGTCAACTCCTACATGCCATGTTTTACTCTTTCTCAAACACACTTTTTTTGGCTGCTGGGCCCTGCACTGAGGCCGTTGGAGGCAACAGGAACCAGCTGTGTACAGTACTGGGCAGTCCCAGCGTCTCCTCACAGGGGAGTCCACAGCCCTGCTGCAAGCACATAGGCACAGACACACAAAACATTTTTAATTTTTATTTTTTATTTTATTTTTTACATTAGCCCTGTGGTGGAGATGCGCTGTTTGTTAGTTCCCAGACTTGAACACAAAGAGGTGTTAAATGTGTCACCCCAGATCTTAACATCCCAAAGTGTGACAGAACAACCTCAATAGGTGATTATAGCTTGTTGTCAGCCAGAAATTTCCGCAGGGTCTGTCAGATTTATGTGATTTACATTGGCTAAGGCTGTGAACCATGAATAGAAGCAGCATTAGTTGAGGGTTATGCACAAACACAGCTGAGCAGAATTTGCTTGCCATTTATTTAAGCATCTTCTATGTTTTTGTCTTTTTATCCATGACCACAGAGATACATGCTTATTACTTGAAATGCTGCATTTTTTACATTTCCATTCCTTTGATTTGTTTAGTTCATGACAAGGTCAGTAGGATGTTTTAGCTCAGTCCTATTTATTAGATCAAAAATATACTGTGGCATATTCTGACAAATGCACAACTACAATTCTTACAGCTTTCCCTACTGTAATAGCAAAATCCTTACAAAATCCATCATTTTGCATTTTAATATAGTCCATATAGCTTTACATGGTTATAACAGTGTTTTAGGGACTATATTATATAGATACCTAAGGGATCTGATCCATAAGGTGAAGAAGTATCTGCAATGGGTCCATGCATATCAATGCACCCTTCAACATCTCTCACTTGAGCAAATGATTTGCTTCAGGTGCTCCTGTGAAGAATAGCCAAGGATGAAAAAGATTTAAAAAAAAAAAAAAAAAAAAAAATAAAGTAAATTGAAGAATAGAGAAAAGAGGAGATGAACAGAAGAAAAGTAAGACAAAATGCAAAAGACCCACTAAAGGTGCTGGGAATTAGTGTCGGGCAGGAGGGGCAACTGAAAGGCCCACTTACCCCTCCAAAAAAAGATAATAACTATAACAAAATGCAGCTTTTTATACAAAAATAAGTCTCCTGATATATCTTTACATATATTGTTCCTTGGTATATATTGTGGTTTAACCTAACAGGCAGATAAGCATCACATAGCCATTCACTCACCCCCAGCAGCCCACAGGGGAGAATTTGGAGGAAAAAAAGGTGACACCTTGTGGGTTGAGATAGAAACAGTTTAATGGGACAGAAAAAGAAAGGGAATAATAATAATGATTATGATGGTGATTATGATGATAAATGATGATAAATAATAATGATAATAATAATAATAGAATGTACAAATGTACAAAGCAAATGATGCACAATGCAATTGCTCACCACCTGCTGACCGATGCCCACCCCATCCCTGAACAGCAGTTCCCCCCACCCCAGCCAGCCACCCCATATTAACTGTTCAGCATTACGCCATATGGTATGGAATATACCTCTGGCCAGATGGGTTAGCTGTCCTGGTTCTCTCCCCTCCCAGATTCTTGTGCACCCCCAGCCTGCCCACTGGCAGGGCAATATGAGAAGCTGAAAAGTCCTTGGCTTAGTGGAAGCACTGCTCTACAACAAATAAAACATTGGTGTGTTATCAGTATTATTGTTATCCTAAATCCAAAACACAGTACCATACCTGCTACTAGTGAGAAAATTAACTCTATCCCAGCCAAAACCAGGACAGTATGTCAGGTGAAAAAGTGAATTAGGTGTAGAACACTTGAGCCACTAAACAGTCATCCTTTTATGAAAGTTATTCCTGGTCTTCAGGGTATACTGAAGGGAATGGGACCAGGATGGCTTTAAACCTCTGCAAGCCTCCTTAGCCAATGGCTGCCTTTGGGACATGGAGAAGTTCATACAGATTAAAGCAATAATACTCCTAATTTGTCCCGGGTTGTACCAGACCATCTTTTGTATTGTAGGGATGTATTATTGTATATCCAAGGACTAAAAAGCATTGTACCTCTTGATACAATGTATTCTTTGTATTCCACCAGATCATTTATGTGATAGCAATCTCTTATGTACCTACATAATAGAGCATTTTGTCCCTTTGAACGGCTATGAGAAAAGATCAAAAGCTAATCTGGACTATTCAAAAATGTATATTTGCTTGCCCTCTCAAACTAGAGTCAGGCACATGAAGTCAGTTAGCACAGACAGGCATTTTCACAGTACTAAAATGATTCAGAAATTTCTTTTCTTGGTTGAAATAAGTCATAAACTCCCTGAGACTGAATATATTCAGGCATGGTGTATTATATATTCTTCAGTGGACTACACTGATGATAACGATGGTCTTGAATGTAAGAACTATAGCTTTCTGCAGCTATATAACTTCAATTTCAAATATTTTAGTTTATGTTTACTTCATCTAAGAGTTTAAAAAGTGTCAAAACCAAACAAACAAACAAACAAAACAGCAATAACAATAACAACAAGAATCCTTGAGTAGATTTTCCATTGCTGAAGTTCTTTGACAAAACTGAGTATCGGATAAAATGCCATTCACTGCCAGAGGATTGCAAAAGGTCTTCTTTGAATATAGCAACCTTCAAATGCCTGTATAATACTTAAATTGCCCTTAATTTAGTAACTGGACTGAACTAATTATCACGAACATCAAAAGGTTTCCAGAAATACAGTCATTAAATATTTTTCCTTTTCCTAACATTAAAAAGCAACCCCTGGCTTTATTAGCATAAGTTTTCTCTTTAATTGGGTGCTAATGATGGTGTTTTTTTCAAGGTTTTTCACAGCTAGTACCTTGGGGTAAGTAAACATATAAATAGGTTTGGTAAGCTTTGGGGCTGAAGTCTCAGGTTAACAGCATCATTATAAAAAGGATATACAATTACTACACTAAGTATTTCCTTAAGTGACCTTTGGTGCTTTACATTTCAAAATGACTCATAATATGACCAGTCATTAATATATGCTCAAATATTAAAAAAAAAAAAAAAAAAAAAAAAAAAAAATTACAGCTTCAGTCATCTTCTAAGTTGCCATTTACTGAATTTCAGTGATGCATTATTTAACAGTATCCCTGTTCATAATTTTTGCTTTAAAGTGAACTCAAAATGGAATAAAGTCCTCTAAAAGGAAAACACAAGCAAGTGGAATCCATAGAAATAGTCTCTCAGACCAACATTCTTGGTACATATTTTATTTACATATTTAGTTAAAGACCTTTTACTCTCTGTAGCTACAACTGGTGTTTGTTGGCAACTTAAGTCCTTCTTGGTTTCCCATCATCTTCTATCTTGTGATGGAAGATTTCTTGGAGGTAATAAAACTTCTGTTGTTCTTTATAACTTAAATAGGTTCAGGCTAAGTTTTTTTCTCTTTTTTTTTTTTTTTTTTTTTTTTTCTAGTAATGCAGGAAGTATGGAGGAGTGAGGATTTTCACTGATGACATTTGAGGCATAGGTTTGTCAGTGATAGAGTGCCACAAGCCCTGGTCCTAACCTGTATCAATCTAGTGGTACTACAAGTCATTATTCTTTCAGAAGCCCGTAACAGCCTCCTATCACCAACCTTCAGTCTGCAAAAGCACTATCTTCCACCAGAGAGTATCTGTATTCCTGTTCTCAAAATATAATGATTTCTGCTTTGAGATTTCAGGAAAAGAACAAATCAAACTATTATTAATGTTTTATACGCTGACCTTAGCAGCAGTGGCTTTAACTGTAAAAATATTACTCGTTAGTAAATATTCTTTCCTACAAAAATGCTTCATTCTGTGTAGCAGACTTAAACCTTCCCCAATCAGACAAGGAAGAGGAAAAGCTGGCAGAAAGAGAGCTACAATTCAGCTATTCTCCAGACTGCCTAGGTCAATTTCCTCTTTGCTTGACATTTTTAAATGCAAAATAACTGTCACTGACATGAACTAGGAACTCTCCATTCTGCAAGAATTCTGACATATTGATCAAGATGAAAGAATATTAGCCTATGAATCAGGAATAGGGGAAAAAAATAAAGTAATATTGACTAAGTTCATCTTCAGATTTGTAACTTTTCAGTATTTTAAAATCTATTTAAAATATTTAATATTTTCTTCATGAAATGAAAAATTTAGGATGATTCTTTTTTTTACTTATTTTTTTTTTTTTTCATTGAAAAAAATAAACTCCTTTGAAGCATCTAAGGGATATGACTTCTGCCTCTCAACACATCATTAGTTTTCAGTCTGTGGAGTACACAGTGTGTACATGGGCTGAAATAAAGGCAGTCTTCATCAGGAAAAAACAGATTGAGACTTTCTCAACAGAGTGGTGACTTGGCATTTCTAAAGTCACTGCAGAATATTTCCTATGCTACTGAATCACAGAAATGCAGTGTAAAATTATTCATTGTCCCTTGCAGCCTTTCTCTTTCTTTTCTTTTCCCTTTCCTTTCCTCTCTTTTCCTTTCCTTGCCTTTCCTTGCCTTTCCTTGCCTTGCCTTGTCTTCCCTTGCCTTGCCTCGCCCCACCTCACCTAGCCTCACATCTTTTCTTCTTCTTTCTTTACTTTACTTTACTTTTTTTTCCTCACTGTAAGCCATACAAATTTAGCTTCTGAATATAATTTTGCAGCACTCCTGTGGAAATACCAACAGTAGTACTCACAACGCTGGAAATGTTTCCATTCTAAAGATTTTCTACAGACAGAAAAAAAAAAATACAAATTCTAAATGCTAAATTAAAAAAAAAAAAAAAAAAGTAAAAAATGTATTTTTCATTTTCTTTTACCATTGAAACAAGGCAAGATTTCCTTGTGATCAAAAAGACTTCTTCGAATCAATTTCTATCTGTCTTTGAATAAGGTGCAACTTTAACAATTTGATATGCCAGACTGAGATCTGGACCTTATCCTTACAACTATAAAGTTTGCTCATGCGTGTCTTTGTGCTTTTAGCTATACGAATGCATCACCTTCTTTAACAATGCCCTCTGGTCAGCTGGCTTACTGCACCAGGCATTCAGCTCCAGACAGATATGGAGAATATTAATCATGTCAATGTTTTACCTCCTACTGCCTTGACCTTCGCTGGGGAAAGCAAAGATCCCAGAAATAGAATATCTGAAGGAGTAGATTAATTTGGGATGAATCCTATTCATTTTGGGCTAGATCCCAAGCCAGAATTAATTTAAAGAGTCTGTGTAAGCCAACAGAATTATGTTACTGTAACTAGTTGAATATCTTTTGCAACAACAGGCTCTTCACCCCTCAGGAGAATATTATTTTTCAGTTGATAATAGGCTGCCTGAAATATTAAAAACAGTAAAGTAAGCATATATATATTCTAAGCAAATGGTGTCCTTTAGAATATTTAGGAGCTAAACTAAAACTAATACGACTGGCACCTTGTTAATGTCTATATAAATAATAATTTGTTTTATTTTTGAAGGCTATTTCTCAGATATCTTTGCAAGCTTTATTCTTATAATTGCTGGATTTTTTTCAGCACCTTACTAATACAGTATTGCAAATATATCCGGTCTCAATTTCTTATTTTTAGGCTTTACAGCTACAGCAGAAAACACAAACATTTTTCTCTAATATTTTAATGACATAAGTCTGAACAGCAAATAAATACATACATACATACATATTTATTTATTTAAAAAAAAATATTGAAAATAAAATGGTAATATCCTGTATCACTGCTCATCATTCTAGCTTTCGAGTGTGGCAGTACAGCTGTTAGTCCCATTTCAGAAATGAAGCTGAAGTAGTGCTTTGGATGAAACAGGGTGAGCAGCTTTTGAAAGTGAGCCAAGTGTTAGGATCCAGAGGCAGCAGGGAGCACTAAGGGTCCCAAAAGCCCCAGGTTAAGGCTCAGACTGTTTTCATCTAGCTATTAGATTGTAACATCATGTAATGAGATGATGCCTCAGAGAAAACCAATCAATCCTTACCCTTTCAGGGTGATCTTAGTGACAGGCTCTGTTTTGGAAAGCCAGAGATCTTAGCTCCAAACCTGCATGCAATTCTCCAGGCTATACAACTTGGTGCAACATCAGAGCAACAGTTGATAAGGAAATTGGTATGAAAGTAACATAATTTATTCCAGTGTAAATAATGTGACAAATTCTCCCAAATTATTTAACTAAGCATGATACTGACAATTGGCAAGAAGCATTCCTAACTGGGGAGGAAAAAAAATAATAATAATAATAATTGGAATAATTGCAAAGCATTTTATTGACTTCTATTTTTAAGAAGGAATAAATGTACATGAGACCTACCATGTCAATAACTCACAATTTCCTCCACAAGCATCACGTCTGGGGCAGGAGCTGAGCAAGCTGCCCCACTAATGAGCCCGAGCCTTGTTTTGAAGGAATAGCAGTGACAGGAGGTCGATAAAACTCTGACAGACAGGACAGGAGGGGGCTGCATGACTGACCAACCATGGTCACTTCTCAAGACAGAGGAGCACCCAGATTCTGGGGCAAACTCATACATTGGCATGAGCTAACACCTGCCATCAGAGGGTCTCTGGTGTGCCAGGAGCCCATGGTCCGGGAGTTGCTCCACCATTTACATACTCTGAACAAACCAGATGATACCGGAGTTTATACTCTCAAATGTCTGCAGATTATTAGAAGCAAAAATACCAAACTCGATTAAGGTAACTCCTCCTGTGGGGGGATTTCAGTTCTGTGAGATGAGGTGAATTGCTGGAAAGGTTTATAAACCAGAAGCAAGCACCACAGCCCTGCAGGGTCCGTGTGCTGCTGTGGCTGCCACCCTGGGAGCTGAAGGCTCCCCAGGGAAAGTTCCTTGTAGGATGGCACAAGCACAGGTTCCCCCCAGGCTTGGCACCAGCCCCATCGGGAAGCTTCACTGGGGCATGTACACAGCGTGCCCCCCCTTTCCAGGCACACCTTTCCACAAGTCTGCAACACCGCCTTGCAAACACAAACAAGCCATGCAACAAGGAGGCTTTCAGGTATAGCCCATGATAATCATCATCAGTTATCACCATTTTTTTGTTTTACTTTCTGAGTACAAAGTCAGTAAGCTTTGAAACAAACAACAAAAAAAGCAACAATATTTTTTTTCCCCCTTCCTCCTTGCCTAGTGAAACCTCCCACATTTCAACAGCGGGAACTGATGCCTTGTGGGGAAGAATTGCCCTGAGATGCTTTGGAGCAGCAGTGGGGTATGAACATCCAGCTGACCCAGCTCTGCTTCCATCATGATAAAACAAAATGGTATTATAGTTTGGGTTCAGAAGAACAAATGCTTTCCATGTTGATCTTATACAAATCTCAGTATGGAATATGATGTCATATTTTCATATATACATTTTTTTTACTCTAATTTTAGAAAGGATTTTTATTTCTTTTGCATTTAAAAGACTTTCAGTAGTAGCATTTTTTCTACTACTTAAGACTTAAAAACTTAAGATTTTTAAGAGGAGTGCATCAAATCAATAAGGACTACAATCGCTCTTTGCAGTGTGATGAATTTTTTATACTGTAAATATTTTTGAAAGCCTTTTTAACATTTATATTACTTTCAATAATAGCCTTTTTGTGATAACCTATGAATCTGAATAGTCGATTAGAAAATTCATGCCCTCTGAAGAGATTTCTCTTTTAATTAGATTTTATTTCAAGGACAGTTTATCTTATGCTTCTTAGTGTATACAATAAATAAAAAGACAATATTGATAATGTGTGTGTTTACTGCAGAGAAACATTCTCAATTTAATTACTCTGCAAATAATACAGCTTCACATATAAAAAATAGACTAGCATATGAACACAAGGTTATCATAAGTAAATGGTTAACGAAGAGAATAAGCTCCCCTCATGTACACACATTATAATGTTTCCTCAGGCAGTTTGGACTGAAGAAGAGCTCCTGCTGGGACATTTTAAGAATAAAAGCAATTAACACAAATAACAGTTGACTATTTACATTCTCAAGACCTGATCTCTCTCTTATTAAAAACAACTGAAAGACTCCCCATTATGTAACAAGACTGGATGAGACCTTTAATTTTTCTGTCACCTTTCTATAGTGTTATGTGGGTGTGTTGTCATTTTGCTGGCATTAGAGATGATAAAATGAAAAATTACATGGGTAGGTTTTCTTCGTGTTTAGATTACCTTCTATACAAGCTTTATACACAGTTCTGAGGATCAGGTCTAACCCTCCAACTACTATTTATGACTCATCTCTTTCTTTAATAAGCATGAGACACTAAAGGAAAATTATTGTAGAAAGTTCTAAATTCATTTCACAATCAACTCTGTCTGTGAAACACTCTATAATTCAGCAATATTGCATGCTGGTAAGTGTCTTTTTTTTTTTTTTTTTTTTTTTTTCCCAGAAATACTAGCTGAATGTGCAATGTGATTTTTCTTATACATGCATAATGAAAAAAAAATATTGCAGGTGATAAATAGAGGTGGGATAGATTTATTAAAACACTGTGCAATGTCTCATAAAACTTTAATATTTCCAAAATTAACTTCAATTGGAATTGTAATAAACATAATCATACAGGGTAGAAACTATCCAAATAGCCATAAACATGCATTAATTAGAAATATCAATATTTTGATTTATGGTCAAAAGTGGTAAGGAGACTGGCAGTAGATCCCTGTTTTGTTTAAAATTTCCATGTCAGATCTGGAAAGTAGAGAAAAATATGATGGTAACAGAAGCAAGCTTGAGAAATAAAAGTACTTATGAAATTTAGAAATGCAATAACAAAAATTGTTACAATTTAGGAAATACAGTCTCATACTTGATCACAACTTGAAAGGAGAAGAAACCAGGAAACCTGGAAAGCAATCACATCACAGGGGGTCAGGCTGATGGCAATTTCCTGTAGCTACATGATAGCATCAGCTCCTGCCAGGCTGCCTACACCACTATTTTCTGGAATAATCTAAGACTGCAGCTGCCCAGAAACATGGAGGATGAGCACAGGGTCAGAGGAAGACCTCAGCAAACACAGTTCTGAATGGCTACTTTAGCTTTTGTCCCCTTTTCTGAGCAACATGGAAGAGCAAACTGGGTTTCTTCATTTTGGTTCCCATCAACTTTAATTCTTTTAACTATCCCTGTTAAGAAAGAAGTCATTATGATCTCTGTATGCTTCAGAGAAAGGCAGTAGCAACTAATTTTAATCCTCAGAAACCTTCAGCAACTCCAAAATATAAATAAAATGCAATGCAAGAAAAGAGAGACTTAATCATCTTGTTTTTGTTAGTTTTCTCCAAGATAATTTTCTTTTTATCTTTCATAGTAAGATTTTGTCATTTCCACATCCAAGCTCAAGCCTCTGCAAGTTTAAATGCCCAGTAATGAGCAGGTACAGTGTGTTCCTTGAATGAATGTAAATATTTTATTTATTTATTTATTTGTTTGTTTCCTATAGCCAGTAAACGAGGATGCATCACTACATCATTTGAAGTGTTATGTATCCAACTGTGGACAACCATGAACCTACTAATGCTGCAGAGCTGCACCCTGTACAGAACCATCTGAGTGACAGAGCATTCTGCAGTATAAAAAATCCCAAATTTATTGTCTGTGAAGCCTATTATATATCTAAAATGGTACTTCTGCCTACTCTTTGGCCATTTCCACAAGACAACAGGAGGGGCTGTCCACCCCCGGGCAGTGACTTATCAGCTATTGCTTCTTTTATGTCCCCTGAGAAGCACAGCTGGACAGCTGGACCAGTAGATGGTGAAAGTCTGCAAAAAACTCTGTATGGACTCCTTCTGAGCCACCTGAGGATTACGTGTTTTTAAAGCATTTGTTGGGGTTAAAAATGTGGTAGGAACAGGGCTGGGTAACATCTACATCTAGCAATGTACAGTGCATTTGGGTGCATAGTGGTACCTTGGATGCTTTTGCTTGCATTAAATGTGCAGAATCCGTTAAGAGGTGTCCATGCTACTAAAAAGCCTCTATACTCTTAAACAGCTTGTTTCAAAACACACTTGGATTCAAATATCTACTGAATATCACTAGAAACTGGCTAGAGCAACCTGCATCACTTCATCTACCAATTTTGAGGGTACCAGAGCTCGTCTGAAAGCACTGCTGCTCACTTTGGAGGTGCCTACAGTGCACCCCCAGCCATGAGCACGGCACGCTGCTTTTCAGAGCTGCTCACAAAGTTGCAAACTGCAGCAAGACTGCTATTAGCAGGATACTTTGAGGACGCACTCACAGTCCAAGAATGCCATCTTGTGGACTCTGGCTGCAGATGAAAATTTAAAAATCTAGGCTTGCCATCCAGAGATCAGCAATGAAGACAGATTTTTATCACATTTATGGCACTCAAAAAAAAAAATAATTATTTTTTAAAGACTCTTTAATGAATCTTTAAGAGCAAAGTAAGGACGTTAAGTACTCCTGAAACAACCAGAGAAACTGCAGTTTACCAAAAAAATTAATATTATCTAATAATAAATATTTTACAGCTGCAATGTTTTACAGATAAAGGGAGCAGTTTTATGTGCACGAATTTTCAATTTAATTTAATGGTTTATAAATTCAGACATAAAAGTTAAATGAAATCTTTTAGAGAGTAGCTTGGTGAAGAAATTTGCTCTCCCAACAGACATTATCTAGTAAAGCAGCTTTAATACAGGAAAACTGCTCTCCTACTGAATTACACAGGTTTCTTTGAAGAGGTTAGTGGGCATTAAGCATTTTATTTATTCTATATAATCATCTAAAATGTTTTAATATATTTACATCCTAGTTAAAGACATTTTCAAAAGCTGATTTAATATATATATATATATATAAGTGTTCAAGCAAGGACAGGTATAAGTGAAAATCTGAAACACCATTATCTAGATTTGATAGCTTGTATCCAGTATACATATATGATGCAGAATTGCATGTGTGATATACTTAATTTTACCATTGCCACACTTTTTCAAACTGCCTGCTTTGTAAGCAGCCTGTCTTCCTGTAGCCTGATTGCTGGGCTTGGAAATCTCAGGCAATCAGATGCTCCCAACAGCAGGGCACATCTGGAGAATGCAAGTTCATTATGGGGGACGATGAGTCCTACTCCCTGCTCTGTCATCTGCTATCAAGGAGACGGTTTCATCCAAAGATAAAAGCTAAGAGCATTGTTTTATGTTTTCCAAGGCCCTGCCGTATGTGCAGCTCCTTCTTTGATATTAATATGATTAATATGCAGCTTACTATGAGACCTCAAAATGCCAAATTCATTTCAGAACCCAATGAGCATGTGATGAAAAAGTCCCTTGATCAATATTAACAATATGTTGGGGATATATGATATAGAGAGTATCAAACTGTGACATTATTAAATACCTTTTGTTGTTGTTAAGCATTTTGCTTTTTATTCCAGAGATGCTGTGTAGAACACTAAAAAATTTGAAATCTAATCACATAGTAACTAGCCAGTAATAATCAGCCATTAGTATTAGCCTGAATTGGATTTCTCTTACAGGTTCATTTTCTTAAATTGAAACTTTCCTTTAATATTTTAATATTTTATAATATATTGCAGTCATTTAAAATATGGGTTAAATTTATAATATCAGCTAGCTAATTTTATGAGAATTCTGGTGTAACTTTCTATAACATTTTATACAATAAGTACTCATTTTGAGTTAACTTTGTCTGTATTTTACTATGTTATCTATTTGCTGTAATAATACACAGAGGAGCTTCTAAGTTAACACATACAGATTTTATCCTAGAAGTTGAAAAAGAAATTGAAAAAATGCAAATATTCAACCATTTGTGTACAAAATAATCAGATGAATTTTTAACAGTGAACATTCATTTTCACTTTCAAGCTGAAATCTTTCATATCTGATTTTCAGAAACTCTTAACTTTGTCCAGTCTACATGAAATGAACACAAAGGTTGCTCATCTTTTGAAAAAAAAAAAAAAAAAAAAATCATGAATGTCTTGAACAGGGGGGTTGTAAGATCAATGTATTTGGAAACGTACACCATCATGCCTCAGTGAATATTAGTGCATATCTAAATGCCTCAGATCTATGAGGATATGGACATAGCACTCTAGAGCAAAGAGCAGGGTGGACTATTTCAGTCCTTTAGAGAAAGCAGGACAAACAGGCCAGGTTCCTTCTACCAAATTCTAATAGATTTGAGTAGCAAAAGGCACTCCTATGCAAAAATAATCACATCTCAGAAGAACAAAAATCATAGACCTCCACTCAGCAGTTACTAAGCCTGTAGCCACAGAGTAACAGATATGCCATAAACAGAGAAAACAGAAAACCAACATCCATTTCAGTGTCTGTTGTTGTAGTAAGCTTGTCAGTTTTATTATTTTACCTTTTGTTCTAATTCTATAACTTTACAACTTTTCATTATTCACAAATTTCTCATATGAAATATGTGAGTAGAGCCAGATATTTTCACTCACACCAATAACAACCATGCATCTTTTCATGTGATATATTTTGACATGTTTACATTATCATCTTTCTGTTAGATCATAGTTTTGATGAAAACATAAATGTGACACCAAACATCATAACAAAGCAAATTGTGCTTACACAGAATAACAGAATATGGGCAGCTCCAGAGTGCATCTAATCTATAATAATCCTAGATAGATCAGGTAACAAAAGTTGAAATTCCGGAAGTGACTTCTGACAATAAAGACACAAACATTTAATCTGCTCCAGCACCAATTACTATTGTATCAAAATGCTTCTTTCCACTAAATATAACATAAACAAACAAATAAAATGAATTCCTGAAACAGGGCTGCTAAAAGGTAGCTTGCATTTTATGTTGTAGCCCAGAGAGACACAGAAACACTAAGTGAAACTGGTGGCCTTTCCACTAGGTGCTCCAAAGAAAAGTATGTGATAAATTCTGTGATGGGTCTCACCTAAAAATTCCTCAATTAAATTACTAGGAAAATGAAGGCAGAATTATATTTGTGCAAGTGAAAAATAAACTGTAAATGTCAAAAATGTACTCTATTACTACAGAACAATTTAGTTGGATTTTGCTCCTTCGGAAAAGACTGAACATCAGTAGAAGTGTTTTAGATATGCGTGTCCTGGTCATCAACATCATATAGCTATGGCATTTTACCTTTCAAACAAGGGCTAAGCTTCTCTAGGCTGAAGTCAATAAGGTTAATGCTAAGGCCATGCACATCAGCAGTCACAGCACTCTAGGTCTAGCACACTTTATTCATGAAAACTGATTTCTTTCTTTCTTTCTTTCTTTCTTTCTTTCTTTCTTTCTTTCTTT